>NW_026000174.1:18568594-18589219 GCF_001458135.2 Marmota marmota marmota
AGAGGGGGCAGGGGATTAGGAAGGGCGGTGGAATGTGATGGACATCATTATATAAAGTACATATATGCAGACTCGAATTGGGTGTCAACATACTTTATATATAAACAGAGATATGAAAAATTGTGGTATATATGTGTAATAAGAATTTTAATACAAAAAAGTACATGTATAAAGGCATGAATTGGTGTGAACATATTCTATATACAAAGATATGAAGTATTGTACTCTATATGTGTAATAAGAATTGTAATGCATTCTGTGTCGTGTATTTTAAAAAATAAAATCAATAAAACTAAAAAACAAAAGGAAAACCAGAAGCTATTGGCATACATAAGGTATATAAAATATATAGTAAGCATTGTAGGTAGTGAAAAATTAAAGGCATTTATTCAGACATCAGACCAAATCTAGGGTTCCAGCTATAAATACTTCTATTCAGTATTCTGATAAAATTCCATCTAATGAAAGAATGCAATAATGGAAATGATTGAACACAAATAATTAAATACAGAGAAGTTAAATGAAATCTGCAAATTATTAGCACTAATTCATTAACTTAAGAATATCATTAGAAACAAATGTCATTGGTAAACAAAAATGTGCTTTATCAATAATCTACTAATAGATTAGACAATTACAATTAAAAACTCAGGTCATTTGCAATAGTTTAAAATATCTAGAATTTAATTTAATTAAGAATGTGAAAATCTTTACTGAAAGCTTTATAAAAAGTATGTCCACAGATTAAAAGACTGATATAGTACAAAGGTAAGTTCATTTCAATGTAATATATAAAATTAGTGAAGTGTCAAAGTTCCAGAAATTATTATTATTTTTTAAAGAGGAACAGATATCATCATTTATTTTGAAAATCAAAATCAACAATAATTTAAATAATACTTTTAAACCCAGAACAACTAAAAACCCCACAAAATTGTGACTGAATAACATTTAACTGTAGAATATAAGAATTTAGCCTTTTTTTTTTCAATAAACATGTGGTATATCTCCTGCTGTTGTTATGGTTTGGTTTCACTTGTCTTCTGCTTCTGGAAAATTTTACTGGTTTTTAAAGGGATAAAAACAATATTTGAGTACTTTATTGACTAATAATGTATACTATAAAAGTATAATAATCAAGATAGTCCAATTAAAAGAAATATACAAATTGAGCACAAGGGGATGTCCAGAAACAAATCCATGCTTATGTGAACACTCAGTATACGCAAGGTGGCATTGCTAAGTGGAAAAAGGCTAATGATCATAACAAATGGTGATGGGTCAATGACTACCATATGAGAAAAGTAAGTCCTTAGTCCTGAATCTTAGCATTAACAACAGTCATAGCATAGTATATTGGGTTTTTTTTGTTGTTGTTGTTGTTGTGTTAAGGATCAAATCCATGGCCTTGCTTGGGCTAGGCAAGCATGCTCCCTCCCACTGATCTACATCTCCAGCCTAAAACATATTGTGATGTAATTTTTAATTAGAATGATAAAATAACACCTAAGGAGATGATATTTAATTATATGTTCAAGATTGTAGCATCATGAAACATTTCTTTCCATTTTCAACCAATTTTATTGACTATACATTATAGAACAGTATATTTAAGATCACCAATAGTATGTACATGAATGTTTGTTACAGCAGTTTTTCTTTATGTAATATCAAAAAGCAACAATAATAAAAAGAATGTAATAATGTCAAGAATTTTGTGAATCCAAACACAAAATTATAAGATAATAAATATGTAAGAAAGTCTATACCAACATATGTAACTAATAAAGAAGGCTAATAGTAAATAAATAATGAAATAATAATAATTAATAATGAAATCCTACACATTAAAAGAAGTTCAATAGAGAAATGGATGAGTTTTAAGTTACTACTCAAGAAAAATAAATTATTTAGTAGATAAGAATTTATTAGGGCTGTAGTTGTGGTAAAGAGCTTGCCTACCATTAGTGAGGTACTAGGTTCTATCATTGGCACCACATAAAATAATAAATAAAATAAGGTATTGTGTCCATATACAACTAAAATTTTTTTTAAAAACTTATGAAATTGTCCACCTTCTTGGTCATCAAGGAAATGCAAATTAAATGCATGGATTTTATAAAACTGACAATACTAAGAATGAGGAATGGTGTGGGTGACAGTGGAACTTTCACATAGTTGGTGAGAATTTAAATGAATACAGCTGTCTTGGAATACAGCTGATACAATATACAATAGTGAACTAAAATGCTCTAATCCATTCTTGGACATTAAAGCAAAGAAATATGTAAACATGTGCTCCAGAAAACACATAAAATGATATTTGTAGCAGGATTATTCAAGGATTCCACAAAAATCTCTCTCAAGAGTACAATGAATAAATTTATATAATAGAATACCTGTATTCATGAATTGATGATATGCTACATTCATAAATCAGAATATTTAGGAAGGAAAGTGATAAAACTAATGTTTCTAACAACACCATGGATAATTCTAAGTATAATTATTGACATTTCTAAGTTCAAACAAATCACCTCACTCTTTTCTAGTTTGGTTTGTCAAATATGAATCTACCTTTCCTAGCCTCTTTTCTTCTTCTTCTCTTCTACATCTCTCTCTTGCCATTTCATTTCCTTTCCTCTTATTATTTTTATCATTCTGTTCTTTTATTTTCTTTATGTTTAAACCATTGTTTTCTTTTTTTATGTGGGATGAATTTCCTTTTTATTAATATTGCAGTACATGTTTTTAGACTATCTATACCCATTTCTTGAAATGCTTTTCCGTTCTATGTGGACTTTCTTTAAACTGGAACACGTGTATCAGTATTAAATTTTGTTTTACTATTTTTTATGAGTTTGAATATTATTTATGCTTCAATCCTTGTAAATTTTCTTTATTAACAGCAAAAACTTTCATGCTACCTCTTCTCTATCATTTCTCTTTTCTAAACATTTTTACCTTATTGTCTTTATCCATGGCATTATAAATCAATTTTCCATGTGTGTGTTCACTATTTCTAACTTAAAAACATAACATCTTTTATTTATTCCGCACTCATAGATGTTAATGATTTATTATGTTTTTAAACTCTTTCTTGTTTGTCTTTGTTTGTTCTCATTCTGTTATATATTAATCTTATTCTGGTGATACTAAATAGTTCTGTCATTTTTTTCATCTTTTACAGAGATCAAGTGAAATTTCATCCATTTTTAAAAGACTCACTAAATACTCTGTAAACTTGAAGTAAACAAGTTGTACATCTGGTAATCGTTTTGCTCTACCACCTGCTATTCTTTGCTCTTTTTTTTTTCCAGGACAATTTTATAAGCTTGATATAAGCATTGTTACTTGTGGAGGTACTGATTTCTCTTTGTATTCCTCTTTAGCCAGAGTTAGATTTGTCTATTTGAGGTGTTTTTCAACAAAAACTGATAATTAAACTTTTTTTTTTTTTCAGTACTGGGGATTCACCCCAGGGTCTCACACATAATAGGCAAGTGTTTTACCATTGAAATACCTTTATTTTCATTCTGACTTTCCTTTCATTCCCTCTCCTACCTGGACATAAAGGGGAGAGCAATGTATATGTTCCCAATCAATAGTCAGTCTCTAGCAATATTTGATTAGTGTCTCTCTTTTTTCAGGGAGCTTTCTTCTATTTGTGAGGCTTCATGTCCTTTGGCCCACAAACTGTATAAGGTCTAATTCCCAGAAGTTCTTTAAATCCGGCTCCATTGTACCACTATTCACCTATGGTAATTATTAATGAAGACATGAGACTAAATATGTTACTGTGTCCTTAATTATTTCTCCCTCTCAATACTGACTGCCCGTCTTACGATGTTTTTACAGTTTCCCACACAATGCTGAATGTAGGCTTATATAAATGTACATTTCACAACTACCAGCAATGGTACAATGTTTGGATTGACTATAATTCACAAAACTAAAAACATTTTGCCTCAGCTAGATTGACTTAGTCTTATAGAAGAATGTAGGCCTGGAAATCATAAAAAACAGCATCTTCAGGCTTGGTAGGGGCTCTTGTTAGGCCAACATTTGTACATGTTCTTCATCATATGGACTTTTAAATACCAACACCTCTTTGAAGTCAGACTACATGTGTGAGTTTCTACTGTGCTGGCTGGTCTTGAAAAAGATCATTGCTATGAAAATACCTTGGCATCCACTTTCCTAGGTAACTTAATTTTATTTTGAAAACAAATCTATTCAAATCAGTTAATATGTATTTTATCTCTGTTAATAGTGAAAGGGAAAGTGTTTGTATTTAGGAGAGATTTTTACAAGTTGCTCATGGCATTCTGGGTATAATTGGAGTTTCTTCTGGACTTACAGGGCAAAGAACAGCACATATGGGGAGAAGAATCGTTGTTCACAGCACTATTGTATCCCTGTAATGTAACTCAGGGAAGAACAATAATCAGGATCTCCAGCATCTAGCTGGAGCTTGATTGGAGCATGTAAACAAGAAAGATGCAATGTGAAGATGTCAGCTTTACCTTGAATGAAGGCACAGGATAGACACACATCAGTACAGGTGGCCAACCAGGTAACAGGAATCTGCTCCTCAACAGCAATGACCCCAGCTTAACATGATGAATTGTTTTGCCATCTCCTGTATCTCTTAACTTTCCCTATATTTTATTTTCCCTTTTATATGTTCACTACCCTGATTCCCTCTTGCTCTTCTTTTAACTAGTGACATTGAATTCTTCTAATCATTTCTCTTGCTGAATGCATGCCTACCTTACAGCTGTCTGGAGGATGTTAGCCATGGCTTAATTCTATGAAATTAACCAAACACCAATGTTTATACATTCTATGGGTGATGCTCTTATATGTACCACCACCTTCCTATACTTTCTAAGACTTACTGTATATCTCCTTCAAAAACTTCTCTACTATTCTTAAGAAATTGTGTTTGCTATTTTGTTTTCTCTCAATTGCGTTTACTTTTAACTGGTATATAAAAACATAAAGATTGCATTTTTAATATGCTAATGGTGTGATTATTGGACACATGCATTCATTTGTGATCTTTGAAACAGGTTAGACACATGTATCTCATTGTTTACGATTTCTTTGTGGTGAAACATTCAATCCTCTTTTATAGCATTTTGAATTCTACAGCACATTATTGTGATCTGTATTCAGCATGCTGTGCAACAGCACCAGAACTACTCCCTCCTACTCAACTGTACCTTAGTGCTCATTGTTCAAGCCCTTCCCATCCCTCTGTACCACCCTACTCTCCCCAGATTCTTCTGACTACCATTCTACTCACAATTTCTCTGAGATCATATTTTTTAGATTCCACACATAATGAGGTCATGTAGTACTTGTCCTGTGCCTGACCTATAAGACTTAACAAAATGATCTCCAGTTTCATTGATGTTATTGCAAATGACAGGACAATTCTTTGCTAATGGCTGAATACAATTCTATTGAGTATGTGTTTATCATATTTCATTATTAATGTTTTATTTATTTTTATCTTTATAATTATTTTAATTTATATGTATTAATTTACATGTTAATTGGATTCAATGTGATATTTCCAGGCATGCAGACAGTGTACTAATCAGATATATTCACTTTTTTCCTATCATACCCTCAATCCCTTCCCAATCTACCCTAAGGTCTATTTTACTATGATGTGTGTGTGTTTTAGCTTCCATATATGAGAGAGAAAATGCAGCACTGTTCTGTATCTTATTTATTTCTTTTTTTTTAAGAGAGAGAGAGAGAGAGAGAGAGGGAGAGAGAGAGGGAGAGAGAGAAATTTTTAATATTTATTTTTTAGTTTTTTTTGGCAGACACAACATCTTTATTTGTACCTGGTGCTGAGGATCGAACCCAGGGCTGTGCGCATGGCAGGCGAGCGCGCTACCGCTTGTGCCACATCCCCAGCCCCTAATTTATTTCACTTAATATACTTACCTTAAATTTCATCCATTTTGCTGCAAATAACAGAATTCTGTTTAATGGCACAATAATACTTCATTATATGTATATACTATATTTTGTTTGTCCACTCATCTGTTGATGAAAAGGTAGGATAATTCCACCTATGTGATTAATGACACAGTAAACATGGGCATACAGGAATCTCTTTGGTATCTCTTTGGTATGTTGATGTCATTTCCTTTGAGTGTGTATCCAGAAGTAGGATAGTTGTATCATATGGTAGATTTATTTTTATTTTTGGAGGAATCCTCATACCCTTCTCCTAATTGCTGGTAATGCTCATCAACAGATGGCCTGAAAGCAATTTGATCATGGTTAATGATCTTTTGAGGTGCTGTTGAATTCAATTTGCTAGTATTTGTTGAGAATTTTTGCATCTATGTGCATCATGGGTATTGGTCTATAGTTTTCTTTTGCTGTTGTTGTGTACCTGTCTGATTTGGATGACAAGATAATGCTGGCCTTGTAAATTTAGAAGGGTTCCTTTATTTTCAATTCTTTGAAATAGTTTGAGAAGACTGCTGTTCTTCTTATAGTTTGATAGGACTGTGAGTGTAGTTCCCTGGTAGAGTACCTGATTAACATACAGGAGGCCCTATCTTCAGTCCACAGCATTACAGAAAAAAAGTAAATAAATAAAGGTTTGGTAAAACTTGCTAGGGAAGCTATCCAGTCCTGGAGTAATTGTCCTTTTTTATGTTTTTATGAATGTGTTATAGTTATACATAATTCATTTTGATATAACCATACATGCATGTTATAAAATTTGCTCCATTTTAATCCCCAATGCTTTCTCTTTCCTTCTTCCTGCCTTCCTCTGAGCCCCTTTCTCTATTATACTGGTCTTCATTTATTGGTTTTTAGTTGGTGCTTTGTGCATCTGAATGTGTGTGTGTGTGTGTGTGAGTGTGTGTGTGTGTGTGTGTGTGTATGGTGGATCCAGTATAATATATCCATATATGTACACAGCATAATTTGGTCAATTAATTTCTTCATTTCCTCCCATTTCTCATTCCTCCTCCTTCCCTCTTACTTCCATTCATCTACCACACTGTTTTTTTCCTTCTGTATTCATAAGAACTCTCCCTAACTTTTTGCTTCTTATTTCAGTCAAGCTTCTGTGTATGAGAGAAAATATTTGACTCTTGATTATCTGAGTCAGGCTTATTTCATTTACCATGACTTTTTTCCAGTTTCATCGATTTAACAGCAAATACCCAAGTTTCATTTTAGTTTTGGCTGAGTAAAATTTCATTGTGCATATACATTACATTGCCTTTATCCATTCATCTATTGAAGAGCACCTAGCCTGGATCCATAACTTGGCTATTATGAATTGTGCTGCCATTGCTTTGCCTGTATTCTTCAGTGTTCTGATTTTAGTTCTTTTCAATAAATGCCAAGGGTTTGAATCAGTAGGCCATATGCTGGTTCTATTTGTAGCATTTTGAGGAAACTTTACGCTGCATTCTAAAGTAGTTGTACAAATTTGCAGCACCCATTTATGTTAAAGTGCTGGAGAGAGCAGGGATAGAAGGAACTTACCTCAATATTATGAAGCCTATATATGACAAACCCAAAGCCAACATCATACTGAATGGAGAAAACTGAAAGCATTTCCTATAAAATCAGGAACCAGACAAGGATTTCCACTCTCACCACTTCTATTCAATATACTATTCAAAATTATAGCCAGAGGAATTGAGCAAGAGGAGGAAATAAATAGATAATCATTCATTATCCATTCATTATCCATTCATCTCTTGAAGGTCACCTAGGTTGTTTTCATAGCCTGGCTATTGTGAGTTGATCTACTATAAACACGGATGTGGCTGCATCAGTGTATTTTGCTGTTTTTAAGTCCTTAAGATATAGACCAAGACTGGGATAACTGGATCAAATGGTGGTTTCATTCCAAGTTTTCTGAGGAATCTCCATACTGCTCTCCATAGTGATTGCACCAATTTGCAGTCCCACCAACAGGCTATGAGAGTTTCTTTCTTCCTACACCTTCACCAACATTTTTTGTTACATCTGTTCTTTATAATTGCCACCTAACTAGAGTGAGATGGAATCTCATGGCAGTTTTAATTTCAATTTCTCTAATTTCTAGAGATGTTGAACATTTTTTCATATGTTTTTTGACTATTTGTGTTTATTCTTCTGTGAAGTGTTCTCTCTGTTCCTTTGCCCATTTATTGATTGGGTTTTTTGAGCTCTTTGTATAGCCTTGAAATTAATGCCTCATCTGAGGTATTGGTGGTAAAGATTTTCTTCCATTCTGTAGGATCTCTGTTCATATTCTTAATTGTTTCCTTTGCTGTGAAGAAGCTTTTCATTTTAATACCGTCCCATTTATTGATTCTTGATTTTTCTTCAGAGGCTTTAGGAGTCTTGTTCAAGAATTCAGTTCCCAAGTCAATATGTTGGAGAATTGGGTCTACATTTTCTTCTAGTTACTGCAGGGTCTCTGCTCTAATGCGTAGGTCTTTGAGCCACTTAGAGTTGAGTTTTATTCAGGGTGAGATATAGGGGTCAATTTCATTCTATTACATGGATTTCCTGTTTTCCCAACATCCTTTATTGAAGGGGCTATTTTTTTCTCTGATGTATGTTTATGGCACCTTTGTCTACGATGAGATAACTGTGTTTATGAGGACCTGTGTCTTCTATTCTGTTCCATTGGTCTTCAAGTCTGTTTTGGTGCCAATACCATGCTATAGTATAATTTAAGGTCTCATATTGTGATTCCTCCTGCATCACTTTTCTTGCTAAGGATTCCTTTGGCTATCCTGGGTCTCTTATTTTTCCATATAAATTTCATGATTTCTTTTTATATTTCTGTGAAGAATGCAATTGGGATCTTTATAGGAAATGCATTAAATCTGCATAGCACTTTTGGTAGTTTGGCCATTTCAATAATATTAATTCTGCCAATCCCCCCAAAAACAAAGTCTCAATGTTTTTTTCTGATTTGGGGATGCTAACCCAAAACAAAAGAGGTTGGTCAGTGGAATAATAGAAATCCATGGGACTGGACAAAAGGAAATGAAGGGAAGGGAGAGGTGAGGGGAATAGGAAAGAAAGTAGAATTAATTGGACTTAATTTTCATAGCTTTTTATTTGTATACACAAGCAGGGAACTCCACAATATGTACAACCACAAGAGTGAGAACCTTAAATAGAATGTTATACTCCCTGTATATTCTGCCAAAATACATTTTACTGTAGTGTATAACTGAAAAAAAAATGTTAAAACCCACCAAAAATAGATACAAAGGGGAAAGGAAGATGGCACATTATCACTGTTTGCAAGTGAAATGATCCTATACTCAGAAGGTCCAGAAAGCTCAGCCAGAGACTGCTTAATATCATAGACAAATTCAGGAAAGTAGTAGGATATAAAAACAACATATAAAAATAATGGATCTGATGAAAAAATAATCAAGAGAACTAATCCGTTCATAATAACCTCAAAAACATAATGTAAAATTTTGAGAATAAACCTAACCAAGGAAGTCAGAGACCTCTATAATGTAATTAAAAAAAACTATAGAACATTGTAGAGGGAAATTGAAGATGGCCTTAGAAGGCAGACAGACTTCCCATGTTCTTGGACAGTCAGAATCAATATTATCAAAATGGCCATATTACCAAAAGCATTATGCAGGTTAAATAAAATCCTCAGCAAAATATCAATGACAGTCTTAACAGACTAGGAAAAAAGTATGGAAATTACTTTGGAAGAATAAAAGACCAAGAGTAATAAAAAAAATCCTAAGCAAAAAAATTGATTCTGGAGCTATCACAACACCCAATCTGAAATGATGCCACAGAACTGTAGTACAAAAACAGCATAGTATTGGCATGAAATCCATCATGAGCACCAATGAAACAGAATAAAAGAAAACAGAGATAAATCCACATTGTTATAGTCAGATGATCCTTGACAAAGCTGCCAAAAACGTACATTGGAGAAAAGATCCCTTTTTTAGCAAATCATGCTAGGAAAACAGGATATCAATATATATAAGAATGAAACTACATCCCTAAATTTTACCCTGCACAAATGTCAAATCAAAGTGGATAGAAGACCTGTGAAAATTATGTAGAGAAAAGAGTAGTGAGCATAAATGAATTCACTAAGACTTAAAGGTCTTTTGCCAATCTTGAGATTTTTTTAAATGGATTTCCCTCAAAACTAGTCTTTATAGGCTGAGAAAGTACTATCATGTTCTTCTCATGTACATCCTATTTGATATCTGTTCAACATGCAAATTGTATTAAATTAATTAAATTAACTAATACAGCAGTGTAACAAAATTACCCTGTTGTGGATTTTTTTTAAAAAAACTCAAGTTTAGCATGCTTACTTTGTTACTTATGAGTTCTACTAAAATATTTTTTCAATAGTCAACAAATATTGCTTTCTGCAAGATACCAGTGTTTCTTTTTTTTAAAATTTTATGTGGTGAGCTGCTTCTGCCGTTTATGCAAATTATGGTCACCATTACATGATGGCGCTGGCTCCGCTGTGGTCTGTGACAAACAACTCCTTGTTTGGGAGAGTTGGCGCATGACTTTTCATCACTCTATGAGAAAGCTCCACGTGGCTGCTTTGCATTGGGGCTTGAGATGCTTTATTAAGGCTGGGAGGGGCATCCGAGGGGAGATGAAGAAGAAGAACTATCAGGGACCTGAATAAAAAAAGTTGCTGAAAGAAGATTCTTGGGTTGCGTCTTTCTTGCGGGCAAGAAGTCGCGCACAACAACGCAACAAGTGGTGCCGAAAACCCGGGAGTCAGAACTTTCAGCAGTCAGGGGGGTGCACCGTAGTCCCAGGTAAGTGGGATCCGCGATCAAAGCGGGAAATAGTCCCAAGTAAGTGGGATCCGCGACCAAAGCGGGGCAGCAGCTGCATTGTGTACTTTCGTTTTTACTTTCGCTTTTGTTTTCTGTGTTTCTCTTGTTGTGTCATTTTGTTTTTGTTTTTTGTGCTTCTTTTGTTGTTGTGTCATGGGTGCCGCACCTTCCAGTCCGCTTCTTCTGGCCCTAGATGGCCTGTTACGTTCTAAGGGTCTGGAAGTGAAACATAGTACTTTACAGAGATTTTTACAGAAGGTAGATATCGCTGCACCGTGGTTTGCATTTTCGGGCAGCCTTACTGTACCTAGTTGGGATAAATTAGGCAAAGATCTTGACTTTGCTTCTGAGCAGGGCATATTAGAGGGTGGGGTGATACCCCTTTGGAAAATGGTCCGTAGTTGCCTTACAGATGGCAGATGTCAGGAGGCACTTACAAAAGGACAAGAAGTTCTAGAGCAATTACATGAGGAGAAATCGGAGACGGCAGGAAGTGAGATATCTCAGAAGGATGGGAGTGTGCGGAGAGTGAAACAGGGGAGGAGACGATTGTATCCAGATCTCAGTATGCTGCGCACACCCCCATGTGAAAGTGGGTCAGAGGAAGAGGAGGATGAGGAGGAAGAGCTCGGGAGGCTGTCTCGTCAGCTAGAGAGTTTAGCTATAGGAGAAGGGAACAGAAATAAACAGGGGCTCAAGAAAAGCGATCCCCCGGATCCACCGCCGTATGGTGGAGGTATTTCGGGGAGAGCTTTCCATGCCCAAACATGGAGGGCTGTTAACGCTGAGATGGGTCTTGCTTATCCAGTTTTTCAGGATGACAATAGGGGAAGATTCCATGAACCCTTAGATTTTAAAATTGTGAAGACCCTGGCGGAGTCTGTGCGCACTTATGGGGTGGATGCCGCCTTCACACTAACTCAGGTGGAGAGTCTGTCTAGATACTGCATGACTCCCTCTGATTGGGCTAGCCTTGTTCGGGCTTGTGTTTCCCCGGGTAAATATTTGGACTGGAGAGCATTTATGCTAGAGGGCGCAATAGAGCAGGCCGCCCAAAACCATGCAGCGGGACGCCCTGCCTGGGATAAGGATATGCTTTTGGGACAAGGCAGGTTTGCTAATCAACAAACAGGATACCCCCCTGAGGTATATGAACAGATTAACAACATTTGTATCCGTGCATGGAAATCACTCCCAAATAGAGGAGAGGTGTCTGGTAATTTGACTAAGATTCTACAAGGCCCTGCAGAACCCTTTTCAGATTTTGTAGCAAGAATGGTGGATGCCGCTGGAAAGATTTTTGGGGATCCTGATAGAGCCATGCCCTTTATCAAGCAATTGGTCTTTGAGCAATGCACCAAGGAATGTAAAGCGGCAATCACTCCTTATAAAAATAAGGGCATAGAAGCATGGATGAAAGTGTGTAGAGAGATTGGAGGACCTTTAACTAACGCAGGTCTTGCAGCCGCTGTCCTTCGGATTGCAAAAGGGGGCAGTCCTGGTGCCGGAATATGCTTCCATTGTGGTCAACCCGGTCATTTCAGACGTGAATGTCCCAAAAAAGACAATTTTACTGGACCCCCTCACGGTGGCCCTTCCAATGGCCTTCGTCAACCGGGGCTGTGTCCTAAATGTAAAAAGGGGAAGCATTGGGCAAGAGAGTGTAGATCAGTGAAGGACATCCATGGACAGCCTATTTCAGCTGGGCCAAAAAACGGCCGAAGGGGCCCCCGACCCCAGGGCCCACAAATATATGGGGCAGTGGAGAATGTCACACCCGAACCCGAGACATGGCCATCTCTGCGCCATCCCATGAGACGCGGAGAGCCACTACAGGTGCCGCGGGATTGGACCTCTGTTCCACCTCCAGACTCGTATTAACACCTAAGATGGGAGTCCAATTGGTGGAAACTGAGTTCAAAGGGCCTTTACCACCTGGCACTGTAGGTTTGCTAATTGGACGTGCATCCTCTATCTTACAAGGTCTTCATGTCTTTCCCGGAGTCATTAGCCCTGATACTGTAGGGGCAGTAAAGGTTATGGTGGAGGCTCCAAAGGGCATTGTGTCTATCTCCCCAGGGGATCGGATTGCTCAATTACTAATTTTGCCTAGCTTACATAATCACTTCCCTGCTGGTACCACTGGAGGGGATTGTGCCTATTTGTCACTAGATATGAGCAATCGCCCCACTTTGGAATTAAGCATAGAAGGTAAATCTATTGTGGGATTGCTGGATACAGGAGCAGACCGTAGTATCATAGCCCTTAAGGACTGGTCTAAGGGATGGCCAATGCAGACTTCTGATCAATCCCTGAGAGGACTTGGATATGCCCAAGCCCCTCAAATCAGCTGTAGACATCTATCTTGGAAGGACCCAGAAGGACACAATGGCACCTTTCAGCCTTATGTACTTGATTTACCTATCTCTTTATGGGGCCGTGATCTGATGACAGACATGGGGTTCACTCTTAGTAATGACTATTCCCCAGTGTCTCAACAGATTATGCAAAATATGGGGTATAGGCCAGGTCTAGGACTAGGTAAACACCTACAGGGGCGTAGACATCCTGTGCAAGGTCATCAAAAGCTTAACAGATTTGGTCTGGGTTTTTCCTAGGGGCCACTGTGGCTCAAATACCCATAACATGGCTCACCGAGGAGCCTGTTTGGGTGCCTCAGTGGCCTCTTCCCTCGGTTAAATTGGCAGCAGCCCATGATCTAGTCAAAGAACAACTTGACTTGGGTCACATCCAACCTTCTACTTCTCCATGGAATACTCCCATATTTGTTATTAAGAAAAAATCAGGAAAGTGGCGCCTACTGCATGATTTACGAGCAGTTAATGCTCAAATGCAACTTATGGGGCCCATTCAAAGAGGGCTGCCTTTGCTATCCTCTGTTCCTCAGGGCTGGCATATTATTGCTATTGACATTAAAGACTGTTTCTTTTCTATTCCTTTGCATCCTAAAGACTCACAGCGTTTTGCCTTCACCCTTCCCTCGTGTAACCACGAGGAACCAGATCTAAGGTTTGAGTGGGTAGTGTTGCCGCAGGGAATGGCTAATAGTCCCACGATGTGCCAGATGTATGTGGGGAAGGCACTCGCACCTCTCAGACATAAGTATTCCTCCATCAAGATCATTCATTATATGGATGATGTGTTATTGGCAGCTAAGTTAGAGCAGACAGTTAATGAGGCCTATAAAGAATTAGTAAAGCTGTTAGCTCAATATGGGCTACATATTGCACCTGAAAAGGTTCAAACGGGAAATTCTATTGAGTATTTGGGAGCGATAATTGGGTATGACAAATTAAAACCACAAAAAATCACCATAAGAACTCAGGATCTCCAAACTCTAAATGATTTTCAAAAACTGCTGGGAGATATTAATTGGATAAGGGGATATTTACACATTCCTAATGGTGTGCTCCAGCCTTTGTATGCTACCCTTAAGGGTGATCCAGATCTTGCTTCTCCTCGTAGCCTCACCAAAGAGGCTAGAGCGGCCCTTATAACAGTAGAAGATGCTATACAACATGCTACTTTATACAGGCTCCAGAGTAATAAACCTTTCCAGTTATGTGTGCTTGCCACTATGCGGCAGCCTACTGGAGTACTGTGGCAAGATGGGCCTTTACTATGGATCCACCCACATATATCCCCAGGAAAATCCTTAGAATACTATCCTGATGCTGTTGCAGCGTTAGCACTTAAAGGGATTCAACAAAGCATTCAATTTTTCGGACAATCACCTTCTTCTCTTATTATACCCTATACTAAAGCTCAACTTAATGTTTTGTGTGCTACTCTAGACAACTGGGCTATTCTATGTTGCTCGTTTCAAGGGGATATTGATAATCATTACCCTTCCCATCCATTACTCCATTTTGTTAAAGAACATCCCATCATTTTCCCTAAGGTAACTTCACCCAATCCAATTCCGGGGGCTGTTAATATTTTTACTGATGGTTCCAAGTCTGGAATGGGAGCTTATGTAATTAATGATTCTCCCCCTGTTCAGCATCAATTTGCTCCTGGAAATCCACAATGGGTGGAACTGCAAATTGTTATTGAGGTTTTTAAACAGTGTTCTTTTCCTTTTAATCTTATTTCGGACTCCATCTATGTGGTACAAGCACTAAAAGTCCTGGAGGCCGTGGGAGCTATTAGTAATGTCCATAATGTATCTGCTTACTTTAATCAGCTTCAACAGCTTATCTGTAGCCGCACTGCTCCTTTTTATCCAATGCACATCCGGGCTCATACCTCTCTTCCTGGTCCGTTATCACAGGGTAATGCCTGTGCGGACTCAGCCACTAGAGGTCAGTTGATATGCTTGGCTTCCTCCTTAGAGGGGGCTAAATTATTTCACCAGAATTTCCATGTTAATGCTTTAACGCTGCGCAGGCGTTTTTCCATTTCAAGAGCGGATGCTCGTCAGATAGTATTACAATGTCCCCATTGTGTCACATTTCTTCATCCCCCTACTTATGGAGTGAATCCACGGGGATTGAAGCCATTGGTTGTCTGGCAAATGGATGTGACACACATACCTGACTTTGGTAACCTCAAGTATGTACATGTTTCTGTTGATACGTGCTCTGGAGTTATTCATGCTTCTGCTTTATCGGGAGAAAAGGCACGTAATGTTATCACTCATTGCCTAGAAGCATGGGCAGCATGGGGTGCTCCTGCATCCCTTAAGACTGATAATGGACCTGCTTATACTGGAAGACAATTTACATCCTTTTGTTCTACCATGGGAGTGCAACTTACTCATGGTCTGCCTTACAATCCTCAAGGACAAGGCATTGTTGAGCGTGCTCATCGCACCTTAAAGGAAACTTTACAAAAACAAAAAGGGGGAATAGGAGCTGAACACACTCCTAAAGAACGCCTATCCTTGGCTCTCTTTACCATTAATTTTTTGAATTTGGATATTCATGGTCGCTCTGCGGCCGATAGACATGTGTCTCCTCAGCCTTCTGTAATTGGCTATGTTAAGTGGAAGGATGTTCTTACGGGCCAATGGAACGGCCCCGACCCCGTGCTGACATGGGCACGAGGATCTGTATGTGTTTTTCCCCAGGATCGCACGGAACCGTTGTGGGTCCCTGAACGCCTGACAAGAAGAGTCTTGACATCAACCGACCAGCAACAAGAGATACCACAGCAATCCCGTGATGAGGATCTTCACTCTGCTACGTGCTCTGGTTCTGGTGCTGGTGCCGATGGCACAGACGACACCAATGCAGTGGTGGGCAGTGGCACGGGCTTGGCCAATGCCGATGCCGGTTCATAGTAATTCTAGTGTCCTCCCCACTCTTTTCTCTACCTCATGTGAGATGTCTGCTCCCTGTGCCTCTCCTAGAGGGGACATGGAGAGCATTTTTAATCAATCTCAAGTTAATCTCACAGGAGTGTTTTGTTTCAGCCTTGGAAACGCTAATTGCATCAGCCTTAAGACCAAAAATTTGACTAACTGGGAGGACCCATTGCGGTCCAGTCAGGTCTCAGGGAACATTATCAGTGCCGTACTGAGCCAAGTAGTTTCAGGGAAGCAATCAGGTTCAGGGACCCCCGCAAATAGCTCTGCTTTAAACATAACTACCTTGGCTATTATCTCCAAGGTACTAATCCCAGTGCCTCCTTCTTCTAATAGTACTTACAATGCCACTCATTTCAAGGCCTCCCCTTACTGTACTCCTAATCTTGGTTTCCCCCCAACATTTACGCCTTGTCAGGATCATTCTTGGGAGAAACATCAAGTTGCTAAAGGTTTCTCCTTTTCCCCCTCTCTTAAGAGGTATGTTTATAACTTTAACAACAGTGCCAACTCCTCTACAGGAGTAGGTTGGTCCTGGTTTCAATGGCTGATTTCCAATGAGAAGGGGGCTTCAGCTGATATTTCTGCATTGGCTCAATTGCTGGGAGTCAAAAGCTGGCTGGCTAATGTTTCTGGCACTGTTAAGGAGAATGAACGAGGTAATAGACTTACATCTGTTTCATTCAACTCTTTGCTATATAATGCCACATTGCCCCCTGCAATGGTCTGCGTCCAATCCCCGTTCTTGCTCCTTTTGGCTAATGACACCTCGTCGGGGATGCTGGATTGTTCTAATATTACCTGCTATTTGTCTGAGTGTTGGAATGGCTCCTGGACCACGGCAGTGGTTATGAAAATTCCAACTTTTGTCCCAATCCCAGTCACTGCGGACCCAGATAAATTCCCCATTGTTGAACTACTTAGAGTCCGCAGGGATTTTGGAATTACGGCAGCTATAGTGACAGCTGTGGCAGTGTCTGCTGCTGCAGCGGTTACGGCCGGAGTGGCCATGGCCAGTCAAGTACAAACTGCTGCCACCATTAATCAAGTTGTTCAACAAACTTCCACCATACTTGAATCCCAAAATACAATTAATCAACATATTTTGTCAGGGATTTTAGCTGCCAACCAAAGAATAGATTTACTCCAAGCTCAGGTAGAAGAATTGGCTGACTTGGTGCTTTTGGGTTGTGTTGACCAACGTGCACATTTATGCATAACCTCTGTCAGATTTAATGATTCCAGGAATGCCTCCCGCATCATTGGCGAATATTTGGCCGGAAATTGGTCCATGGCAGCGGAAGACATGATCCAGTCTCAACTAACCCAGATAGCTGTCTTGAACAGTACCCGTGTCGATCCCGTGACTTTGGGTCAATTCACCGATTGGATATCTTCTGCTTTTTCCTTCTTCAAAGAGTGGGTGGGGGTAGGCATTTTTGGTGCAATGTGTTGCTTCGGTATGTTCCTCTGTTTGTGGTTTCTCTGTCGCCTTAAGGCCCGTAGTGCTCATGATAAGGCTATGATCATACAAGCTCTTGCAGCTTTAGAAAATGGCAACTCGCCTCAAGTCTGGCTTGCGCATCTTAAACAGTAAACCTTTGTCATGGTCGTTGCACCCCAAGTTATTATAACATTGCACTGGGATCGACATGACCTTCCTTGCTATTCTCTTAGTGTTGGAAAGCCCTTGCACTCTGCCGGTCTTACTGCCATTGCACGCAGATGGGTTTCCACACTAGTGCTTTTCTATCGTCTTAAAGTCCGTGCCTTTCTTTCAGGGTGCTGTCAACTTGTTTGTCGTTATAAACAGCCACAGTTCAGCCTCAGTTATCCCCCTTCGTCCACCATCGCCACGATACAGGATGCGAGGCAAAGCACTGCACTTGAGTGATCCTTGACATGGACCTCAAGGAGAGCATGTCCTATTGCATGCGGGTTAGACGCGTCCACTCCCCGCCCCACGAAAAAAGGCGTCGGCTGATATGGTCTCGGATCTGGGGAAGGGCCCTCCTTAAGACTGAGCCATACTATGCAGCCACTTCTGCACAGTGGGATAGGACCTCTACTCTCGCCTGTATTGTTTTAAGAAAACAGAAAGGGGGAACTGTGGTGAGCCGCTTCTGCCGTTTATGCAAATTATGGTCACCATTACATGATGGCGCTGGCTCCGCTGTGGTCTGTGACAAACAACTCCTTGTTTGGGAGAGTTGGCGCATGACTTTTCATCACTCTATGAGAAAGCTCCACGTGGCTGCTTTGCATTGGGGCTTGAGATGCTTTATTAAGGCTGGGAGGGGCATCCGAGGGGAGATGAAGAAGAAGAACTATCAGGGACCTGAATAAAAAAAGTTGCTGAAAGAAGATTCTTGGGTTGCGTCTTTCTTGCGGGCAAGAAGTCGCGCGCAACAACGCAACAATTTTACACTCAAATTTCCTCAAAGATATTATTTTTATTTGTTTTTGATGTTAATTATTGACTCTGTTTTATATCTAAGGCATCTTTCTCTTTGCAAAATAGCTTGATCACTCCTTCACGGATCTGCTTGGTCTTTACTCCATAGACAATGGGATTCAGAGTGGGAGGACATATCAGATAGAGATTGGCAATAAGGATGTGTACATGGTGGGGAATACTTTTTCCTCCAAAACGATGAGTAAAAATGCTAAATAATGCTGGAACATATGTGATGACTATAGCACCTAGGTGGGAGGTACAGGTGCCAAAAGCCTTGTGACGAGCATTTACAGATGACAAACTCACCACTGTTCGCAAGATCATAGTATAAGACACAGAGATACAAAACATATCGAAGCCCCCAATCAAAATGGCTGCCAAAAGCCCATAGATAGCATTGATCTTGACATTGCCACAGGATACCTTGGCCACAGACATGTGGTCGCAGTAGGTGTGGGGGATGAGGTGGCCTTGGCAATAAGGCAGGCGTTTGGTGAGGAAAGTGAATGGGATGATGAGTATCACACTCCTTAAGAAAGTGGCAAAACCAGCCTTGGCGATGACAGGGTTGGTGAGGATGGTGGCATAGCGTAAGGGGTAGCAGATGGCCACATAGCGGTCCAGGGCCATGAGCATGAGAACACCAGACTCCATCTCAGTCAACATGTGGACAAAAAACATCTGAACCAGGCAGGCATTAAAGTCTATCTCCTTGAGGTTGAACCAGAATATACATAGCATGTTGGGCACAGTGGTGGTGCACAAGGTGACATCAGTGGAGGCCAGCAGGGCCAGGAAGTAGTACATGGGTCGATGCAGGGCCTCCTCATGACTAATGAGGTAGATGAGTCCCACATTCCCCACAAGAGCAATGATGTACATGAGGCAGAATGGCAGGGAGATCCAGATGTGTGCAGCTTCCAGCCCAGGAACACCATGCAAGATAAAGTATCCTGGTGTCAGGCTGGAACTGTTGGCTCCAGACATGACTGACAGGAGGAGAGCATTTCACACTCTTTAACACTGACAGTTTCCTGCAAAATAAAGTAAACCAATGGTAAGTAGAGAGCATGGAAACTTTCTTTTAACTCTATGAATTCTTTTTTTAAAAAAGTTTGTTCTTTTTAGAAATACATGACAGGAAAATGTATTTTGACATATTATATATACATGAACTATAACTTATTCTAATTTAGGAGCCCACTCTTTGGATTGTACATGATGTGGAGTGTCACTGGTGGTTAACTGTGTGATCTCAATTAGGCCTTTGCAATGAGAAGCTATCAGATTCCACTGGAGTCACACTGTCTAGTTTCATGCTCCACCTGTTTCTCACTTCACATAGCGTGTAATATGAACGCGTTGTTTAAACACATTATGCCTCAGTTTTCTCCATCTAAATGAGATCATTGTATTGTTGTCAGGATTATTCACTAAGTTAATTTTATATTATGTTCTAGAAGTTTGAATAATGCAGAGTGAATAATTAATAGATATAATCAGTAATCACGACTGCTATTATTGTCACTTCTGAGTCAGTTTAGAGCATCCCAAGAGATCAAGCTTACCTTGGATAATAAATGTAAATTCAAATAAACCTACATACCCTTTGTAAACTCAAGTGCCATTGTATATTTGAGTTAAAAGGATAGTGTGGAATTTTGAAAATTTCAGCTACATCAAGAGATTGGCAAGTCAATTATAGAAAATAAATTCTTTACTGTGATTGTCAGGAGATTTAAACATGTTCTTGTGTTTTAGTTAGGAAAAAATAAAAACATAAATGTGTTTTAAGATCTGGAATCAAATCCAGGAAAATTTCATTCAACTGATTCCCTTCAAAGATCTTCTTACTTCTAAGGTAACTAATCCTGTTTCTATTGGAATCCCCAAGAAGAGAATTGGTCTTTATGGAATGCTGTGTCTCTGTTTTTTTTTTTTTTTTTTTTTTTTTTTTTTTTTTTTTTTTTTTTTTTTTTTTT
>NW_026000174.1:18590320-18605056 GCF_001458135.2 Marmota marmota marmota
TTTTTTTTTTTTTTTTTTTTTTTTTTTTTTTTTTTTTTTTTTTTTTTTTTTTTTCATGTAGCCAGAAGCCACCAGAGCTACAATACTGGAGAAAAGACAGGATATCAGGAGAGGTAGGGATTTTAGGCTTTACACTGCTGGTTTGTAAAGCTGGTGAGCCATCACAGACTCATCCAAGCATCAATAATATCAATAAACATCAAACCATACTCGTTAGTTTACAAACAGACACACAAACTCAGAGCCAGTTTATCCTTCCCCCTCAACAGTTCATAAATATTTGTGTACAACCTCCCTCACAATGACACTCAAGGATTTACATGGATTCTGCTGTTAGGCAAACTAATTATAAAATTAGAATACATACAAAAGAAGGAAAAGTAGATGACTAAGTGTCTGCTCTCAGAAAATATGAGATCTGATTTTTTGCTTGCTTACTATGGAGACATGGGCACCCCAGACTCCTTGGGCTAAATCTTGTTTCCAACACTTACTAGCTGGATCGACTTGAGCAAGTTTCATATTTTGCCTTGCAAGTATATTCAAAATTGTCAAAGGAGAATGATAATAATATATACCATAGACATGTTAGAATGGCTAAATGATACTTTTTTCAGCAATGATTGGAATCTGGACATCAACACATGTTATCTAGTTTTAAAGTTGTCAGAATATATGATGAGGTGTACACTATTTGCTTAACAGGTATTTATTGATTGTTTCCAACATTTGTGGCACCATTCTAGTTTCTAGGTATATACTAATCAACCAAGTCAAATCTCTTCTACTCAGGGTGCTAATATTTCAATCTAAATATCACAAATTTTTTATAACCATCATTTCCTACATGAGGACATGGAGATGCAAGGTTAACCAAATATCTATCCTCATAAAAACTTAAAACTGGTAAAGGCAAAGTTCAATCAAATTAAACTTTGACTTCAAAGCCACTTGTCTAATCAGACTCCATCTGTTATAATTGTTTACCGATACTAAACACTGAAGAACAGTTGCATAAGCTGAACATAACTAGACTAAACAACTCATGGTGACTTAGGAAGATACTGATTTTCAATTGCAGCAGAGAAAAAATCTATTTTTATTGGTGCATAATAGTTATACACAATAGTGGAATTCATTGTGGTGTATTATCACATGCACAAATGTTTCTTAATTGTATCTTAAGGAAGAGGTAGAACAAATATGAGCAGTTACAGGTACAGCAAGTCAAAGTTACAGCAAATCATTCCTTAGCTATGCAAGCTCTGTGAACAGAGAGAATGTATCTGTGTCATTGCTGAATTCTCCTCCCTGGACTTGTTTATACAGATGCTATATGTCACCATTTGCAGAGGGAGGGGCTCATGTGGGAGGATTTCTCTATTGAAGCTTCTTTTACCAAGTGGCCTCAATACTTTCTTGGATTCATGTCTGATACTGGTTCACTTTCCACTTCCCCATAAAAAACATTCCTACTGAAAACAATTCTGAGTGTAGTTATGCAATAATTAATGCAAAAGGTTTTGTTTTCCTTTTATTGCAACACACTATTGCACATATTTTGCTGTCTCCAGTGAATTATGACATAGGTTTTAAATTTATGTCACAACTCCAGAAAGCCTTTCCCTTCTTATTCCCCAAATAAATGGTAATGTGTTAGGGTGAGAGTTAAAAAAATAAATCCTGAATTTGCCATGAACCACATAACACACTGGTGTTTATGGTCTAGATATTTTCATTTGTTGAAAATATGAGTTTTGGGAATCAACCTAACTCACCTCAGTGTTAGCAAAGATCAGACTGGTGTGCATGCCTGAGAGTTCTGAGCACTAGGAGTCCCACAGCAGTCAGGTTCTGCCTCTTCTGAGCATCATTGCACCTTTTGAGGATTTCCAGACTCCAATGTGTGCACCTGCTTGGGTCTCTGCAGTTAGGTGTCTCAGGAGGCTCTGGTTCAAAGGAAAAGATCCTTTGGGACTTTTGAGACAATTTCTGCATTTTTCAGCTTCTTATGCAGGGAGGAATTTACAGGAAAAAATAGTGTAATATTTATTTGTTTTCTCCCTGATCTTCTGACCAGGGGTCTGACAGTCCTAGGAAACCTTTTTCATTTATCTTGTTCACAATATTATGCTCACCACAGCTCATCACTCACTATATACATGGCACATTAACACACATATATACACAGATATATGTATAGATATATAAATTTCATAAAGATTTATGAAATAATAATTATACATTTCATATGAGTAATAGAGGACTGTGCTCTGTCTAGTTATGCTCTGTCTTGAGTTTATTAAGTTGATGAAAACATAAATGTGCACAAATATGCATATGAATGTTCACATGTTTATTTTGGAGGGCAAAAGTTGTGACAAAACAGTTCTAAATATATTTTGTGTACATTTTTCTCCCTGAAGTTTCCTTTTTATATTTTATTGTAAAGAAGACTGATTCCGAAGGGACTGGGAACCAAATATAAATGATTGTTCTCACTCCTGTTGGTGAATATATGAAGATTTCTTCCAAAATCAGAACAAATGTTTAAATTAATCTTTAAGTTTTAATTCAAAGTATATCACAACCCTGACCCCAAAGTATATATCTAATAAATTGGCATGCAAGTATAAGATGGTGTAACTATTTCATATGGTTGATGTATGTTTAACTTAATAAGAAACTGCACAAAGTTGAACAGTTTTTTGTTAATTTAAAAATACACTAAACCTTATGACCTAGAACCTTCATTCTTAGGTTTTTAGTGAAAACATTTGTTCACAAAACACATGTATGTTCAAAGAACACAAGCAGTATTATAAATGGAACAGGAATGAGTGTTGACTCATGCAATGATATATAACACAGAAAAAGGAATAAACACTATGAAATATAACATAGATGAATCTCAAAAACATGATACAGAATTAGATAAACACAAGACCATATTATATGAGTTAATTTATATGCAGTCCAAAGGCAGGCACAACTATCTTAAATTGATAGAAAAGAAAAAGTGATATCCTCTGGGGAGTGATAATGACTCATAGGAGCAAGAAGGAAATGTCTGGGGATAGAAATGTTCTTTTCCCTATTTTATTTGGCAATACATAGATTTATGCTACTGTCAAAATTTATCAAATTGAACACAAGAGTGGTGCATTTTATTAGTTTTGATAAATTTTAATGGAGCCGGGCATGGTAGTGCACACCTATAATCCGGGGTGACTTAGGAGGCTGAGGTAGGTAGGAAGATCACAAGGTCGATGGCAGCCTCAGCAACTTGGTGAGACCCTGAGCAACTTTAGTGAGAACCTGCCACAAATAAAAAATTTTAGAAAGGGCTGGGGTGAGACTCAGTGCCAAAGTGTCCCTGGGTTCAATCCCTGGCACCAAAGAAACCTAAATAAATAAATAAATAGATAGATAGATAGATAGATAGAAAAAACACAAGCTATTGGCATACTTAAGGTATATAAAATATATAATAAGCATTGTAGTTAGTGAAATATTAAAGGCATTTTATTCAGACATCAGATCCAATCTAGGGTTCCAGCTATAAATACTTCTATTCAGTATTCTGATAAAATTCCATTTAATGAAAGAATGCACAAATGGAGATGATTAAACACAAATAATTAAAGGTAATATTTGCAGAACGATTATAAATGCAGAGAAGTTAAATGAAATCTGCAAATTATTAGCACTAATTTATTAACTTAAGAATGTCATTAGAAACAAATGTCATTCATAAAGAAAAATATGTTTTATCAATATCTACTAATAGGTTAAATAATTAAAATCAAAAACTGAGGCCATTTGCAATCGTTTTAAATATCTAGAATTTAATTTAATTAAGGATGTGAAAAACTTTACTGAAAGCTTTATAAAAACTATTTCCACAGATTAGAAGACTGATGTGGTACAAAGATGAGTTCATCTCAGTGTATATATATACACTTAGTGAAATGCCAAATTCCAGAAATTATTGTTATTTTTTAATGAGGAACAGATATTATCATTTATTGTGAAAAACAACAATAATTTACACAATACTTTTAGACCAAGAACAACTAAAAACTCCCACTAAATTGTGGCTGAAGAACATTCAATTGTAGAATACAAAAATTTAGCCTTTTTTTTTTTTCAATAATCATGTAGTATATCTCCTGATGTTGTGGTTTGGTTTCGCTTGTCTTCTGTTTCTGGAAAATTTTGCTGTTTTTTAAAGGGAAAAAAAACAATATTTGAGTACTTCATTGACTAAAAAGGTATACTATAAAAGTATAATAACCAATATAGTCCAATCTTAAAATGAAATATACACATTGAGTACAAGGGAATGCCCCAAAACAAATCCATTCTTATTTGAACACCCAGTATAAGCAAGGTGGCATTGCTAAGAGGAAAGAGGCTAATGAGCATAACAAATGGTGAGATTCAGGACTAAGGACTTACTTTTCTCATATGGTAGCCACAGCAAAGGAAAGAAGAACATGAAGAGAGAGCCTACAGAATGGGAAAAGATCTTTGCCAGCTACTCCTCTCACAGTGGACTAATATCCATAAATTTTAAAAACTCAAAATACTTAATACCAATAAAACAAATAAACATTAAATGGGTAATAGAAGTAAATAGACTTATTACAAAATCAATATTTATAACTTTTCTCTTTCATTTGTTTCTTCTCTGAGGTTTATAATTTCTTTTCTTCTACCAATTTTGGATTTGGATTTTTTATTTTCTAAATCCTTGATATGCAACATTGTTTTTTTAAAAATTGAAATCAAGTTCTGATGCAGGCAATGGTTACTATAAACTTCCCTCATAGTACTGCTTTGCTGAATCCCACAAATTTTGGCATGTTGTGTTTCATTTGTTTGAGGAAATTTTCCATTTTTCCCTTCTCACTTTCTCAGCAAAAGTGTGTTGTTCAGTCTCCATGAATTTGTATAATTTATAAAATCACCCTTTTTGTTTATTTATGGTTTATTCCTTTGAAAAAGTTACACAAGTTATGATTTTGATTTTCTTTAACTTTTTTTGTGGCCCCATATACAACCTATTTGAGAAAAGTTCTAGGAGCTAATGAAGTGAATGCGTATTCAGCAGTTCTTGGATGGAATGTTCTGTCTGTTAAATCGATCTTATCTATAATATAGTTCAATGTTTCTTTGTTGATTTTTGTCTGGATGATCTTTGACTGATGAGTGGGTGTTGAGATCCCCCATTTTTATTGTATTGTAGCCTATCTTTCCCTTTTGTGCTAATAGTGTTTGCTTTATAAAGTGGTTGTTACAACATTAGGTCTCATTGGTATATGTTTGTTATATCTTCTTGATAAACTGATGCCTTGATGATTATATAGTGACCTTGCCTGTCTCTTACATGCTTTGTCTGACAGTCTATTTTCAGATCTAGCTCTAGCTACTCTTTTTCATTCTGTTTCCATTTGTTTAAAAGATCATTTTCCATCCTTTCTCTATCACTGTGTGTCTTTATTTAAAAGGTGAACTTTTTGAAGGCCACAGATTGTTGGAATTTTTTTTTAAAATCCATCTATCAGACTGTATATTTTCATTGGAGAATTTTGTCCATTTATACCCAGGATTGTATTGTTATAGGTCATTTTGCTGAGTTTCTTCTGGTGTTTTGAATGTCCTCTGTTCTTTTCTTCTTCTCTTATTCATCTTTGTGGTTTGATGATTTACTGTAATTATAACATTCTATTCTTTTCTATTTCACTTTTGGGTTCCTGCTTTTGTAGTGGGATTTATACTTTCACATGCTTTCATGATCACAGTTATCTTTTTTTCTCTTTTGGATATACAACATGCCTACGCATCTTTAGTCAGACTATTCTAGTGGTCATAAATTTCCTCCACTTTTAATATATTTTAAGGTTTTTATTTTCATTCATTTTTTAATCATAGCCTTGTTGGATGTAGTTATGTAGATTAGCAGTTATTTTCTTTCAGATCATGGAATATGTCATGTCTTTCCCTACTGGCCTGTACGGTTTCTGCTGTCAGTCTACTGGGAATGCTCTTAAAAGTGACCTTATGATTTCTCTTGAAAATATTAAATTTTTTCTTTGTCTTGTGATTTTGCCAATTTGACCATAATATCCCATGGTGACAAGCTCCTTTGGTTATGTCTATTTGGGGTTTATTAGCCTCCTGTATATAGATGTCCATAGGTTTCTCAAAATTAGGGAGACTTTCTGCTATTATTTTATTAAACAGATTTTCTCTGTTCTTTGCATTTATCTACTCATCATTGATTATTCCAAAGATGGAGATATTTGATTGTTTGTTTTCTTTTGTTTTTTGGTACTGGGGATTGAACTCAGGGGCACTCAACCACTGAACCACATCCCCAGCCCTATTTTTTTTTTTTGTATTTTATTTAGAGACAGAATCTCATTGAGTTGCTAAGGACCTCACTCTTGCTGAGACTGGCTTTGAACTTGTGATCCTCCTGATTCAGCCTCCAAGATGTTGGGATTGTAGGCATGCACCATAGTGCCTGGTTCATTGTTTTAAGTTGTCACAAAGATCTTGAAAATTCTCTTATTTGATTTATCGTTTTGATTTTTTTGTTTGTTTTTTGAGGGGGAGAGGTGATGGGATAATGAACTACTTCAAAAGACCTGTCTTCAAGTTCAAATGTTATTTCTTCCACTTGATCTAGTCTGTTGCTGAGGTTTTCAACTGTATTTTTATTTGACCTATGGAACTCTTAATTTCCAGGATTTCTGTTTGATACTTTTCTAAAATCTCTATCTGCTAAATTAGTCATTGGTATCTTTCATAGTCTTCCTAATTTAATTTAGCAGTTTATTGTATTCTTATTTTATCTAACATTAGTGAGATTTTTATTAATCATTTTAAATTATCCTTCCAGCATTTCATCCACCTTAATTTCCTTGTAATCTGTTGCTAGAGTTATGTTCTTTGGCAGGTAATCATATTACCTTGTGTTTTCATATTTCTTATGTCAATGTTGAGATTTGTTCATCTGGTGAATCAGATGTCCCTAGCACATTTATAGGTAATTAACTTTCTTAGTAAATGGTTTTCTCTTGAATGTGTAACTTAGGGTGTCAGATTGTTTTGCAATGCTGGCTTTGGTTCTCAAAAGGTACCATAGAACAGTCTCCCTGTAGCTTCTTTGGCTGTGATTACTGAGTTTGGGCACAGGTCAGACAATGTCATGGTCAGATAGGCCCACTGTCTCTACAGATCATGCAGTAGTCTGGACACTCTAGCAGTTCAAACAACTGTGGGGTCGACAGCAGTTGGTGTGGGGTGCTTACTCTGTGGCTACACCTATGATGGAGGCAGTGGCCCTGATCAGGTGATGGGGATATCCTTAGGCACTCCTGATGCCAGTTCTACAACTACCAAGGGCTTGTAGCACTGGCAGAAGTAGCAGAGTTCAACCAACCAAAGCATTTGTTCTCTGACCAGTCAGTGGACAGGACTAAATGCTGCATAAGTAGGACCATGGCAAGATCTACAGCACCCCTCTGTGTCCTTTACATCCAGTCTTGGCTACATCATGTGGTTAGACAAGGTGTTTCAGTTGCCAGCAGAAGTAACTTCATAGGTGGGTTTCAGCAGTATTCATGGATTTCCTCTCTCCTGCTACTATGGTAGTGCCCACCTGGGAGTTGGACCTCAACCAGAGATGGGTGGGTAAAGGCACATTCAATCTCCTTAGCCATGCACATTCATGTGTAAGCAACAGCTGGGGCCTTGTCATGGAGTTACTCAAGGACTTTCAGTAGCTTCTGTGGGCAAGGCAGAAACAGGAAACTCCCCTCCCTGCCCTGTGGTGACAGATGCCTGACCACAGTACAGGGAAGAGGTGCTGTAGGTATCCGCCTTTAGCCCTACCAACAGCAGGAGTCCACAGATCATTGACCACATCTTTGGTCTTAGGGTTCCTTCACTCCAAACTCCTAGTTAGAGATCAATGTCATCCATCCCCTTCTATGTCAGAGCACTGTATCCTATAGTGCAGGTCATGGTCAATCTGCTAGGACAAGTTGGGTTCAGCAAAAAGGTATCCCTTCAGTCAGAGCAGTGGAGTGTCTGTGGAGTCCCACAGGTGGGAATATGTTGGGTTTTTAGATCCATAGAGCAGTCCAAATTAAGACACCAGTTCTCTTCTGAAGATGGTTCAAGACTGTAGCACACTAGAATTTTCCCTGGACGATGATGTAAGATCCTTTTCCAAAGAAAGACTACAAGGAAGATTACTTATCTAAGTGGGCTAAAAACTTTTTTGGATTATGAAACTTTCCAGTCACTAGGATTGCTAGAGTCTGCACTAATAAAATTTATTGCATCTTTTCCTTTCACTCTTACCTCTAGAGAGAGGAGAGTCCCTTTGTCTCAGCTGTGCAGTCAAGGTGGCAGATGGGAGGTGTTTTCTCTTAGTAGATTGTTGCCCCAGGTTTTTGAATCTTGCAAGTTTTCAGTCTCTCAGATATTAATTTCCAGAATTTCACATGATCACTCACCTCAAAATGAAAATATACACCTGTTACTTTAGGTCATCGTAGTGGAGCAAGAGGTGAGTTCTAGGTATCTCTATTCACCTATCTTGAATCCCCTCTACCACACTGTCTTTTTCCATTATCATTTGATGGGCATTTTTGTTATTTCCACTTCTTGACTGTTAGGAATACTTCTACAATGAATATGGGAGTGCCTAAATTTTAACTTCTGGGCCTGAATTCCTTTGATTGTCTCCATGTCATTTAGATCATATTGAAATGAATATATGAGTATTATTCTCTTTCACCTTCATAGTAGGAAGTGAACATTAATCAGCTATACATAAGATACTTTTTATTACTAAAGCAACCTGTGAAAATTATGTAGAGAAAAGAGAGTGAGCATAAATGAATTCACTAAGATTTAAAAGTCTTTTTCCAATCTTGAGATTGTTTAATAGATTTCCCTCAAAACCAGTCTTTATAGGCTGAGAAAGTACAATCATGTTCTTCTCATGTACATGAGATATCCTATTTGATATCTGTTCAACATGCAAAATGTATTAAATTAATTAAATTAACTAATACAGCAGTGTAACAAAATAACCCTGTTGTGGATTTTTAAAAAAAAACCCTCAAGTTTAGGATGCTTGTTTTTTTTATTTGTATGATTACTTTGTTACTTATGAGTTCTACTAAAATATTTTTTCAATATTCAACAAATATTGCTTTCTGCAAGATACCAGTGTTTCTCTTTTTATAATTTTACACTCAAATTTCCTCTAAAGTATTATCTTTATTTGTTTTTAATGTTTATTAATGAATCTATTTTATATCTAAGGCATCTTTCTCTTTACAAAATAGCTTGATCACTCCTTCACGGATCTTGTTGGTCTTTACTCCATAGACAATGGGATTTAGAGTGGGAGGACATATCAGAGGTGAAACTATCAGGTGCAGGAATTTCATTAATGAGAAAATTTATATTACTGAGTCTATTTACTTACCCATTTTTGGTGAAATCAGATTTTTCTATTCTTGATTCAGTAGTTTTAGGTTCTATGTGACTAGAATTTCATAGGTTTCTTCTAGTTTATCCAATTTGTCTGTGTAAAAATAGTGACAATAATCTCATGGTATTTAAATTTCTATGAATTCTGTTATAATGTTTCCTTCATCTTTTTTCCTTAATGTAGCTAAGGGTTTGACTATTTTGTTTGTCATTAAGAAAACTATTAGACTTATGGATCTTTATTTTTCTCCAGTATTAATTTCTGCCATGGTCTTTATTTTTTCCTTCCTTCTCCCAATTTGCATTTAGTTTGTTCTTCTTTTTTAAGTTTTTCAGTATATTATTAAGTTGTTTGAGATCCTTCTTTTACTTCTTTGATATAGGCATATATAGTTCTAAATATCCCTCTTAGAACTGTTTTGCTGCATCCTGTAAGTTTTTCTATGTTATATTTTTGTTTGTCTCAAGATATTATTTAATTTCTATTTTTTTATAATTTGTTGTTCCAGAACAGACTGGATAACTTCCACATATTTTTTTCTTATTTTATATGAAAGTTTTCTTATATTTCTCCTACTATTGATTCCTACTTTCAACCATGGTAGTCAGAATGGATATTAGACATGATTTCAATCTTCTTAAATTTATTGACATGTTTTATGATATATACAGAAAATTGAGTTATGTGTCATTGAAAAGAGTGCATATTCTGCTGTTACTGGATTAAAAAACCACACCACTTTTAAACAAATCTCTTTTTTTGAATCAAATACCTTTTACTCCATATTTTAAATATAGAAGAGTGAATTCAAGGTTCCAGTGCATTGTGCAATCTTGCTTATTTATCACCTTTTCTCTAAGAGGACTTTGGAAATCATTTTAAGGTTGGCTCCACAGTTTAGCTATTGTGAATTGTGCTGCTGTAAACATTGATGTGGCTGTGTCCCTGTAGTATGCCGTTTTTTGGTCCTTTGAGTATAGTCCAAAGAGGAATAGCTGAGTCAATTGGTGGTTCCATTCCCAGCTTTCCAAGGAATCTCCATACTGCTTTCCAAATTGGCTGCACTAATTTGCAGTGGATGAATGTATAAAAAAGTGGCATTTATACACAATAGAATATTACTTGGCACTAAAAAAGAATAAGATCATGGCATTTTCAAGGAAATGGATGGCATTAGAGAAGATTATGCTAAGTGAAGTTAGCCAATCCCCAAATAACAAATGCCAAATGTTTTATCTGATATAAGGGGGGTGACTCAAAGTGGGGTAGGGGGGATAGCATGGGAGGAATATTACTTCTAGATAGGGAATAAGGGTGGGGGGAAAGGGAGGGAGAAGAGGAATATCTAGGATGGTGGAAGGAGATGGTCATCATTATACAAAATACATGTATGAAGATGTGAATTTGGTGTTAACATAGCTTATATGCAAACAGAGATATGATAAATGGTGGTATAAAGGTGTATTAAGAATTGTATGCAAAAAAATAAGAGAGCTCATGTATAATGGCATAATTTGGCGTGAACATACTTTATATACAGAGTTACAAAAATTGTGCTGTGAATAGATGATTATGAATGTAATGCACTCCACTATTGTCATGTATGTAAGAAATAAATAAATACATAAATAAATAAATAAATATTTAAATAAAATAACCATTCTTGGTTAAGAGATTAAAAAAAATAATAATAATTTTAAGGGTTTCCCCCCACCCCTTGGTTGGGGGATGTCTTTATATGTCTTGAAAGAAAAACTTCATCTATGTTATTTTTCTCTTTAAGGGAATGTAAATTTGTCACTGACTGATAATAAGAGACAGAACTGTGTTAAGTAATATTCCGGTTAAACTTTTGGCTTCCTTTTGCCTATTCTGTGACACACAAACCTCAAGCAGTATTGGAAACTTGTGGGAGGAAGCAGGTCACGTGGTTGCTTTTGGTACTTTGTTTCCATTTTCATTGTATGTCACACGTGTGGCCATCTGAAATGGTTGGCTAAATGGTCCTTGACATCAGGAGAAGCAGGACAAGTTCATTACACTTGGGATCACTTCATCACTCCCTTCCTTTCCCTTTCATTAAGGATATTAATATTTCTTATGTTTAGAAAGAAAATTGTGGTTTTACTATATTGAAACCTTGGATTTCTTTGAATCTAATACTTTGGTTCTAGATCTAATCAAAGTTTGTGAGGTTGGTATAGAAATACCAGGTCTTTTTCACCAAACTCCTCACTGATCTCTATCTCATAAGCTAGGTATCTGGGTGCAAGATGGAATTTAACATGAGGCCTTTTATATCAATTAACTCTCCAGTCCTCTCTTCTCCTCTGTGTTCCCCCTCAACTGTCTCTCTCTTCTCTCTTGCTTTCTCTCCCATTCCACCCCATGAACAAGGATTAGAATTTGTTTCATTACCACCTACTTTATTGTTCTTTTAACAGTTCTCAAAGATTCCAGTATATGGGATCAATTCAGATATATCCTAATTTTTAGAGTTATGGCATTTTCCCTCTGAAACCCATTTTTGAGTTCATAACGGAGAACATAATAAAATCAACTGGAGATGGTTACTCACATGACATAGATGAATTTTATCCATCCATATTTTTAACTATGTTCTAGTTTTACATTGTGGCTATTAAATTTCCCCCATCCTCCACCCAATCGCATAGACCTAAGAGCATTGTAATTATTGAATTTTAATCTTAATGCTCTAAGATGCACCCAATTTTGCTGCTCATGGTGTATATTATATTCCTCATTCATAAAGTAGTTATATTGACTTCATAATTTTGAAGAAAAATCTCAATGAAATTAATATATATGAAGAAATGGTATAATGCCTTACAATATGTGTATGTTTAAAACTGGCAATTTTAAAAAAGTATACTTTGAAGAGTGTGACCATATTTGGTGTGGCTTAAATGAGATTCCCTGATAAACAAAATTTACTCAATTCAAAAGCATAATTCTTAGGGTGCCTTTAATAATGAAAGCTTATAATGTGCATTACACAGAGACAGATATAATATTGGCAAGCTTTAAAAATAATATTCGTGGTTTTGCTTCCAAACATGAAAATTATACTGAAAAAATACATGGTATTATTAAGATATCTCAAAATCACTTGACCACATATACAACATGATATTAAAAATATATCTTTCATATTAACAGACAATAATTTTCATCATTATATTATCTTCATCAACTTATCTGTTCATATCTATTTCCTGAAAACATTCTACGTATTACAGTTATCCTTTGGATTGTGTCTTACTCTTTCACTGTTTAGTCAATCTTCCTATTTATTGAGAGTGGTATTCACTACTCTCAACATCTTATTCCCATTTCTTTTCTATAACTTTAGAAATCTAAATAAGGCACTCCTTTTTATAGTCCTTGGCCACATTGTTTCTTCCCCTACGTTAAAGTCAGAGTAATAAAGCATGGGTTTCTTTGCTTAGCCAAATATATAAATTTTCTTTACATTTTGTAAATGCCCTAGCACTGCCAAATAACATCCACTGTATTCTTGAAAACTCTTTTTAATATTAACTCTAAGGAGTACTTCCCAGAATGTGATAAACTTCAGTAACCATATTTATTGCAGCTATTTGTATACACAGTGGTACATTGACAAGAAGCCAAATAATTATTAAGGCAGCATAATGTCAGTGATAACAAGCAGGCAGAAATTTGATGTTTGCCCCTGGAATTGATACAAGTTTCATGTATATATGGAATAGAAAAGATGGCAGGATCCTTGGACTTCAACACAAGCATTCTGGAGAACAGTTTCCTGCTTCCCTGTAACAATGGGGACAGAGTGTGTCTTTGCCTTCCCAGTGTTCTTTATTCTCTGTGGTCTATCTGTCATCCTTTATTCTTTCCTAGATACTTCTTAGAGTGCCTAGAACACAGTTCATTCATCACCAAGAATTCACTTGAAGTTGAATATCTTATTGTTTCCTTCTTTATACACATTCCATGAGATCCAACTGAACATTAAAAAAATGTAAAAAGCATGTTTTGTGTTTTCTATCAAATCAGAGGTCTTGGATTAAATATTTTGTGATGGTTTCATGATTTTTTTTGCAGAATATTCACTGGTACTTTCTCCTAGAGTTACAATTTTGAATTTGGCAATTCCTCCTCAATAACATCCTTGAGCTTTATGCAAAATACAAAATTATATATCACATAGCCATCGCAGATTGAAACCTTCTTTCTCCTTACAAAACAATTTTATCACTCCCTCACAGATCTGCTTGGTCTTCACTTGTTGAATTGGACTGCCTAACAGGCACGGTCCCTAAGCCACATTGCTTGTTGTTTAATTAAACAAAAAGGGGGAGATGCTGAGAGCCACGGCGGAGTCTGTATGGCCCCTGGCATTTTGCCAACAGTATTGACAGGCGAGGCATTACTATCTGCCTCTGCCGCAACTGTTGAGTTCTCCCACTATTTTGGAGTTCTCGTGGGGATTTTCGGGGATTCCCCGAGAGTTCCCATTGGTTGGGGAAGTGCAGGAGGAGGGATTTCCGGGAGAGATATTTCTGGCTGGGGGTTCCTGGACTAGCCGGCATTCGGGAGGATTCCCCGGGAGCTGTGTGAAGTGTTTTCCTACAGTTCAAAAATAAAGTTTGTTCCTGCTTCAGTGGCTCGTGATTTGGGCCCAGCCAGACTGCGGCATTTGGCGGCCCGTGCGGGGAACGTCTGAAGCTTCAGGGTAAGTGAAATTGCTTGCCCCTAAGGGAAGGCGAGAGAATGGGTGACCATTTTAAAAAACAATGTGTTCTTGTTTTGATTTGTTTTCTGTTTGTTTCAAGCTGCCTATCCCTAGAATTTTCTCAGGCAGATTGGGAAAAATGGTTGGCTCAAGGTTTGAAGTTGTTCACCCCTGAGGAAGAGATAGAAATAGACCACAAATGCACATGTCAAGAAAATAGGAAAATTGATACAACGATTTTTTGTTCCGTTTTTGTTTCATTCTGTTTCGGTTTTGTTTTGTGTTATCTTATTGGGTTGCGTTATCTTTATAACAGATTAGAAATTAGTAAAAAACAAACTGAAAGAGTGTTAAGTAAATTGTTAGAGGTTCAGACCATGGAGAAAGACATTTTAGATCAAGCAAAAGAGAAGGTCTCTCAAGCTAGTCAGACAGAGGAAGAAAATTTAAAGGAAGAAAGCTTAGAGGAGAAACAGCT
>NW_026000174.1:18607427-18659247 GCF_001458135.2 Marmota marmota marmota
AGCAAGGATGTACATACAGCAGAATGGCAGGGAGATCCAAATGTGTGCGGCTTCCAGCCCAGGGATCCCATTAAGGATAAAGTATGTTGGTGTCAGGCTGGAGCTGTTGGCCTCACCCATGGTGATTAGCTAAAAATATAATACATTCTGTGACAATAGAGGCATCCTGTACAAGAAGAGAACACTGAGATTATTTTGCTCCAGAGACAAAACATGAATATATATTTTACATGATATAAAGAACAAATTTAGAGTGAAATTTGGACCCAGATCATGTTTTTTGATCGTTCTGAGCGATGTTAAGCCTGTTACAAAATCAAAAGAATGTACATACAGTGCAAATATAGTGCCAAAACAATGGCCTGGCAGATATCATACAGGAAACTCTGTTTTTATGTACCTACTCAGGTTCCCATGCCAATCACATAGGCTGGATTTTGCCCCCTCAATCCATTTCCAAATATGGACTCTGTTTATATAACATTAATTATCTTAACTATCCACAAAATTTCACTTCCTTCAAGAAGTCCTCTCACTTGAATCCACTGGGTTACCCTCCATTAAATTATGTGAGCACCTACTTAATACACAAATCTATAATGTGGCTTAGTTTGATTTGTTTACATATGTAAGTATAAATTTTCCAGATGAAATAATGAGAAAGTGAAAACACAATGAAACAAAAAACAAATAATTACTTACAATTGATAAAGCATAATCATGTGCATTTTACAGAATAATTCAAACTATTTCTTGCTCATAAAATATGAAGAGATTTTTATAATATTCACATTAAAAACAACATTGCTAAGCTTTAATTAATTATCTTCTTCCTGTTATTTTCAAATATCTCTGTAGATAACTATGATATATAAAAATATTATGCATATAATGCCTATATACTTAATCATGAAAAATATATATCATGCTATTAATCCATTCTTATAAAATGCATTATAATAATTTGTGTTGTTTTAGAGTATGATTTTATTCTCAAAATTGCCAGAGACATTTATGGTCAGTAGGATATAATCCTTATTTTGTTAGTCTATGTTTTAAAAATATTTCTTTCCATCATTCTTCTTTATTCTCAGATTCTATCTTGAAAATGATCCTGATTAAAATCATAACACTTTTACATTCTTTTAAAGAAAATTCTTCTTTACCTTATATTAAACAAATATTTCCATAATTTTTTATGGTTTTAGATTATCAACCTGAGTTATCCATTTTTCAAAGACCTGCATATTTAATTGCAATTTCACAATTCATTTTATTTATATCATTTTCAATATTTTAATCTTCTGCAAATAGAAGCCATTTCCTAACTTTTATTGCTTTTCTCTCTCCTTTCTGATAGAATTTAACCTAGAGTATCTTACTTTCTTTCTTTGTTTAACCACTAGGTTGAATCCATTGAGAAGTATTCAAAATGATGGCATCTATATAATCTAAAATATAAAAAGTAAAATAAAATCTGGAAAGCAGAAAAAGATTAGAAAATATAGCTTTAAAGCATTTTCCTCAGTTGTAAAATGCTCTCAGCATTAAGTAAACTATAAAAATTCTCAGTACAACTTGGAATATAGACAACAAAGTACATAGTACTATCAGAATTATTTTTAATACAATTGGCATGATTTTTGCTCTGCAAAATAAATGTAAGTAATATCATCTCTGGCCATTTCTTAATCCCTCCTATATCCTTCCATCCCACTGAGAGCAAAAACTGACATCTTATGTTTGTTTACAAAATCCTGTGCAATTAGGAGCTTTTAAATGTCTGACTATGTCCCAAATATCCTATCTCTGACACTCTCAGTCCATCTTTATCTCCTGAGATTTCTCAAACTCAGCAAATGTGTGCACTTATGACATTTCCACTGGCCATTTTCACTGCTTGCTGTGCTCTTCCTAATATAGGACCATGGCACATACCTTCTACTGATTCAGATCTCTCTGCTCAGTGTCATCCTCAAAGCAGAGCTTTCCCGCCTCCTAATTTAAAACTCCAACTCCCAGACCCCCACCCATCTTGGCACAACATCTGACTTTACAGCCTTTCTGTACTCCACAGCCATTAGAAGCACATGTTGCCTCTCAACTATTAGTTGCATTAGTAGTGCCTTTTGCAAAACATTTAGAACTTTTGTCTACTTTGTTCACTACTAAATCTCAGCAGACGAAAAAAAAAAGTCATATAATCAATGAATGGATCAACAAATTCCAAATCCTCCTTTTTGGTTGGTCCTAGTGTTTGTATATAGATATCGTAGAAAATTAGTATTGAACACTGAAAAAACAAGACTGGACCTGGAGAAGGCAAACATGGTTTCAAGATGTCTTTCAGACAAGTATCTCTCCTTTCCTTGTTTTCCCTCCCCTGCTCCCTCTGGCAATCCTCACTCTTCTTTCTACTTCTCTGTGTTAAACTTTTTTAGATTCCATTTATAAGTGATAGAATATAATATTGGTCTTTCTTTGTATTGCTTATTTAATTACCCGAACATCTACTAGATTCATCTATATTGTTCCAATAATAAAAATTCCTACATTTTAAAGGCTGAATAGTAATTCATTGTGTACATACACTGCATTTTAAAAAGTCCATTCGTCCATCAGTGGGCACTGCAGTTGTTGCCACATCTTGACTCTTGTGAATAATGCTACAATGAACATAATGAACATGGGGATGTTTTGAAGAACATTTTGTGCTGTCCAAGAAATATATTAATGTAAATGAACAATCAAATAGAAAAGCAGTTTATTGCTACACCTAAATACTACTTAAGACCAGTTATAAGGAATTATTGAAAATTAATAATACATCATTTTACTTAAATAACATTAAAATATTTCCCCAACTTTATTGTCACAATGCATTCACCACCACTCAAAATCTGTAAAAAATTGTGAAAAAATGTATTGAAAAATAAATGAAAAGGCTTTTAAATCAAATTCTTGATATAGTACTGTTGATGTCACTGCAAATATTTGCATTTCAGTGATATCTGTATACATGATGAAGATATAGTAGTGTAAATCAGACATTTGAGCATTTTCCAGTTACACATATTCTGAAATCATTTATTTTTAAACCTCCTTTTAATATGATAAACCAATAATTGTGAAATAAAATTGACATTTTCCATAGAAATAGGTTTATTCCCATTTTTAGCTATTATCTTGAAAATATACATTTGCCATCAATATGATATATTAGATGTCTTAAGAAACACAAACATTTGACTACTAATTAGCATTATTTTAAAAAATTGAGAAAGTACAATAATGACAACCTGCCTTACATGGATTAAGTTTACTCATTAAATTCTAACTATATCACAATTTTAACATATAATATAATTATTTAAAATTTGCTTATGCAAAACACCCATACATATCTAACATGCACTAAAAAATAAGCTTTTATTGCAAAATGGAAAATAAAAAATGAATAAAATTGAAGCTATTAAGAATTGAGAAGTGCATACAGTAGATGCATATAAATATGCTCCTTGTATTATTTTACATGCTTGAAGGGCATATAAACAATGAACAGAAAATTCCCAAAAGTAGATTTTGGTTTCCATAACGTTACTCATTTATGCAGATAAAGTAACATGAGAAGATGATGAGATCTCTGTCATAGATGTGTTTCAGAAAAGAAAAAAATGACAAGAAGATGAGCTACAGATCACTGCAATATCTTGCAACTCTTGAACTAATTCATTTCCATTGGTAGATAGCTTACCACTTCCCACAGAAGACTCCTCATTTTATGGAGAGAAAAAAAGTTTTCCTATTATTTTATGGACATAAATTTGAAAGAAAAGGAAGAAAGATGCTTGCCTGTACACATCAGCTTCATGGTGCCTTTTTCCTGCAGTGCCTGAACAGCATTTGATTTCCCTCTTTCATGTCCCTTCTCAAAGCAATTTGCAGAATTCTAAAGAGAGATAATTAAGAATCTTCTTTATGCAGCCTCCCTCTGACTTAAATGCCTTTTATTTAGTAGCACTTTTTGGTGCATCTTATATTTGTTTTCTTCTGTTTCATCTAAGCTCACCCTGATGCCAGATGTTTTTAAATATCCACTCATGACTGATATTACTCACAAATAATTGTGCTGTATTAATTAGGAACCTTCTATATAATAAACAATCTTTTCTCTGGGGATCTTATAAGGTAAAGTACAAAAGTTATGATTCTACATTTAAGGTGCCATAGATTTCTGTGAGGCAGAGGAGGTAACTTTACCTTTGTGAAAACAAAATCCACATTTTGAATACAATGCAACTTACAATAGCCAAATTAAGGAACCAGCCCAGATGCCTGTGAACAGTTGAGTGGGTGAAGAAGCTGTGATCTATATGCACAAATAGAGTTTTACTCAGCCATAAATAAGACTGAAATTATGACATTTGCTAGTAAATGGATGAAACTAAAGAACATCACCATAAGTGAAAAAAGCCATACTTAGAAAATTAAGTATCAAATATTTTCCCTGATATTCAAAAGCTACATAAAACTAATGGGGTAAGGGAAGACCTTGTGAAAATAGAAGATAAATCAATTGAGTAGATGAAAGGAATACAGAGGTAAACAGGAGGGACAGGAAAAAAGTACGAACTGCGGAATGAAATTAACCAAATAATATTATGTACATGTAATATTATACCACCGGGAATTTTATCTGCATGTATCCTTATTAAGAATCAATTTCAAAAAAATAAATAAATATAAAGGCAGATCAGTAGAACGGAGGAACATGCATGGGGAAAGGGGGAGGGAAGGGAAAGAGCAAGGACTTATTACTGAATGAAGCCAGTTACATTCCATGCATGCATGATTATGTCAAAATGAAACTCACTATTTTGTATAATTATAATACACTAATAAAAACTAAAAAAAAATCTTCCTGAAGTGGATACATTGTTTTTGACCTGTTTCTTATGTGTAAACCCATACACATCAAATGAGGGATTATTTTTTCTTCTTTTACTTATGAAAGTGCAAACACTTTACACTAAAAATGACATAACTTTATTAACATGTCAAAACTTGACTTCAGGTAAGAAAGAGTTTTAGTTTAATTTTTTTCACATGGATTAATTGCTTTTTAACTGTTTGTTGTTGTTGTTGTTGTTTTCCACAGTAGAAAATAACATAGTGATGATTTGTTAAGTGTTCTTATGGGTAAGATGGAACTATATGTTCAAGAATTTTCTTTTGTGAGTTGGTGAGTTGGAGCCGGATGAAAGACAAATTTGCACAAGATTTGGAAGTCAGAAGTGGAGCAATAGCCATTGCTCTTTAAAAGCTGTTAAGTTTATGTGCATTCCAAGATAGATTGCAGAGGGGATGGTACATTCATGCCTATTTTTGTATGCCCCCCAAATAACAGCAGAAGCATTCTTTTCAATTTGGGGGTACCAATATAGGACAAAATAAATGTTAAAAACACAGAAAGTATAGTAAATATAACCTTTTCTTAAAAGATGCTGATTAGAAATCAATAATAATAAAATACAGAACGTATATGCAATTAAATTCTATGTAACTATGGATCAAAGAATATTACCATAAATTAACCTATCTAAGTATGATGTATTAAGCTTTATATGTTAAACTTTTTATATTAACAAGACTCCTAAATGAAAAGTCCAAACCATAATATGAATATCTGTTGAGATGTATATAATTCAAATTAAAAAAACAATGCTCTTTCAAAGACACTATTCATAACATACAATATGAAAACACAGCAGGGTGAGGAAAAACTTTCAGAAAATATATCTTACTAACAATTTTTTTTAACCAGAATATACAAAGAAAGCCTCCAACAATAATATCAACAACTCAATTAAAAATGGCAAAATATTTGAGTGAACATTTCACAAATAATGGCATACTTGCAATAAATAATCTTTCACCACTTCTATTCAGCAGAGTCCTTAAAACCCTATTCAAAAGAAAGAAATTTTATAAAGCGATGCAAATAGGAAAAGAAGAGCTCAAACTACCTCTATTTGTTGATGATATATTCTATATTTAGAAGACCCAAAAAACTTTACTAGAAAGACTCTAGAATTCATGAATGAATTCAGCAAAATAGGAGGGTATAAATACACACCAATAAATGAACATAATTTTTATACACCAAGAATATATTAGCTGAAAGAGAAAACAGGAAAACTATCCCCTTTAAATATCCTCAAAAATAAAATATATGGTAATCCACCTGTAAAAAAGGGAAAAGGTGTCTACAATGAAAACTACAGAACACTAAAGAAAGTAATTGAAGAAGACCTCAGAAAATGGAAAGATCTCCCATGTTCCTGGATAGGCAAAATTAATATTATCAAAATGTCCATATGATAAAAAGTGATACATATATTTAATGCAATTTCTATTAAGATCTCAATGATGTTCTTCACAGAACTACAAAAAGCAATTATGAAATCCATTTGGAAAAATAAGAAGCCTAGAATAGCAAAAGTAGTCCTCAGCAGAAAAAGTGATGAAAGAGACAACTAAATGACAGACCTTCAATTATACTACAGAGCTATAGTAACAAAAACAGCTGGTATTGGTACCAAAACAGACATGAAGACCAATAGAACAGAACAGAAGGCATAGGGAGTCACCCACCTAAATACAGTTATCCTAGACAAAGGTGCCATAAACATACATTGGAGATAAGATGACCTCTTCAACAAATAGTACGGGAAAAACCAGAAGTTCATATATAATGAATGAAATTGAACTCCTATATCTCACCCTGCACAAAACTTAACCTAATACTTAGACCAGAGACCCAGCACTTACTAGAAAAAGCAGGCCCAATTCTCCAACATATTGGCTTAGGAACTGACTTCCTTGACAAGACTCCTAAAGCTCAAGAAGTAAAATCAAGAATCATAAATGGGATGGTATCAAACTCAAAAGCTTCTTCTCAGCACAGGAAACAATAAAGAATTTCCAGGATATACAAAGAACTCAAAAACTTAACACCAGAAAACTAAAAACCCAATAAAAAATGGACAAAGGAACTGAAAAAAAACATTTCACAGAAGAAATATGAGTGGACAACAAATATATGAAAAAATATTCAACATATATTTGAGTAGACATTTCACAAATAATGGCAGCAGAAGCATTCTTTTCATTCTTTTCTTTTCTCTAGGAATTAGGTTACTTCACTTAACATGATAGTCTTCAGTTCCAGGTAATGCAAACTACACTGATATTCCATCTCACTCCAGTCAGAATGGCAACTATAAACAACACAAGTAACAATAAGTGTTGGATGCAAGGAGAAAGCAACTCTCATACATTGTTGGTGAGTCTGCAAATTGGTGCAACCTCTATGGAAAATAGTGTGGAGATTCCTTAGAAAACATAGAATGGAACCACCATTTGACCCAGTTATCCTACTCCTCTGTCCATACCCCCAAGGACTTCAAAAAAAAAAAACATACTACAGTGACACAGCCACATCCAATGTTTATAATAGCTCACCTCACAATAGTCAACCTATGGAAACAGTGTAGGTTTCCTCAACAAGTTCATGAAGAATTAAAGTGTGGTATATATTCAAAATGGATTATTACCCAGCCTTGAATCAGAATGAAATTATGGCATTTTCTGGTAGATAGGTAAAACTGGAGAATATCATGCTAAGTGAAATATGCCAATCCTAAAAAAACAAAGGTCAGAATGTTTTCTAAGGTTGAGGAGGGGAATAATAGAAATCAATTGGATAAAACAAAGAAAAATGAAGGGAAGGGAAGGGGGTGGGTGGGACAGGAAAGACAGTAGAATTAATCAGACCTAATTTCCTAGACTTCAATTTGACTACACGAGGGTAGCTCGACATCATGAACAATGAAAAGTGTGGGATCCTAAATAGAAAGTTACACTGTGTGTATGTATAATTTGTCAAAATACATTCTACTTTCATGTGTAACTAAAAGGAACTTTTGACATCATCTGGAAAATACACAGCAAAATTATGATGCAATGAAACTATACTTACACAACAATAACTTAAAATGAAAAAGATATAGAGCATCTGGAATGTTTCTTTATTAATTTGGGAAACTTTAATTTGGAAAGGTCACTTTTTTTCCTTTATTTTATTTATTCATTTTTCTGTGCAAGGGATTTAAATCCAGGGCCTTGCACATGCCATCAAGTTGCACTACAACTGAGCTACACACCCAGGCCTGTTAAAACAAATGGTGAGAGGCACAATGGATATTCATATGTAGAAGAATGAAACTTGACCCCTATCCTCAGCCTCCACCAAAGGCAAGTGAAAGTAGATCAAAGACGTAGGAATTAGATCAGAAACTTTCCAACCATTAGTAGGAAATGTAGGCCCAATACACCAACATGTCAGCACATGAACTAACTTCCTTAACAAGTCTCCTAATGTGCAACAAATAAAACCAAAAACCAGTAAGTCAACAGCATCAAACTAAAAATTTCAAATGAAACTATTTATTTTTCAAATATATATATATATATATATATATATATATAAACTTCTGTAGAGCAAAGGAAATAAGGACATGAAGAGATAGCCTATAAAATGGAAGATTTTTGCCACCTACTCTTCAGTTAGGGCATTAATATCCAGAATGTATAAAGAAGACAACACCACCAAACAAATAACCCAGTTAAAAAATAGACAACAGAACTAAACAGAAACTTCTCAAAAGAATAAAAATAAATGAACAACAAATAGATATTCATCATTTCTAGCAATTAGGGAAATACAAATCAAACTACATTCATTTTGCATCTCATTCCAGTCAGAATGGCAATTTTCAAGAATACAAGCAATAATAAGTATTGGCAAGGATATGGGGGGGAAAGTACATACATTATGGGTTATACTACAAATAAGTTTCACCATTCTGGAAAATAGTATGGAGACTCCTCAAAAAACAAAGATTGGTCAGGCTTGGTGGCACATACCTATAATTCCAGAAACTTGGGAAGCTGAGGCAAGAGGATTCCAAGTTTAAAACCAGCTTCAGCAGTTCAACGATGCCCTGGGCAACTTAGTAAGACCCTGTCTCTAAATAAAATTTAAATTTCTTTAAAAACACTCTGGGATGTAATTCAGTGGTTAAACACCCCGGGGTTCAATCTCTAGTACAAAAAAAAAATCTAAAACTAGGAATGGAACCACCATACCACCATATGACCCAGCTATCCCACTCTTCAGTATATATTCAAAGAATCTAAACTCAGAATGCTACGGGAATGAAGCCACATTAGTGTTTATAAAAGCAGCACAATTCACCACAGCCAAGCTATGAAAACAACTTAGATGCCCTTCAGCAGATGAATAGATAAAGAAAATGTGGTGAATATGGATTATTACATATGCATAATGAAGTATTACTTAGCCATAAAGAGAGAAATTAGGGCATTTTCTAGTAAATGGGTGAAATTGAAAACTACCACACTAACTAAAATAAACCAGACTCCCCAAAATGAAAGTTGAATGTTTTCTATGATATGCTAAAGTTAGTCTAAAATAAGAGACAAGAAAGAGAAGCGGAACAAAATAAAGAAAGCAAGACGAGGTGCGGGATCCCATCAAAATAGAAGAAAGATCAGTGGAGTAGATGAAGAGGATCGAGAGGGAGGAGGAAGAAGAAAGGAGAACAGTGGAATGAGTCTGACCTAACTTTCCTATGTATATATATGAGTATAATACACTGAATCTCACCATTTTATGTATCCACAAAACACTAATTTAAAAAAAAATTAAAGTGTAAAAGCTGGGCATGGTGGTACATGCCTGTCATCCTAGCAACACAGAAGACCCTGACAGGAAGATTGCAAGTTCAAGGCTAGCCTCAGCAATTTAATAAGGCCATAAACAACTTACTGAGACCCTGTATCACAGTGAAAAACAAAAAGGGCTGGGGATGTAGCTCAGTGGTAAACTGCCCCTAGATTCCTGTATCAAAATGAAAGAAAGAAAGAAAGAAAGAGAGAAAGAAAGAGAGAAAGAGAGAGAAAGGAGGGAGGGAGGGAAGGAAGAAAGGAAGGAACAAGTAAATAGAAGAAAGATCAGTGAAGTAGACGAAAGAAAATAGGAAAAAGAATAGGTGGAAGGAAAGATCAAGTAGTAAGGACTGAATTAGAGCAAATTATATTTCATTCTTTTGGGATTATGACAAAATTAATTCTAATGTTATATATAATTGAAAAGAACCAATAATAAAAACTATAATTAAAAAGTCACTTTTAAAATCACACTGCAATTTTCCTGAAAATTTAAATAGTTTCCATTATATGACTCAGAAATTACATTTCTATTTACATGATAAAATGAAAATATATGTCTATACAAAGAAACTTTCCTGTGAATGTTCATAGCAGGCTACTGCATAATAGCTCCAAACAGGAAACAAATGAATATGCATCAATACAAATGAATGAACACATTGTGGTGTATCTACATAATGGCAAACTGAAAGAGATTAAAAAAAAACAAATCACTAGCATAACACATAGATAAACCTTATAAATATTACATTGAGTGAAAGAAACCAGACATAAGGGAATACACTATATATTTTCTTGCATATTAATTTTTAAGAAAAGCAATTCTAATCTATACTGTTACCAAGAAGATCAGGAATTATTTGGGCCATGACGTATAGTTGGCATTGACTGAGAAGGGACATAAGGAAATTTGGGGAGGTGAAGAACATTTCTATATCATAACTGAATAGTAATTGTGCATGTGTGTATGCTTATTAAAACTTCAGGAACTCTATCTCTTCAATATGTGCCTTTTATGGAATGGGAATTATACTTTGACCAATTTGATTTAAAAGACAAATCAACACAAATCAATGTTTAAAATAAAAGAAAATTATCATATCATTACCCAATAGAAGTAAGTATCTACTGTCATAAAATTTAAAATCTGTTCATAAGAAAAAAATAACTGATCTTGGAATAAAGGAGACATTTACAGATGATTAAGAATATCTCTGGAAATTTATAGAAACACTATGCACACTAGTAACTTATTTTATGTTAATCTCGGGATTATCTCACTGGGAATGAATTATACTTTACTGAGCATCCCAATCAGACATTTCAGGGTGAGTGTAGAGATATGTTTTGAAAATATAAATAAGTTGTTTTTAAACATCTGAAATTATTACAAATCAGTGTGTGTTACTATAATCATTTAGCCAAGTAGTATTCCTTCTGAATAAGGGATCTGTTTTCAATTTATAACATGTTTTATTATTACATGGCTGTGCTTCTACAATCTGCCATACATTCAATTCTTCATATGATCATTTGGAACCAGGACTCTTTCTTTCCAGCAGGCTTCATTATATCCAGTCATCAATAATGAAACAAATATAGGTATCTGTAATCACTGCTCCTGGTAAATATAGCATAGGACGGAGATCCTAGCTATTGGAAAAAGGTAAGAAAAATATATTAAAAACAGAATAGGAAGAAAAACTTTTCATCTTTCACAGACACTGTGATGTTACCCTTCTAGGTAATCCTGAATGACCTACACATAAACTATTATATATAATGACCAAATTTATCAAGGATACTAAATTCAACACCATAAATAAAATTCACTTTTTTGTATACAAGCATTATTTACTTACTCATTAATTATGTGCTAAGTTTTGAAAAAGTTAATATAAAAATCTGTCTACCAAGTAGATTTAATGCTGAAAGTACAACTGGCTTCTGAACTACATAGTTGTCGCTATGAGAGATTGTATCTGCAGGAGTTTCCAATTATAATGAGCAACACCACAGTTCCTAGGACAATTCCCAGTAGCTCAGCCAGTGTCTTAGTATTCAGATGTATCTGATTCTTAATTCTCCATTTTACATACAATGAACATATACACACACATATACATATGGGAAATCAATTCCCTTCTGTGATTGTAGTAAAAAGAGACATAAGAAATCTCTCTGCTTCTACTGAGACAGTAACAACTGAGTCTTCTTCCACTTCAGAATATATTGCGCACACACAAAATGCACTCAAACCCAGAAGAGAATGTTCCCTCCCTGACTCATCTACCAAGGTTTCAACATTGGTCATACATTTTCCATTCAGGTCTAAGAGCACCACATAGACATGAAAGCGACTTAATTCATGGATACATTCTCAGTTTCTTGAGGAATTCAAGCAGTTTTCAAGGTAAGAGGATTTCTGAATTGGGGTTGCATTCTTCTTAATAAAGGATGAATGCAGATTATGGCAGCTGCCAAAGGAGGATGAATGTAAGTTTCAGGCAGGACTGTATCCTGACTCAATAAAAACACCAATAATTCCCACTAATGTGCCTCTGCATATTAGCTTCTGTGTTCCGTTTTTATTTTAGATAAAACATTCATATTTCAACTACCAAAACATAGTTCTTATGCAGAACCTTTTAAAGAGAAGTACGTCTTCAGTCCCACTGGCTGTGAAAGCTAAGAGCAACATTTCTGAGAGACAATAATTTATTAATCAGAGGGTAGAAAGAAAAGAACTATGACAGCCATATTCCATACTTTTCTCTAGTTTCTTTTCCTTTTTTTAAAGGAAATGCATCTATTTGACACTGTATTCATGAAATTTCAATTATTTCACAATTCAACAAATTTGAGTACCTCTCAAATTTGTGCAATTACTCCACATCATTTGTTTCCATATTTTCTTGGAGCCTTATAGTTGTACATAATGGTGAAATTTATTGTTACATATTTGCACATGCACACAACATAATACTGTATTTAGGCCAATATAATTCCCCATATTTCTCCTCTCTTTTCCCTCTTCCTATCTCTTAACCCCTTCCCTCTACTCTACTGATCTGCCTTCCATTTTCATGAGATCCACCCTGCACCTTCCTTTTCCTTTTCCTCTCTGGCTTCCATATAGCAGAGAAAACACTGGACCCTTGACTTTCTCAGTTTGGCTTATTTAACTTAATAGAGGTATCAAGTTCCATCCATTTTCCTGCAATTTATGTCAATTGCAGGAAATTCAGAAATATCAGGAATTGCAGGAATTTCAATTTCACACTTTTTAAAGTTCTACTGGGGATACCTATTGGAATACCAGGTGAATTTCCAAAATATCCAGGAGGTTTTATAAATTTCAACATTGAAATTAATCAATTAATCAAAAGGTCTATTTTTGCTTCCATAACCTCTTCTGTAGGAGTAGCCCTAGAACCACAGTACTTGTTCATTTTGTTGTTATTATTGTTGTTTTTAATAAGCACACCTTGAGCAATATAGCCAACTACATAATTGTGCATCTTTTGTGTTCCTCCTATGTTCACAACTTTGATCATGTTTCCTCACAGCATACTATCAAATCAAATGTTCTCCCCTCAATACTCACCTTATGTCAACACTTATTCTCCTAAAGCCTATTTTTCTGTGGAATTTAAAAAAAATGTATTGAAAATCTACTTTACAGCAGAAAAGCATTGCTATGTAGATTATGTTGCTTGAGAAATATTTGTTCTATGAGTCTTGGAAGATGTGATGTGGGTAGAAAATAAAGCACTGTATAATAAAGGAATATTGACTGATGCAGTTTAAGCTGAAGCATCTTTTTCTCATTGAACTAGATCTAGAGTCCAGAAGACTAGATGCTAATATTGGAAAAACATTGGCTGCTTTCTACTATTACAATGATTCTTCATTACCTATTTACTTTGTCACTAATAAAATAGGTCATGGAGTGATGATGTTAGAAAGGGCATTTGTTTCTATGTTTTATTTTCAAGATCAGTCCATCATTTTGATTAAAGGTAGATATTAGGAGAGGGTAAAATATATATTTCTGTAGTGAAGATTTTTGAAGAGAGAGGAGAGGAATTTTGTGGTACAAGTAAATTGGAATCAACTTCAGCAAGTCTATTAGGTAAAACATTAACTTTGAAAGGTTAGAATGTCAGAACAACTGATGATTATAAATATTTCAGGTTAGTATGGGCATCTCTGACTATGGTGAACACCTGGATCCCAGAAAATATATAATCAATCCTTGACCATCCATTTGGTCAGTTAGTAGCCAAATTCAACCTGGAGAATGGAAGACATGATAACAAAAGAAACTGCACAAGCCATTGATGTTGTCAACATCTAATGCTTAAGGCATGGACTCTAAGAGAGTAGGTACCACATGTAAAACCTATGAGAGCAATAAGGTCATCTATCCCCAAGAAAGATGAATTAGCCATTTTATGGGACAAAGCCCTGCTAGTCAGTGACACTCTGAAATTTTTTCTTCTGTTTACACAGGGAATTCTGTGAATGCTCTACTCTAAACTTCCCAAAAGTCATTATGTCACTCCTAAATGTCACCAGCCTTACTCCAGCTTCATTCATTTTAAATGGCATCCCTGGTCTGGAAGAGGTGCATTTGTGGATCTCCTTCCCCCTGTGTGCCATGTACAGCATTGCCCTTACAGGGAACTTTGGCCTTATGTACCTCATCTACTCTGAAGAGGCCTTGCACAGACCTATGTACATCTTCTTAGCCCTTCTTTCCTTCACAGATGTGCTCATGTGCACCAGCACCCTTCCCAACACTCTCTGCATACTGTGGTTCAACCTCAAGGAGATTGATTTTAAGGCCTGCCTGGCCCAGATGTTCTTTGTGCACACCTTCACAGGAATGGAGTCTGGGGTGCTCATGCTCATGGCACTGGACCGCTACGTGGCCATCTGCTATCCCCTGCGCTATGCCACCATCCTCACCAATGTGGTGATTGCTAAAGCCGGGCTGCTCACTTTTCTTAGGGGCGTGATGCTTGTTATTCCTTTCTCTTTCCTCACCAAGCGCCTGCCATACTGCAGGGGCAATATCATCCCCCATACCTACTGTGACCACATGTCTGTCGCAAAGATCTCCTGTGGGAATGTCCAGGTCAATGCCATCTATGGTTTAATGGTTGCCCTTCTGATTGGGGGCTTTGACATCTTGTGCATCACAGTCTCCTACACCATGATCCTTCGGGCAGTTGTGAGTCTGTCCTCAGCAGATGCTCGGCAGAAAGCCTTCAGCACCTGCACTGCCCACATCTGTGCCATCGTCATCACTTATGTCCCAGCCTTCTTCACCTTCTTCACACACCGCTTTGGGGGACACACCATTCCTCCCCACATACACATCATTATGGCTAATCTCTATCTACTCATGCCTCCCACCATGAACCCGATTGTGTATGGTGTGAAAACCAAGCAAATTCGAGACAGTGTCATTAGGTTCTTGTTTAAGCGAAAGGATACTTTGTCTCAGAACGTCAAATAGACACTTTTGAATGTAAGAATTCCCTTACCCAGGTTGAGATCACCAACCCAACAGTAAACTCTCCAAAGGAAACCTAGTATGTGTCCACAGGGAACACGTATCTGCAACTCAAAGTCTTCTTCCTCTTTTGAATGGCTAAGTCTCTGTTCATGTAGGTAAAATCCCCCTGTGTGAAATTCAAAGCCTCTTTAATGTAGAAGATTTCCATGTTCACAGCATTTAGTCTTACTAGACAGGAATCTCTTCCCTGAATGACAATGTTCATACACTGAGACAGAGTGGTTGGATCACTGGGGTGGATTTGAATGTCTTGAAGATTTTAAATTCCTCACAATAAACAACTTATGTTCATTAGTATCTGTATCTGATTTACCTTTCTCAGCATTGTCCTGCCAAAATCACTTGGAGTTAATTCTTATTTCCTGGGTCATTATCTTGTTCTGGATGGTAGGTACAGGGTTTATCAACTTGGTGGCATTTCATGAAACTGTTACCTACGATGTTTGCTCTTTTTTGCATGCATGATATATTTCAGAAAAACATTTATTTGAAATAACATCTTTTGAGAATCATACTCGGACCCTATAAACTGTAAAACAATTTTTCTTGTCTCCTGTGCTTCTGTATATGACTTAGAATGAATATACACTTTATTTATTAATGAATATGTTAAATTTGGTATGTTATGTGTGCATGTTTATACAAATTATGATCAAATAACATGGACAATACCATAGTAAAAAAATGATCAAAACCTTCATTTATTTCTTTTATAGAAATAACCTTTTAAAACTATTGTGGTATTCATATATATATATGTATTTTTTGTTGCTGTTGTTGTTCTTTCTGGTGATTATTTCTTTACTCTAAGTTATGTTTGAACTTTAATTAGATTACAAACTATTCTGTCATACACAATGAGAATTCTTTTTTTGTACCAGTGATTGACACCAAGGGTGCTTAACCACTGAGCCACCTCCCCAGCCCTTTTTGTTTTTTATTTTGAGACAGGGTCTCACCAAGTTGCTTAGGGCCTCAGTAAATTGCTGAGGCTAGTGTTGAACTTGTGATCCTCCAGCCTCAGCCTCCCAAGCCAGTAGAATTAAAAGCATGAACCACTAGGCCCAGACACAATGAGAACTAATTCAATTACTATATCAGTCACACTTTCTCTCAAAATATTATATATTTTATATAAATATACATATATATATTGTATGATACCACAGACATGAAAAATATGCATGGGCCCTGTCCTCCTTTTCCCACTAATTTAAACCTCTATGTGAATCAATTTTATCTTTAGTTTCTTCTTTAAATTATTACCATTTCATTCAATTCTGGATTTGTTTGTAATTTGATTGTAATGATTAAACTTAATAAATATTATTTTGTGTACTATAGCTACATGAATGTTAATATGAGTATTGAGTGCGAATGTTGATCACTTTGTAGCCAAATCAAGATTATAGTTCCTTCTCTTTTGTTCTAATAGCATCATCCTTATTACTCATGAAGAACCTGCATCCATAGTTTTCAGTAGTATCTGAAAATATATTACACAGATTGAACAAGAACAAGGTATATGGAAAAGAAACACCAGAAGGCAAATGTCTGACTTTTAGAACTGTCATTAAAATAGAAAGCTGTTAAATCAAAGGAACAAATTTATCCAAGCCTCTCTAAATTACTTTTGTATTTTTAGTTGAAAAAATGTATTTCTTTCCTTCAGTTATTTGGAAATATATAATACATTAATGTTAACTATAGCCCCCACTCTTGTACAAAAGAAGATCAGGTATTATTCCTCCTACCTGTGACCTTGCATTCACTGACCTACCTCATCTCCTTCCCACAACCCGGTGTCTGATAACCACTATTTTGTTCTCAACTTTGGTAAGATAACGTTCTGCATAAATCTACCTCATGTGGTACCTGTGTCTCTCTGCCTGGTTTATTTCACTTCACATAATATACTCCAGATTCATTTATATTGCCCAAAATGATAGGGTGCCTTCTCCTTTTTTGGCTAAGTAGTATTCCATGTGTGTGTATATATACTGTATTTTCTTTATGCATTCATTTCTTGATGAACAATTAGGTTGATCCCTTACCTTTGCTCTTGTGAAATGTAGTGTGCAGATGCTTCTTCAACAGACAAATCTCATTTAATTTGAATATATACATGGTAATGGGATTGCTCAATCATATGACAAATCTGTTTTTATTTTTTTGAGGAACTAATGCACTGTTTCTCATAATGACCATAACACACCATAAAGTATTTTCTATAACTGAATTCAGAATTGGTGGTTTAAGAAATGCCAATAAATGACAAAATACCTAAAAAAGTGTTTATATAAGATAAACTTGGACACATCTTTGTGAGAATATATGATGTACTCTCAGCAAATTTTAACATAAAATGTATTATTGCTAAACACAGTCATCGTGCTATATATTAGTCTTCCTCAGCTTGTCCGATATCTGCACACTTGCATTTGTGGACCAACATCTCCCTATATTTCTCTTGTACACCTGACTCTTCTATTTTCTGTTACTATAAGTTAAGTTTATTTCATATAGCACAATTTCTTCAAGGTCACTCCATGTAGACATAAATGTAAGGTTTCCTTATTTTTAACTTTTTAAAAGTTGGCACATAAAAATTATACAGTTACAGGTTTATAGATAATGTTTCAATATACACATCACATAATGTTGGAAGCATGGTGAACCCATCTCCACAAACATCATTTCTTTCTGGTGAAAACATTCAAAAGTCTTTCTTCTAGTTTTTAAAGAAGTACAGACCCTGATTATCTATAGCCATCCTATTGTGCATTTGAATACCAGAACTTACTCTACTAATGATAACTCTAGCTTAGCACCTACCTCTCTTTTGTAAGTTTTGTTCTGTTTAGTTTTTTTTTAAAGATCCAATGAACTCTCAATTCCAACTGTGGACACGAGGTTCCCACCTACATCAGTGGATCGCCTGCTCACCAGACTTCCCATTTCCTAATATTTATGCTTAGAGAAAACCAGCTACTAGTGTAGAACCTCACAAAAGGAAGTGACAGAACAACTTGACATTGCTTCAAAGGGTACAGAGTTTGAGTGCAAATTTTCTAGAGGAAATTTGATATATAAGTGATTTAAAAGTAGTATATATTTGAATTAATACCTATTCATTTCCACAAATTTCTTAATAGCATCAACCATGATATGTGGATGATCATCATAAAGCTACAATGTAACATATTGAAAATGAATTCAATGTTTTTAATTAGAGAAATATTTAAGGCAGGTGGATAGCCATAAAATACACTACTGTGTTAACTTTGAGACACATTGTAAAGTTATTGATGAACGTTTATGATATATTTTTAAATGAGAAGCTAAGAGTGGTAAATAACCTGTGAATTTTGATCATGATTTTCAGAAAAAAATAGTGCATTTGTGGATACAAATACCCAAAAATCTATGAGTAGGTATTTCTGAGAGAAATATGTTACTTTAAAATGTCTTCATTGTTACTATTTTCTTTTTTGTTAATTAATAAGCATTTACTATTTTGGAATTTTCAATAGTAAATAAAAATTCATGAAATCTTACATAAATATCAATCTTTTAATTTATTTTTAATTGTGTTAGACAAGAATTTTCAACTTGTAGTCCTCATTGTGGGACACCTGTGTCAGGGAGTGACCTTCTGGGCTGCTTTCCTCTGGGATCCACCTATGGCTAAGGAACTAGTTCCCCAGGAACATGTAAAGCTTTGTATCATGCTTTCCCTTAGGGACTCTGTGCTCTGTGGGGGCTCTTAAGCCTGTTTTACATTAAGTCTCAAGACTTCTGAGGACAGAAGAGATTGTGTTGGTTTCCTGTGGGATCTCCACTGGCCTAAACACTTACGCTCCAGGCTATAAGACGAAGCCATATTGCGGACACCATGTACTGTCCCTGACCTGAACACCTCTCATGCTTCTTATCTGCAGCCATATTGTGGGTAAGGGATGATTTCTGCCTTCCAGGAGTTCATAGGTTCATAATATAGCAAAGCCTAGCATTTTTTCATTCTGTCTGTATCATCAGAGGCACAAAGCTACTGCTCTACAAAGGATGTTGTTGCTGATTTATTTTGCTGAAAAAAAAGTTAACATATGTTTATTCCACACTCAGAACAGTACTTGTATAGGATGTATGTTTTTGGTGGGCAAAGGTATGGGTCAGATGCCCTTAAAATCTCCAATGGAGTTAGAGAACACTTCTACACACACACACACACACACACACACATATTAATATTAAGCAGACTTTTATTGTTTATAGCAGCACAATCACAATAACAAAGCTGGGGAACCAACCTAGGTGGCTTTCAATAGATGTATGGAAAATACATTGTGATATATATATATATATATATACACACACACACACACACACACACACACACACACAATGGAAGTTATTTATTTTTTAAAATATATGCTGTCATGTGGAGGATTAGAAACAATCCTAAGATACTTTAAACCAGGAAAAGATAAATAGGTACAATTTTTCCCCACTAAATCAGTAGCCCACTCTTCCCCACCTTTCCCTTTCCTGAATTCAGTCACAAAACTTGTACTCAGTCAATACAACCCCAATTTATTGAGAATTCTTTTTAATCCATTACTGTCCTCATTCAAAGTAGGTAACAAATTTGGACAATACACTAAAACAACTTACAGGTCAACACAGGGAAAGGACAAAGCTAAATTGTTTCAGTACAGGTCTCCAGGTTATCATCAAAATGAAAAAAAAATGGAGAGACTGTGGGGGTGGCAAAGAAGAAGTAAGGGGAATTTCAAACAATAAACCTGTTTAGTTTGGTTTGGAAGAGACTTGGAAGTTCTTGCTCCACCACTATTCAGTATAGACACACAAAATTCTGAATCTCTAAGAAGGCTATTCAATATACTTCCTTTGTCAGATAAAGGAGCATTAACAATATTGAATTGATAGACTCATTATAAGAAGTAATTAAATTCACAGATTAACCTCAATAGTAATCATGTAAATATGTTAAATATATAAATATAGATAATCAAATGGAACAGTTGCTATTTTATCCATTGGCATAAGGATAATTATTTGAGTTGGAATGCAAATTTGGTATTTATGCATTCAGTGAACATAAAAACTCCTGAGTAGAGATGAAGAAAATCCTTCTGCCAAGTGCCCAAGTATATATTCCCTGCCACATACAGTGGATGTTCAATAGATTTTTTAAAAACTTTAACAAGTAGAATTCATTGAATTTAATTTAGAGTTTATACACTAAAGACATCCAGGTTCAGCGATATCACGTTGTGTCACTAAAAGCATGGATTGGACATTTCAGAACAAATGTATCAGAACAATGACCTCAGTGAACAAAAAAGAGTATTGAAGAATCTAGAGATCTTGTTTTCTGAATCCAGTTTATTTTTCACTTTCCTACCCAGGGGACTGGGGAAGTGATTTTTGAAATGCTGGTAAGATTTCATTCTGTGTCCTAGTGACTACACCTCAGATACAGAATGCAGATCTGAACCATAACTAGAGAAGCTAGCATGAAAGTGAAAAGGAGTTTTCTGGAAACTAGAATCAGGCGATAATCCAAAGGAGCCTGCTTTCTCTTTTAGCAGCCAGAGGCGACCATGGATGCTATATCCATTTTGTGTCAAATGGCTGCTCAGTGCAAGATGTGAAACAGCATATGCAGCAGGATGGCATCCACTGCCTGCTTTCCACCTGGATGAGGTAATGGATCTTGCCTTCAAGAAAAGACTGATCATGCTAATTCTACAGCATTTAATCTCTATCCATTTTTGGTTGAACTTTTCCATGTGGTGGGAGAAAATGGTCTAATTTCCTTCTGCATGTGGATATCCAGTTTTCCCAACACTCTTTATTAAAAAGACATGTGTTTACCCACAATATGTTATTGGCCCCTTTTTACAAAGGTACCAATACTTTTCCAAATATTATTTAGCTTTAAATATGTGGATTTATTTCTGCCCTCTGTGGGCCCCCCACCATTCCATGGGTTTGTGTGTCTTTGTCTGTCAGTACCTGCTGTTTGTGTTACTATATTTAGTATATTTTGAAGTCATGCAGTGTGATGCCTCCAGCTTTGTTCCTTTTGCTCAGGATTTCTTTGGCTATTTAGAATCTTTTATGGTTTTCTATGATTTGGGGCACTCTTTTCTATTTCTATGAAGGATGCCATTCCTATTTTTGTAGGGATTGTGCTGAATTTGTAGATTGCTTAACAATATTAATTCTTTTAACACGCCAAAAAATTGTGTTTTCATTAATTTGTAGACACAAATTCTCTGATTTCTTTCATCAATGTTTCATGTTTTTTCTTGTACAGATCTTTCACCTTCTTGGTCAAGTTTATACTCACACACACACACACACACACACACCCTGCTTGGTCGCTTGTAAATAAGATTGTTTTCTACATTTCTTTTTCCGATAGTTCACTGCTCATATATACATATGCAAATATGCTGATGATTAATGTATGTTGGTTTTATATTCTGCAACTTTACTGCATTTGTTGATTGTGGGTTTTGGTGGAGTGTTTAGTGTTTTCTAATATATAGAAATATGTCATCTCCAGACAGGACCAATTTCACTTCTCCTTTCCAATTTGATTCCTTTTACTTTTTCCATTATGCCTATTTGCTCTATGACCTCCAGTACTATGTTAAGTAGAAGAGTAGATGTCAAATTTTATCAAATGCTTTTTCTACATCTATTGAAATTATTATAGAATTTTACCCTTCATTGTGTTAATATGATATATTGCATTTATGACTAGCTTAGTACATTGAACTTACCTTTATATTCCTGGGATGAATACCACTTGATCATGGTGAGTGACCATTTTAATGTGCTGTTGAATATAATTTGCTAGTAATTCATAATATTTTCTTCAAATCCTTTGTATTTCTGTAGTGCCAGTCATAATGTCTTTATTTCATTTCTGATTTTATTTACCCTAGAGTTCTCTTTCTCATCTAGCTAAATGCTTGTCAATTTTGTTTTTCCTTTAAATTAAACCAGTCTTAGATTATTGGTGTTTTGTTTCTCTAGTCTCTATTTCATTTATTTGTACTCATTTCTTTATTATTTCCTTCCTTCCAATCATGCTACAGAGATTTTCAAATAAATGAAAGAAATTGTGCAAGACCTACCTAGATATCAATTCTAGGTAGCATTTTGCAATCAACAAGTAGTATAGCCCAGTTCAAGAATGAAAGTTTGTGTACATTGGTCATATGACCTAGCATCTAAACCAGGATATGTTTGACTAGAGAATGGAAAGAAATGAAATAGGAAAGATAAAATCTAAATTTTACTGGTTTGAATGAAATGCCAAGGTATTTGAGCCCTATCCTTAAAGTAATGAGAAAACGTTGATGTTTATTAAACAATGACTTAAAATATCCTCAAAATTATGTAATAGCACAAACTGATTTGAAAAGCAGAAGAGGCAAAACAAGGAGATAGACAAAGCTGGACGGTCTTTAAAAAGTTCAGTGAAATTGGTTATAAAAACAAAGGACGGCTATTAGAAATATTGCTGGTCAAATTGTGTTCTGTGCATGAACAAATATGCCACAATGAATTGCACTATTATGTATATTAATACATATCAATACAACTTAAAATATAAGTTGCTGGGCATGCTGGCACATAAGCTTGTAATTCTAGTTATTTCAAGAAGCCCAAGTAAGAAGATCATAGGGTTGAGGTCAGCCTCGGAAACTTAGTGAGACTCTAAATTAAAATTTTAAAAGGACCAGATATGTAGATTAATGGTAAAGCTCCCTTGGGTTCAATCCTCAGTATTCCCTCCCCACAAAAAAAAAAAAATACAAATTCATCTTGTCTCAGGATAGGCCAGGAAAATAGATATGTTGAGGTAACCTGAATAGAATACCAATTGGAACACTGGATTATAAAAAATAACACTAAGATGAGGTTAATGAATATCAGAGATCATAAAGTTTATAGAGTTCAGTTTTGATAATGTGGTGAATAATGACACAATTATCCAAAAAGCCTCAGGGATAAAGTCTGTTTTTGGCATGGGTACATTTTTCATTGATGAGTTTAATTTTTGACATGGTAAATTTAACGTTTTCGTGGAAATTTAAAGTGGTAATATCCAGCATGCATTCAGAAAGTCACAACAATTATGACTTGGCTTACTCATAAATTTAGATATTTGAAAACTATCTTCACCATAGGCAGAAAACAGGAAGAGTCCAGAGTATATGTTTCTTAAAAATTGCATTTAGAAAAGAGATTGAAAAGAAATAGATTATCTCATGGGGAGATCCCAAATTATTTGACAAAAGATATTTCTTTTCTTTCTTTTCTTTTTTTGATACTGGGGTTTGAACTCAAGAGTGCTTAACCACTGAGCCACATACCCAGCCCTTTTTATTATTTACTTTGAAACAGAGTCCAACTGAGTTGCTTAGGGTCTTGCTAAGTTGCTGAGGTTTCTGCCTTGGCCTCCAGAGTCTCTAGGATTGCAGGCATGTGCCACCACACCCAGCACAAAAAGAAGATTTCTTATCTTTCTTTTTCTTGGGAAAATAAATTAAATTGATATCCATAGCATTATCCTTGTACTTCATATTCATATAACAACTACAACTACATTTCAAAAGATTCCTATGATCAATCCATGAGAATGATAACCTAAGATAAACTAAACTTCTGCTTATTTTTCAGAAATCTCTAAGGTAAGCACCATTAGTCTTAAATTATAGATGAACAACAGAGGTTGTAAGAATGAAGTAAATGTCATCAAGATACACCTGGATTTAGAAAGAACTAAAATGCAAATAAAGTGCATTTGATTGAAATAACCATAATCTTTCCATTAAAGTTTTCCACATAAAATTATTTTAATAAACAAATTTCACTATTATTCTTTACCTGTGTACCTTTGCTATCATAGGACACATGTTCTGTCAAGTGTTGGAATCATATATAAATACTATTTCTGCTCCTGAATCTAAATGTGTGACAGTCAACATTATCCTATATTTGTTACCCAGTTTCTACTTCTATTTTGTAAAAGCGATTGCAACTCTCTATGTATGGTTTGACATTACTGTCAGACTGTTTATAAATCTTGTTGAATAATACCAGGATTGTAATACTATTCAATACATTAAGTAATTTCAAAGATATCATTATTCAAAATGTTTGGCAATATTTATTAATATAACTTTTTTTACAGCTTTGAGTTTGCATTTTCAAAGATCTAAATCAAATTTCTATTTCTTAATTCCTTTTCCTCAGGACAGAGACTTCTGCAAAAATCAAGTTCCTCTCCTGAATTAGTTATGTTCAATTCCAATAATTCATATGTGGCCCCTCAATCTTTTATTCTTAATGGTATTCCTGGTCTGGAAAGAGTCCATGTATGGATCTCTCTTCCACTATTCACAATGTACATTATGTCCCTTGTGGGTAACCTTGGTCTTGTGTACCTCATTTATCATGAGGAGGCCTTACACCACCCCATGTATTGCTTTCTGGTCATGCTTTCCCTCATTGACCTCCTCACCTGCACCACCACTGTACCCAATGCACTCTGCATCTTCTGGTTTGATCTCAAGAAAATTAACTTCAACGCTTGCTTAGTCCAGATGTTCTTTGTCCATGGGCTCACAGGTGTGGAATCTGGAGTGCTCATGCTCATGGCTCTGGACCGCTATGTGGCCATTTGCTACCCGTTGCGTTATGCCACCATACTCACTAACCCTATCATTGCAAAAGCTGGGCTTGCCACCTTCATGAGAGGTATGCTGTTGATGATTCCATTTCCATTCTTGGTCAAGCGTTTGCCTTTCTGCCAGGACAATATCATTTCTCACACATACTGTGACCACATGTCTGTGGTAAAGCTATCCTGTGCCAGCATCAAGGTCAATGTCATCTATGGTCTGATGGTTGCACTTCTGATTGGAGTGTTTGACATTTGTTGCATATCTGTGTCTTACACCATGATTCTCCGGGCAGTGGTCAGCCTCTCATCATCGGATGCTCGGCAAAAAGCCTTCAGCACATGCACTGCACATATATCTGCCATTATCATCACCTATGTGCCAGCATTCTTCACATTCTTTACCCATCGTTTTGGGGGCCACACTATTCCCCCTTCTCTCCATATCATTGTGGCTAATCTTTATCTCCTTCTTCCTCCGACACTGAACCCCATTGTTTATGGGGTAAAGACAAAACAGATCCGAGACAGTGTCATAAAGTTCTTCCAGGGACAAAAAAATGGCAGTTGATTCAAGAAAACTGAAATTAAATAGAATAATAATGAATGAAAGTATAACAAAGGGAAAACTCAGGTGTCTGTCTGACATTCTCCATTGTCTCTCCAAGAATGGGTTTCTTGAAATTCTATTGAGGAAATTCATAGCTAATTCTGGATTCATTTCTCAATGTCTTTCCTGTCTTTTCCCTCCATCAGCAGTTTTTTGAATTAATACATTTTTAATTGAATCAGTTGTGATATGTATGTATATATAGTGGTAAATATAGTTGCTCTCAGAGAAGTAGAGAGTAAAATGTTGGTTTCTGTCACCAATGTTAATCAAGTCATTGGTATGAGATTGTAACAACTTACCTCTAATTCATCCATCTAAGATATTATCCATTAGGAGTCCCTAAACATCTTATTTGTTTTGGCAACTCTTTCTAATAGATATGAAATAAGGATCTGAGGCTGTAGCTCAGTGGCAGAGCATTAGTTTAGCACATGTGAGGTGCTGGGTTCAATCAACACTACATAATAACAGATACAGAAAATATAGGTATCTGTTCATATACAACTAAAAAAACTTTAAAAAAGAAATTAAATGGCTTTTCAGGAAATTGTTTAGCCTAAACAGTCTTAGAAGCGAAAATTCAGTTTGTAAAATAATGTTAGCGAACATATTTTTCTCTGTGTATCCAATTCTGAAGATATCCAATATCACCACAGTCCATACAATGGACACGCAAGTCTTAGTTACCTGAAAGCTTAGATACTCCAAGATTCACAGTGGAGGAGCTATTTGGTGTATGGTGTATAATTTCCAATTGAATGCCATCTTATTGGTGAAATGATTGAAGGGTTCATTTATTCATTCATGCTCCCTTTGTTCAACACTTTTTTTTTCCATTTTCCATACATGAATATTGTTATTAGCTCAATTAACATGTAAAAAGGAACTCATCATTCATCTTCCTGGTTGCAACATTATCATAAAACTCTTATAGCAAGTTTGTTTTCCATATTTGTTTACTGAGTTCTGGAATATGTTGTTTTAAAAGACAGTGAATATCTATATTAATATTATTATTATATTAATAATATCTTTGTATTTCAAGCTATATGAAATACATATATATGGTGAAAATAATATAATATGAATAAAACAAATATTCATTAAATGGCCAAGTGAATGAGTCTATATTTCTTAGGCCCTGTGTTAGGTACTAACAATTAGAAATTTATAGATATTCCTCCTGTCAGATATAAGCTCACAGAATAGTTGAGAGGTAACATATCAATAAAAATCTGCTAAATTACATGCTATGATAATAGTCTTTACAGGAGGAAGGAAAGAGACAAGTCCCCATTTCAAACAAGAAAGATAAGGGGTCAAAGGTGTTTACTGGAACATCTTAGCAGGAAATGAATCAAGAGTGAATGAAAGTTTTTTCACTGGAGAGAAAGAGGACGCATACAATTAGAATACATGTTAGAGAAGCAATAAAAGAGAGTTTTCCCTAAGTGTTAAAACATCACAGAAAATTACCCTGTAATCCTAAGAGAATTAGAAAGTCACAGAGAGACGGGATTTAATACAGGATGTAATTTATGATTAAACTCTATTTATAAGGGAAACAGAGTTTCGTTTCTTTCTTTAGGCAAGGCTAGGTGGCCTAATCCCTTTGGGAAAGCTGCCTTTACTATTGGCATTCATAATATCCTTATAATTGAGGAATTTGTAGCTATTTTGTAAAGTTTTTATAACTCAGCAAATGTAACTAGAGGTATTATGAACAAATACATACTTATTGGTGATTAAAGAATTTTTCTGATCATATACAAGTAAAAATAGCAGTTATATCAATTTAAAACAATACCAATCAGTAAACATAATATTTCAAAAAGTTGTAGTGTCCAATTTACTCAGGAAATAAAGAATAAATTCTATATGTTTCCTTGAAAGATCATGCATGACTCAAAATGCTTACACTGTTTCAAATTTTGAATTATTTTTCAACAGTTATTTGTTGATCTCAGAACTTTTTTCTATTGAGTAAAATAGCCTGTTAAGACTACCCATGTAGTCTTAACAGGCTATTTTACTCAATACCCACAACTTCCAGATATGCAAAAAAGCCTTTGATGTACAATTAAATATAATGTCCCAGTTAAATCATGTCTTTTCTAGCTTAATGATCATCAGTGAACTCCAGTTTCTTCCATTTAACTTGCACAGTAGCTAATGCAACATTGGCTCAGGTGTAGCTAAAGCATCAACTCGAGAAGGACATTCTGTGTTTGAGGGTATATCTCAGTGGTAGAGCACTTTCCTAGCATTCACAAGCCCTGGGTTCAAACACCAGTACAACAACAAAAACACAAAATGACATTAGGGAGTGTAGTTCAGTGGTAGAATGCATAGACACCAGGCACAAGCCCTGGATTCTATTTCTAGCACCCATTTAACAAAATAGCATTCTATAAAATTTAGGAACTGCCCTAAAAGATGAACTACAGTGATCACTAAAGTATGGCATTCAGAAGACAAGGGTAGAAATAGTAGCCTTTATTGTTATCATTCCTAGTGTCATGTGACTGTGTGTGTGTGTGTGTGCCCAAGCACACGTGTGTGTTTATGTTTCTTTTCTAAATTTAGGACTTTTTAGTAATAATTCTTGATTTCCAAGAGTAAGGGGCACCTTTTAGGAGACATGTTACCTAAAACTATGGTTGCTAATTGGTCTTTTTTTTCTTACCATGCTTAAACTCTGAAATAAAGAGAGACTACTGGCAGAGATACTTGACCCACATAGTAGGGGGCATGGTTGCTGGCAGGATAATGTCAGGAATCAATGAGCTTCAGTGAGAAAATTCTTGGTGCCCCCATGCCTGGTGATTATCAGTGGTTAATAAAAGTACATGAAGGCAGGTTCTTTATCCCCTCAGGGATAAAGGTGTGGGGTACTTCATTATGTAAGGAACCTAAACTAGCAGAAACCATGGGAGAGGAGAATCTATAATAGGTCGTAGATAGAGAGAGGAGGCACATTAATTATGGCTTCATAAGAAATTATGGCAGTAGGTCTGTATTTTGTTCCATTGATCCTCCTGTTGGAAGTAATTTTGTTTTGCTTTATTTTATTTTTAAGAAATTGTCATTTTCCATTAACTTTAAAAGCCATGACTCCATATATGTATGATATGTCAAAATATACTATATGGTCATGGTCATGTATATCAAAAAAGAACGAATAAAAAAAGAAATAAAAATAAAAGCCATGAAAGGCAAGGATTAATATAACACAAAACACAATTGATCTTACAAGTCATGAAATATACCACATGCTATTCATGCCAATCTCATATCCTCTCAGTGCTCACAGCTCTTACACAGTCTTATTGCTAGCCATGACTCTCTGCTTAGAGGCTGAAGAATACAGATTTGAGTTATATCACCTCATGGATGGGAGAATGCTGATACATATCTCATATCATTATACAAAAAAAAAATCAGCAGTCACTTGAGCTCATGTGCTTGCAGCCATTAACCTATATATGTACACAATGTATACTGACATTCTTATTGGTTCCTGTCCCACATTTCCTCCCCAAGCAGTGTTTCCCAGGGTCATCTAATGCAGAAAATATTCAAGTAAAATTTTTATCCAGTGTCTGCTTCTGAGAGAACCCAGTATTGAACAGGTTCTCTTCTGTGGTCCAGATTACAAATTGGAAATCAGTTAACGGAAGGGAGAAGTTCTTAATATTTATTTTATCCATTTGTAATATGTACTAATTCTTACAGGTTAGTTAAAAGTGAATATTATTATCCCCATTTCAGTATGAATTTCAAAGATGTTGAATAATTGTTCTAAAGTTGTACTGCTAAAAAGAAGTCAGTTACTATTTGAAATCTCATCTGTCTGTTCTCTGAACCAAAGTTTTTATTCAGTGACATATATTTCTTTATCTCAATAACATGCTAGATGCAAAAACAGTGATATGCACAAATAGTCATGAGAAATACTATTTAATAACTAAATTTTATTTTCCCTTGAGCAGTATGTAGTGTTCTTTTTGATTGACTTTACCTTGAAGTCTACTTTATTTGATATAAGGATGGAAACCTTTGCTTGCTTCTGCACTCCATGTGAGTGGTATGATTTTTCCCAACCCTTCACTTTCAATCTGTGGATGTCTCTTTCTATGAGATGAGTCTCCTGGAGACAACATATCGTTGATTTTGTTCATTCATTTGTTTTGTTTGTTTGTTTTATGTAATCTGCTAGTCTATGTCTTTTCATTGGTGAGCTTAGGCCATTAACATTCAGGGTTATTATTGAAACATGACTTGTATTCCCAGCCATTTTTGTTTATTTTTGGTATTTAATGTGACTTGATTCTCCTCTGATTAGATTTTCCTTTAGTGTAATCCCTCCCTCTGCTGATTTTTATCATTGTTTTTCATTTCCTCTTCATGGAATATTTTGCTGAGTATGTTCTGTAGTGCAGGCTTTCTAGATGTAAATTCTTTTTTTTTTTTGCATGCTTGAGAAATGCAGAAAATATGATAAGGAGCTGCAGTGAACAATCATGATCCCACATGTAATATAAAAGCTGAACATCACTGTTGTTCACACAAAGTTTATTATGTCCTTGGAAGGTTTAATTTCTACTATTGTTTGTTTGTTGGTGTTGGCACATAAGCACTGAGCAACATCCCCAGTCCTTTTTATATTTTATTTAGAGACAGGGTTTTGCTAAATTGCTTAGGGCCTAAGTAGCTAAAGCTTACTTTGAACCCACCATCATACTGCCTCAACCTTCAGAGCCTTTGGGATTATAGGTGTGCACCACTACACCTGGCCCTACTATTTTTTGTTGATGCTGTTAATTTGAAAATACTTAAAAAAATGTTATACTGATATTAAAACACAAAAACCCTAGATTATTCCTGATACTCCNAAATTTTTTTTTTTTTTTTTTTTTTTTGTGGTGCTGGGGATTGAACCCAGGGCCTTGTGCATGAAAGGCAAGCACTCTACCAACTGAGCTAAATCCCCAGCTCTATTCTTGGTTGGTGTTCATTTTCTTTCAGCGCTTGGTATATGTTGTTCTAGGATCTCCTGGCTTTGAGGGTCTGGGTTGAAAAATCTGCCGAGATATGAATTGGTCTCCCCCTATATGTGGTCTGATTCCTTTCTCTTGCAGCTTTTAAGAGTCTATCCTTATTCTGTATGCTAGGCATTTTCATTGTAATACACCTTGGTGTAGATCTGTTGTAATTTTGTACATTTGGTGTCCTGTAGGCCTCTTGTATTTGGCTTTCCAACTCATTCTTCATGCTTGAGAAAATTTCTGATATTATCTCTCTGAAGAGATTGTGCATTCCTTTGGTTTGAAATTCTTGTCTTGCTCTATCCCAATAACTCTTAGTATATTTGGTCTTTTGATGATGTCTAATAATTCTTGGATGTTCTCTTCGTGGTTTCTTACTATCTTCACTGTGTGATCAATTTTATTTTCCAGATTGTATACTTTGTCTTCATTATCTGACATTCATTATTCCAAGTGATCTTGTCTGTTGGTTATGCTTTCTATTGAGTTTTTTTATTTGGTTTATTGTATCCTTCATTTCAAGGATTTCTGACTTTTTTTTAGCATCTCTCTCTCTCTCTCTTTCTCTCTCTCTCTTGAAGTAGACTTTTGCTACCTGTATTGGCTCTCTTATCTCTTTGTTGGAGTGATCAATGTTTGCCTGTATTTGCTCATTTAGGTCATTCCTTAATTCACAGATCACTTTAATTATGAACCTTCTGAACTCCTTCTCTGACATTTTATCAACTTTGCTGTCTGTGGGTTCTGTTATTGTACTATTCTGGTTTGTTTGGAGCACTTTTCTCCCTTGTTTTTTAATGTTGTCTATGTGTCTTTCTTTTTTGCAGTGTGGATCTGAGATATTAGTTTCTTCTCTATATTCTTGTAGTACCTGTGCAGATTGTCTGTACCTCACCTTGATGTTGGGCTTCCAGACCCTGCTGGTGTCCCTCAATGTATGCTACTGCATCTAAAGGTGGTGGTGGCAATAACTGAGGTAACTCAAGATAATAATTAAGGTGCCCCAAGATGGAAGCACTGTCTTATAGAGATGAAGGTGAGAGGGTGGGCCTCACACTCCCTCTGGGATGCCTGCTCTGAGATGCAGCTGCTTCTAGGCCCTGTCTACTGTCAAAGTTAGGGGATACTGCATGGGGAAGGTTCTTGCTATTACTGCACTGTCCCAAAATGAAAGTGGGTTAGGCTTAGGCTCTCAGGTGGGTGGGGCAAACTTGGACCATCCTGGATCTGGGTCCTGTGCAAGTCAGTGTGAAGGGATCTGGGCCAGGCCTGGGCTCCTGCAGTAGCTTTTGGTAGGAAGAGGCTGTCATGTGTCCGAGGCAGGGCTCTGGCAGTTGTCTGCCTTGTGGGTGGAGGGGTGATCCTGGACTTACTGTGAGCCTGGGTCCCACATAGCAGGTTTGGGTGGATCTGGGCTGCTGGGCTTGACCTCGTGTGGTACTCTGCTGGTAGAAAGGGGCAGTCCTGTGCCAAAGGCTAGGTTCTAGCGGGTGTCTGCCCTATGGGTTGAGGTGTGGACCTGGGCCTACTGTGAGCTGGAGTCCCTGTGCAGGCTGATGTGGGTGGTCTGGGCTGGGCCTTGGCTCCCACAGTAGACTGCTGGTCGGAAGAGGCAGTCCTGTGCCTTATGTTTTTACTTTTAGTTCATTTCTTGATTGACTTCAGGATATACATTTAGTATAATATATAAAGTTTTGTATATCAATTTTTCTATTATGTAATTATGTTAAAAATTTAGTACCTAGGATTTTCTCTAAAGGCATATTTTCCTTTATAGTATTTTAATTTTAAAAAATTTAAAAACAAATATTTATAGGTAACTTAGTATTGTGGGGTATTTGTTATTGTTGTTGTTTTCTTTTTTTTTTTTTGCATGCTTGAGAAATGCAGAAAATATGATAAGGAGCTGCAGTGAACAATCATGATCCCACATGTAATATAAAAGCTGAACATCACTGTTGTTCACACAAAGTTTATTATGTCCTTGGAAGGTTTAATTTCTACTATTGTTTGTTTGTTGGTGTTGGCACATAAGCACTGAGCAACATCCCCAGTCCTTTTTATATTTTATTTAGAGACAGGGTTTTGCTAAATTGCTTAGGGCCTAAGTAGCTAAAGCTTACTTTGAACCCACCATCATACTGCCTCAACCTTCAGAGCCTTTGGGATTATAGGTGTGCACCACTACACCTGGCCCTACTATTTTTTGTTGATGCTGTTAATTTGAAAATACTTAAAAAAATGTTATACTGATATTAAAACACAAAAACCCTAGATTATTCCTGATACTCCCTGTAAATCTAGTTCTTTTCCCTTGATTTGAAGTGAACCCAGTGATTTGCTTCTAACCAATAGAATATGGCAAAGGTAATAAGATGTTACTGCCATGTTCACTTACAAAAGTTTAGTTAGATAGGAAGAAAAAAATTCAAGAGTTTTATTGTACAATATGTTGGCTATAGTAAATAACAATCTATCAATTGTTAAAAGCATAGACTTTAAATGTTCTTACAAAAAAAATGTTAAGAGTAGAATATAAATATATTTTCAGAAAAAACAATCAGCCTTTGGTTCTTTGGGATTGGCTTATTTCACTTAGCATGATATTCTCCAACTCTATCAGTTTACCTGCAAATGCCATAATTTCCTTTTTATTTAAGGCTGAGTAATATTCCATTGTGGATGTATACATATTTTATTTATTCATTCATCAATTGAAGGACATTTAGTTTGGTTCCACAGGTTAGCTATTGTGACTTGAGCTGCTATAAACACTGATGTGGTTGCATCACTGTAGTATGTGGATTTTAAGTCCTACAGGTATAAACTGAGGAGTGGATAGCTGGGTCAAATGGTGGTTCCATTTCAAGTTTTCTAAGGAATCTCCATCTGTGTTCCATAATGGCTGCACCAATTTTCAGTTCCATCAGCAAATAATGAGTGTATCTTTTGCTCCACATCCTTGCCAACATTTATTGTTGCTTATATTCTTGATAATTGACATTTAACTGGAGAAACATCAAATCTGAGGGTAGTTTTGATTTGCATTTCTCTAATTGCTAGAGATGTTGGAAATTTTTTTTCATGCATTTGTTCATCAATTGTAATTTTTCTGAAGTGAAGTGTCTGCTCAGTTTCTTAGCCCATTTGTTGATTGGGTTATTTGGGTTTTTCATGTGAGGGGGGCTAGGGAAGAATAGAGTTACTTTGAATTAGGCAGAGGGGAGTAAAGGGAGGGGAGAAGGCATGGGGGTAGGAAAGATAATATAATGAATCAGACACTATTACCCTATGTGCATGTATGACTACATGACCAGTGTGGTTCTATATCATATACAACCAGAAGAATGAGAAATTATACTTATAAGGCCTTTACTTAGCATCTGGATGGCCATCTTAAGTGACAGCTGCCATTTTAAGGAAAAAGTTTCGCTTTCACACCCAAGGGTGTTTCTGAGAAAGGCTCTCCACTCCCTCATACCAACCCAACCCTTAACCACTGCATTAAGACCCACCTGTCTTTGATTCCTGAGCCTTCCCCACAAAAGTCCCAGAACTCAAGCCTGTTTTGCCTCTCTCTCCTATAGAGAGATGGCCTTTATCTGTCATCTCTGGCATATGAACTCTCGTGTGTATCTCTGCCTGGTCTCTGTCTTTCATTTCTCACTTACCAGTCTCTCATTCCTCACTTTCCCTTCAATATTCCATTTATGTATGATGTGTCAAAGTGCATTCTACTCTCATGTATAACTAATTAAAACAATTTTTTTTTAAAAAAAGTAAAAAAAGAGAGGCTATTACAAAAATTTCACTTTAATTAAAACAAAAAACAAAAGAATAAAAAATACTGTATGGTGACTGATATAGTGAGCTAGTTATAATCATTTTTTAATTTTTAATTTCCACTCCAAGTTAATTTCAGGTCACTGGTAATTTATATCAAAAATATTTTTGTCCAAAAGCACAGCATTGCCACAGCAGTAAGAAATTAAAATTTTAAATAAAATATGTATATATTTTCATCTTACATATGGTAAGATGAACTTGAAGAAAGTGAAAAAGAATGCCTTCCTTATAAAAGACTAAATAAATATCCATTGGAAAAATAGTAAGACTGCCTATCTCACTCCTTAAGTGAAATTAAACATATGAATAAAAACGTAAAAATGTAATGAGAAAAGTTAAAAACTAAAGGCTCTAGAGGAAAGGATAAAGGTAAAAGAATATCTTCATGTTATTGCTTTAGGCAAGGATGTTAAAAAGTATTTAAAAATCTAATCCAGAAGGGAAAAGAAATGAATTAGATTTAATTAAAAGTAAGCTCTGTGTTTCAGAAGACAGAAAAAAGATTAGAAAAATACAAGCCAGAAAATAAGAGATCATATTTGCAAAATATATTTTAAAAGACTGATATCAAGATGTAAATAGGACTAACCAACTAAAATTAAAAAAAAACTCAAGACTAACTATTTGAGTTTTACCCCCTGAAGTAGGTACTCCATGAAGGAAATAAACAGTGAGTAACATATGAAAAGTTATTGAACTTTACTGATCATTACAAAAATGTTCATTAAAAATTTGGGATAGTTTATGCAGTCATTTACCAGGATGGCTAAAATGAAAGAGGCAGAGGCACAATGCTGAATATGTTGCGGATCAATTGACACTCTTATCCATTGCCATAGAAACATAATTTTACAACCACTTCTAAAGGTTATTTGGCTGTACCTTCTGAGGCTAAACTAATTCATATTTTATAGTCATCAATTCTATTTCTACCTATATTCTGAACAGAAATGCATCTAACCATTCATCAACAGACATAGGGTTGATCGTCATGTTAGCACTATTCATTATAATCCCCAATTGGAAGCATACATTAATTCATAGTTGAATGAATAGATAATTTCAAGCTTTCATAAATTGGAATGTCCATATAGTGGTGAAGACAGAACTATGAAGATAATTGAAAGCATATGACTCTTAGAAATATAATGTTAAATAAACGAAGCCTGACATAATATACATACTGTTATCCTTCCATTTATTCAACTTAAAAAAGAAAAACAGGCAGAGCTAATCTCTGATATTGAATCCAGATGGCAGATTACACATTGGTGAAGCAGTAACCAAAAGGGAGAAGACAAGCTATTGCTCTAGTACCTTCGAACTTCCTGTATTTATACCGTTTTGGGGTGACAAATTACAACAACTTTTATTTACTTTATGTAGAAACTTAAGCTGTATACATGCAATTTTGAATATTTTATAGGAAACATACTTTGATAAAATTTTTATAAAAATATTCCCTTTGCCAAATCTTTATGATGATATCTCTGTCCTCATGCTGTGCTTCTTCTTGGGCTGGTATTTTGTCTCAGAAAAGTATTATCTCCACTTTCAATGTCTTGTAGTAATAACAGTATGTGGATAACAGTTTCACTAAACAATACTCATTCAGGCTCTGGTGGAATCCCTTTCAACAACTTCAGGTGGAGAACAGATCAGTATCTCACCTTCTGTCATACTTACAATATCTAAGTAGAGTGACTCCTTGGGCCAGTTATTAATGTCTTTAACTAAGAGGTTTTACTAGAACTTTAGTAAGATGTATTTATAACACAATAAACTATATATATTTAAATTGTAGAATTTGATGACAAGGTTTAAACATATGTATACACTCACAAAATTAGAAGCACAATCAACATAATAAATATTTGATCTTTGACAAAGTTCCTCAGTGATTCTTTGTAGTGCTCCCTCTTTGTACTCTTTCCATGGACAACCACTGACCTTTCTGACCTTAGAGGTTAGTTTGCCTTTTTAAAAATTTTATGTAAATGAAATACATTTATTCTGGCCTCTTTTATATATTATAATACTCATAAAATTTATTTTTGTGTGTAAATTAATAGTTCATTTTGTTTCTGAATACCATGTCATTGTGTGGATATAACCCAATTTGATAAAGCATTCTCCTGTTAATAAATCTTTCACCTTATAATAAATATTCAGTTTGAGCTATTACACACAAAGTTTCTATGAATATCCCCATATGAATCTTAGTACAAGCAAGTTTCTATTTTATTCTTTATTGCATATGTAAATACCTAGTTGAATAAAAAAAATTAACTGTCTTCCAAAGTTCTTCAATTGTGTATTGCCCTTGGCACTTGCTCTATATCTTTTCTAATAATTGCTAGAACTAGTTTTTCAGTTTAGCCATTTTAATTCGTGCATACTTATAACTCATTATGATTTCAATTTGCATTTTCCAAGTGAACAACTTCTCAAGGACTAATGGACAATTTGTATATATTTTTATTCAAATTTTTATTTTAGTCTTTCAAATTGGAGTGTTAGTCTTTTAGTATTGACTTATAAAATTTCTTTGTATGATAATGGCACATATCCATTTTCTGATATGTGTTACAAGTGTATTCTCCCAGTTTGGGGCTTACACTTCTCATGTTATTAGTAGCATACTTTGAAAAACAATTTTTTAAAAATGTTTTTTAAAAAGCCCATAGTCAAAATATTGGTTCATTGAAGGTCATCTGATCAGTAGAGTTCTAAGCCCTTTCACAATGGGCCTAGTGGATCTCTAAAACCAATCTGTCATTATTCTGCCAGTTCCAAAATGTGTAGCTGGACTAAACATACTTGGAAACTGGCAGAATTCCTTTCTACTTGAGAGAGGACTCCAAGTTTTGTTCTGTTTAGGCATTCACCTTATTGAATGAGTCCCAGCCACATCATGGAGGGTATAGTTTTGGTTATGCACCCAGTACAGTTTAAGACTCCAGTAAACTTGTGTCTTGGTTTGGCTGACTTGAACCACAGTAATATTTTATCCCTGAAACGTAATTTTAATATTCATTATAGAAATAGATGATACTTACTTTTGTAATAATAAGATTCTAATTTATCTAGGAACAAATATTTGCTAGGTAAATTTATTTCCAATTTGATACTGCACATAAGCAAGGAAACATTTTGTGTTTAGTGTCAAATTCTGTAAAACATTTACTCTATTGAAGCTTGATGACACATATATTTCCCCTCTCAGAAGAATGCAAAGGGATAAAATTTGAGGACTATCTCCAAATTAAGTATGCACAGTCAAACCTCCTTACAAAAAATTATCACCACCCGATCTCGGATCTGCTTGGTTCTTATCCCATAAATAAGGGGGTTTAGAGCAGGGGGGATAATCACATATAAGTTAGCAAGGAGGATGTGGATATAACGTGGAATATTGTGGCCAAATCGATGGGTCAGAAAGGAGAAAAAGGCTGGGATGAAGAATGCTAAGATGACGCACACGTGGGAACCACAGGTATTGAGAGCTTTACGCCTGGCCTCCCAGGATGGGAGTTTAAAGACAGCATGGAGAATCTTCACATAGGAGACAGCAATCAAAATAACATCCAAAAGGATCATAGAGATAAGAATTAATCCAAATAATATGTTGACCTTGATGCTGACACAGGCCAGACGGGCAATGCCCATGTGCTCACAGTAGGTATGGGGTATGACATGGTGGCCACAGAATGACAGCCTTAGAAGGAGAAATACAAGTGGAAAAACCAAAACAAAATTTTTCAACATTCCTACCCCAACAATAAAACAAATTGTTCTGTTGGTGAGAATTGTGTTGTATCGGAGAGGGTGGCAAATAGCAACGTAGCGATCGAAGGCCATGGCCACAAGCATGAACGTTTCTATGCCTGTGAACAGGTGTATGAAGAACATTTGAGCTAAGCAGTCCCTGAAAGCAATTTCACTGAAACCAAACCAGAATATGCCTAGCACTTTGGGGATAGTTGCTGTGGACAGGCCCAAATCAGTCAGAGCCAAAATGGCCAATAAGTAGAACATGGGCTGATGAAGGCTGTGCTCAATCTGGATCACCAAAAGAATGGTGGCATTCCCCAGGAGAGCAATCAGATACACTGTGCTGAATGGGAAGCCAAGCCAGAGCTGCATATTTTCCAGTCCTGGGATTCCCAACAACAGAAAAGAGGAGGGGTGAATACATGAGCTATTTGCTGGTGACATGCTGGCAAGGGCCTCTGATGGGCTCACTCATTTGAAGGGTGCTCTGCAGGTCTTCTTAATGCTTCACTGATATTGCTAATTCTGAATAAGAACAAAAAAAATATGTAGTTAATTCATTTTATCTTGGAATGCAAGAAAGATTCATCACTATTTATGGCAAAAGAAGGAAAATGATCCTTAATAAATCACTTATTATTTAAACATTCATTAGATACTCTGAGTTTGGTTAGATAATAAACCAAGCCTAGTGATAATATGAAACCAACTAGCTGGTAGATGTTTCTATATTGAACTCCATTTAAAAAAAATTTACTTATAAATTGAGAGAAGATTTACACTTTGCTATCTGACTGATAAATGATTACAACCTAGAAACATATGTAACAGTATAGGTTTCCAAAGCATCCAAAACCATTTACTTAACTAGAAATATGAGACTGATATACACCTCTGTGCATTTCCGCATATTCTCAATCACCTTCATTTCTGATCCTTAACATAGCCTCTCTCTCTCTGACTCAATCAGCTTATACAGAACTTTCATCAAAATCTAACTTTTTTGCTACTTTTTGATTTGTGCTGCTTTTTTATGTTTTCATCAATGGATGAAGACATTGTCTTCATTCTTTGAAATAAGAACCTTGCCTTATGAGGTTATCAATTTCACAAAACCAATATGACAATTAACCTTAGATATGAAGCCAATAATTGTTAGACAGATTCAGGCATAAAGCATTAACACTTCAGGTTCCCTGTTTATTTCCTATATTCCTTACAGCAACATCTGAGCTCATTCCATTTCTAACTACTCTCTATCATAGCAAGATTTATTCCTAAATGGGAATCATGGCCATTATCATTCTTGTTATCAGTATCATTGTTATTAGAAGAAAGAGAAGAATTATTAAAACTATGATGCTATATAAACAATTGTTATTTACTTTACAAGAATGCTTTAGACATATTTAATCACTTTTTACTCACATCAGCCACAGGAGGAAAACAGGACAGGTTTTAACTTCCGTATCAATGTATTTTTTTTTAAAGTCTGGATCACAGATGCATAATTCAATCCTTAAAATGAAAATGCTTTGTCACAGTCACCCAGCTTTCTGACGTCTTTAGCATTGCCAGGGCACTTCTCAACTGCATTTATTTCTTGGATTTTGTTTAGGCTCAAGCATTTAGTCCTTTATTCAATTTTTGTGGACTATATTTATCACCATGATCAGCACCCTAGGGTCTCTTTCCAGTGTACTCTTTCTTCCTTATTGCTTATTTTACTTATGCAATTGGTCCAAATTCATATTTCTAAAAAGGAAGGAGATAAGAATGAGTGGGTTCTTCATAATATCCATAAGAAATTGGCCTTTGAAGGATCTGAAATAGTGTTAATGATGGGAAACATGACGTCTTCCTAGGTAACAAGTCAGAATGTTACAGGAAACATGTGAGCTTGAGATATATGAAACTGAATAGATGACTTTAAGAATAGGAGAGGCAAGGGCTTGTGAGATAAAAGAGGAGGATGAAACCCTAACTATGGAACCGTGCCTGTGGGAGGGAGGCCAAGACAGGTATGAGGAACAGACAAAGGGAGTCAGCACCCTGCCCCTGTCAGTCTTCCAGCTGCACCTTAGCTACTCATTCCCAGAAAAGCCTTCACCAAACTCAGTGCATTGGCTTGTAATGTTCTCTCTCCACGGTGACTACCTGTTGAAGGTCTCAGTTCCCTTCTAATTGTAAACTTCATGCAAAATCAAGAGGGAGGGGAAGGAGTGATTTTGTTCACCGTATTTCTCTTATCACAGCATCTAGAATACAGTTGTTCCTCCCCCCCAAAAAAGAGTTGTTAATGAATATTAAATATGCAGATAATTATTAATTTTAGCACTTGATGAAGTCCTCATATAAGATGGACAGAATCACAAAAAAATTATCTGGCAGCTAAGGATGGAGAAAGGAGAAGGAACACTGTAATCCATCCTCATAAGTGAGTCCCTATGGGTATATGAGGTCAGTGACTCTAGCCGAGGCTTTTCTGACAATAGGGCCATTAGTAGAGGGAGGCTACTGGGCAGATATTTAGGAAGATGTTAGTGATCTTGAAACACGTGATCATGACAATCAATCACAGAGGGAATGTAAAATACGATGGATGGACTCATTCATGCATACCTGATTATCTTTATGTAAATTCTTGTGTGCTGTACTCTATGGCATCAATGAAATGGCAGTTTTAAAAGTTTACTAGCAGTGCCTTTTTGAAAATCTGAGATATTTACCTTTTACAATGTCAACTTGTTTTCAGCATATATCATTATCTCTCCATATTAAAGTGTTAAACAAATGTTTGTACAAGGGACGAAAGGATAAACCAGGGACTTTTGAAATCTATAATCAGAGAATTAGACTTGGGAGGGGGAATTCAGGAGACTTATCCACAGCACAGAAATAAACTGGGAGAGGAAGGAGGGAGGAAATGCTGTAAAGCAGCCTCATCCATTGAGGAGAACTTCACTTTAGGTGGCAGATCCTTATCCCTACACAAAATGAACAACAAAAGTTCAGGAGCTGTGTTAAAGCCAGAAGCATGTTACATCAAGTATTCTGCAGTGTACCATTCTTTCATCAAATACTCTGCAGAATGTTACAGGCTTTCCTCTCTCTGAGACTAGAATTGTTCCTCTAGACAGTTTTGAGTGCCTCTTCTATTTTGAAGCAACTGTTTACTTCTCATGAATATGCTGTGTTTGGGGAAAATTTAGAGACAACATCCAAGGTATATGCTGCCCAAAAATGTTTTTGTTGTAAGAACTACATGCCAAATCTAAATCAATACAGATAAGATCCCCTCCTCCAACCCAGACAAAATAGATAGGAGGATAGCTAAATAAATACTGTTGAAAGGGTTGGGAATGTAGAGTGAAGCACTTAACTACCATGTGCAAAGCTTTGGATTTGATCCCTAGCACTATAATAACAACAACAACAGCACATTTTAATGATCTGGGACAGAGAAAGAGGATCCCAGATCAGGAAGTCAGAGAGTAAGTGAATAAGTTTTGCCAGTTGCCATCTCTATGGAAAAAGAAAGTTGAAGTCATAAAAACCCTTTCCCCCCTACAGGTTATATATTTAATGTTAAAATGGCTTCATCATATGGGAGACAAAGAAGAAAGTTTGAATATTCATGTAAACAGGAAGCTATATACACACAGATCAGAATGGAAGAAATTCAGCCTATGCTTTGCAGATACTAAAACAACTATTTGGAATTTGGAGGTGTCAAGTTATTGCTTTTCTTTGCCATAGTGACAATGAATTAAAGATAGAAAATGTATTTATTTGGGAAATTTTTGAGAGCATCAATTTTTGGATATGAAACAAATAAATTCTGAAATTACTAGTACCATGATAAAGTTCAATAAAATTAGGCTAAAACGAAGCACTAGCAAAGAGGAGGGGGAGCAATAAAAGGAAAGGGAAAGAGAGACAGAAAAAGAACAAAACACAGAAGAGACAAGATGGAATATTATAGGCTCTATGCCTCCTCAGTCTATGTGATCAAACATGAATGGCAGTCAAGCCTGTACCAACTCACCAACCTCAGATACAGGCAAGAAAAAGCCTCCAGCCAACTTAATAACTGCTCCAATGTGCTTCAGCTCCAAACTTAGGTTCAAGGAGAAAAATTCATAATGGGATTGAAAATCCTTTCCCTGACCAGGAATAGATGCTCCTTTGGGGTTCCGTGGGACTAGAGCAGGAATAGATGCTCCTCTGGGGTTTTACCGGACAAGAGCAGGAATAGATGCTCCTCTAGGATTCCATGGGACAGCAACATGAAAGACAAACAATTCATAAATTCTCACCACTGGTTTATTGAGCATGAAGGGCACATGTGTATAGGAATCCCTTGAGACTTTCATGTTTTTCTTCTTAGGTCCCCAACTTGTAAAAATTTCTTCTTTTATAACTTCTGTTTTCTAATTATTCTGTACCATTAGTCCCACATAGAGAATATATACTGTGTCTAAGCCATATAAGTGTAGAATCATGGTAGATAGGCTAAACAGTTTAAACAACTGTCATCTGATATCAGGCCTGGCACTGTTACCTTGACAGTGATGACATCCACTTAAAAATTTCAAAAAATATCAATATCAGTTACTTCGTGTCTATGATAATGGAGTGAAATAAAAACTATATACTCTTCCATAACTATGTCTGAATATACACAAATGCAATACTGCTGTAAAAAAAAGGAATACTCCTAACACATACAAGTAATTATAGTCATCAAATAAAGCTTTGGCCCTACTCCTTTCCCCCAATTCCTGTATAAAAATTATTAATATATCTAATAATAGATTTAGCTTCTTTTCTTGAAACCATCTATTTCTGAAAGCCACCCCCAAAACAAGCTAAAATTCAATATCAAGCTCTTCCTCACACACTCTTACTGAGGACACCACCATTTCATCACAGTGTGTGAAGTCTCCCTTGTCCCAGCAAGTAATATTACCCCTCCTTTTTAATTTTTTTTCATTATCAGTTCCTGGTGGTTGTTGACAGGACTGGTATTGCTCTGTATGGGAATATAAGTTGCTCCGCGTTATCACTGACACTTGGTACTCTGTCTCATTGTGTTTTTAGTTTGCATTTCCCTGAACTTTAGAGGTGGCTAAACATGGTTTCAAGTGTTTATTTGCCTTATGTATCATTAACATATCATTTGTTCTAGTGAAATGCCTATTGAAATATTTTGCTTGTTTTCATTGGATTATTTGTTTTCATATTGAGTTATGAGAATTCTCTTTTTTATTTTATTTTAGTATTAATTGACAAAGAATAATTGAAAGTATGTTCTGGAAAAATGTCTTCAGTCATTTATGTACTTCGCAACTATTTTCTCCCAGGATGTGACTTGTCTTCTCCTTTCCTAAACAGTGTCTTTTAAATAGCATTAGCTCTTATTTTTTTTAATGAAGTTCAATTTTTCTTTCTTTTCTAGAAGAGTGCCTTTAGCGTCTTGTCTAAGAAAACTTTATGTTAGCCAAAGTCACAAAGACTTTTCTCTTATGCAGTCTTCTAAAAATTTTGAACTTTAAGATGTTACATTTAAATTTTATGTTCATTATTTCTTTCTAAAATTTTTACTAGTACATGTAATTATACAGAATGGTGAAATGCATTGTGGCATATTCATACACGCATATGCAAAATTTGGTCAATTTCATACCACAGAACCTCCTTTCACTCATCCTTCTTCCCTTTCCCCCATCTCCTTCCTCTACCCCTAATGGTCTCCCTTCTACTTTCATGAGATCCCCCCATTTTTTTTCCTTTTTTCTCTCTGGTTTCTACAGATGAAGGAAAAGATAATGCATTTATCTTTTTGAGTTTGTTTTATTTTGCATAACATAATTCTTTCCATCTCTATACATTTTCAAACAAATGAATAATTTCATTCTTCTTTATTGATGAATAAATCTCCCTCATGTATATATAAAACATTTTCTTTTTTCTTCTGCTGACAGATACTTAGACTGGTTCCATATGATCCAGCTAGACTACCCTTTACTATATAAAAAAAATAAAAATCAAAGACAGCATACTTAAGAGATACATACATTCCTCTGCTAATAGCAGCACAATTCACAATAGCCTAGTTATGGAACCAGCCTATGGAAATGCATGAAAGGTTAAGTGTAGGGGCATAATTTTCTCTCAGTGGTACAGCACTTGCCTACCACATGTGAGGGACTGGGATCCAACATCAGCACCGAGTAAAAATAAATAAATACAATAAGGTATTATATCCATCTATAACTAATTTTTTAAAAATATTAAGTGTAGGGTTGATAAATTTTCACAAAGCATCAGTATCAAACAGATCAAGAAATGAAATTTATTTGCAATTCAGAAGCCATCTCATACTAGCCCCTAGTTACTACTGCTCCCCCACAATAGCCACAAGCCTGACTTTTAACACCACACGATGTTTGCTTACAAGGAAACAAAGAACCAACAGCAGTCAGGAAACCATTTTTCTCTGCTTGGGAGACCCAGAAATAGCAACTACCCCAGTTAATCATCTTGTAGACTAGTAACCAATCATCCTAATGAGCTCACTAACTCTACTTACCAGTTGAAAGCTAATATAAATATTATAATCATAGTATTCATGGTTCAGACAGGTTACTTATCATGAAAACTTATATTTGATGGATTTATGAGAGCTTAGCTTGATGGAGAATTGCTATTATAAGTAATGGGATATAAGATGGAGATAGTCCATAAACAAAACAGCTCACCTTGTGCAATCAATTTCTATACATTCATGCCTGAAAACATGCCTCATGTTAAATAAAATCCATAAGCCTTGGGTTAGTTATCTATGTGCAAAAGAATAAAGCTAGATTTTATCTTATACCATAAAATTAAATTAAAGATAGTTCAGAAACCTAAATGTAAATTTTGAAACTAAAAATTTCTAGAAGAAAACTTAGGGTGAAACTTCATAGGAATGATATTTTTGAATATAACAATGAAAGAACAAACCACCAAAATAAAAAACACACAAGTGGGATTACAGCAAACTAAAAAGCTTTTGCTTTTAACAATCTATGAAACAAAAGGTGACCTCTGAGGTAGAAGAATATATTTATAAAATATATATCTGATAAAGAATTAGTCTGCAAAATATACAAGACTCCCACATCTCTACAGCAAAAAAACCAACCTGATTTAAAAATGTATTAAAGACTTAAATAAATATTTTTCATGAAAAAAGTGTGAACAGATTTAGAAAAAGATACTTAATATCACTAATCATCAGGGAAAAGTATATCAAAAGTACAGTGAGATATCACCTTAAACCTATCAAGAAATCTATTATTTAAAACAAACAAACAAAAAAAGATGTGCAGGTGAGAATGTGGGAATGCAATATGGTACAGCCTCTAGAAAATAGCATGGAAGATGGACTTCTAAGAATTAAAAATAGAACTAGCATATGGTCTAGTCATTCCACTTCTGAGTGTTTATCCTAAAGACTTAAAATTAGATCTCAAGGAAATATTCACACTCCCATGTTCATCGCAACACCATTCACAACAGCCAAGATATGTAAACAACTTAAATGTCCACCAAAAGAAATACAAATAAGGAAAATTTGGGTTACACACAAAATAGAATACTATTCAGTCTTCAAAGGGAGGGAAATTAGCTGGGTGTTGTGGCAAGGCCTATAATCCCAACTACTTAGGAGGCTGAGGCAGGATCACAAGTTCAAAACTGGCTGGGCAACTTAGTGAGAGTCCATCTCAAAATAAAATAAAAAGGACTAGAAATGTAGCTAAGTGATAAAGTCCTCCTGAGTTCAATCCTCAGTAACAAAAAAAGAGGGAAATTATGCAATGTATGACATGAAGAATGAACCTTGAGGATATTGTGCCAAATGAAATAAGCCAGTCACATATACTATGCAATTGGATTTATGGGCAGTATCTAGAATAGTCAATTTAGTACAATCAAAGGGGGGAAATAAGGCTTACCTGGGTCTGGGGTTAGAGAGACATGGGGAATTACTCTTCCAGGTGAAGTTTCACTTTTGGAAGAAATGTAAGCTCTAGAAGTCAGTTGTATAACACTGTGCCTATAATTGACAACGTCTTGTACACTAAAATCTTGGTACAATAATATCTCATATGAAAGATTTTCATCACAATAGTATAAATTTTAAAAAATAAAAATATATGGAACATATATACCAAATTTTTTATTACAATACATCTGGGGAAGGAGGTAGAATTGGACAGAGGTCACAGGAAAAGAGGAATTTTCATTTATTCTCAACTTCTGTGTTGTTTGAAGGTTTTTACAATAATAATATTTTATTATTAAAAAGAAAACATTATGATTTTCCTTATTGTCAAACCACTGAAAACTTTTGTACTAGCTTGTATGAACCTGATTTGACAATTAAGCCCTTTTGTTATCACTCCTCTTCTTGAACTTTAAATAAATGTGGTAGTATATACTATGTAACAACATTTATATAATATACATAAGAAAACTTATTCTATCTGATCCATTCCATTCAATGTGTTTATTGTTGTTACAGTTTGCTCTTTCCCTTTGGTACTTAGTATTTATATATTCTATTCAATATATATTTGGGCAGTATTATTGATTCATATCATGCTTCTGTGATAATTGATGCACATATTACCAGGAAAAAATGTGAAAAACTCCCAATGGATATATTCCTAGGAAAGAAATTTGGAGGTCCTAGGGTGTGTATATGATTAGCTTTTGAAAATACTGCTAATTTTCAAAAATGATTCTACCAATTTACTTTCTCATATCAACATATAAGCATTCTGGTTACTTCACATTCTTTCTTACCATTCAATATTTTTCATTTTAGCCATCCTGGCCAGTGGATAGTGAAGCTGCTCAGTGGTTTTAAATGTACTTCCCTTATGACTAAGGAAGTAGAGCTTCTCTTTATAGTCACTAGAAAGTTGGATGTCCTCCTTGGAGAAATCCCCATGCATATTCTTCACTCATTTTTCTATGTGGTTGTGGTCCCTTTATTTGCTGATTTTTAGGAGTACTCTTCATATTCCATATGCAAGCCTTTGACTTGCCTGTTTTCTTTGTAAATGTTTGTTTGCTGAGAGTTTTTAGTTTTAGTATTCATTGGCTAATTTATATGTTTCCAATATTGTTAGCATGTATGTAGCATGTATATGCTCATGTACTTGTGTTCTGTTTTAGAATCTATCCTTATTCCAAGGTCACGGAGATACTTTTTTTCCCAGAAGCTGTATTGTTTTTGCTTTCAACTGTATACCCACAATTCTATAATTGGAAACATATTTTGTATAGCATAAGGTAACCATCTAGATTCATTTTTTTCATATGGGTCTCCATTTGACTCAGTATCTTTCATTGAAAATAACATCTTTTCTCATTGTGCTGCAATATTATCAAAGCCTTAATTCAGGGAAAATCATATGTTTGTATCTGTTTCTGGACTCTATTTAGTTTGATTTGACTGGTGTTCTATATTTACACCAAAAATGTAGTGTCCCAGTTACTACACCTTTATAATATCCCCCTCCTATAATTCAAGAATAGATCTTGTCTACAAATCAAGATAGGCTATATTGTGCTGATATCACATTATCCTCTTCCCAAATTTCAGTGTGTTAAATAATACTCCATGATCTAATTTATATGTGGAACTTAAAAAACTTGAACTGATACAAACAAAATGTAGAACAGTGTTACCAGTAGCTGAGAGCAGGGGCAATGGGAAGACATTGGTCAAAGGGCTAAAACTTCAAGTCATAAGGTGAACAAGTTCTGAATCAGTGCAGAAAGGGGGCATTGATAGCTATGTTAATTTTGTTATGGTAATTAGTACACAATGCATATATATCTCAAATCATGACATTGCCCAAATTGAATATATATGATTTTATTTTTCAATTAAATATCTTAAAACAATAAATAAATAAATAATAATTGATTAAATAAGAGGCAAGACAACTAATTTCAATGTGATATTTTTAGGTATCTGTCTTATCATTTCCTTAACAAGATGTCTATGTGGTTTTCTGTTGAATTTTGTCTTCAGTGGGTGCGTGGCAGACAAGCCAGAAAAAAAGGGCGCACATTCAAAGTTTCTTCCTAAATTCTTCTTTCTCCCAAACCTTTCTGAGTCCTTTATGAATTAATTTACTGATAATCACATGCCCTCCAAATCCTCAGAAATATTTGCTTATCTCCACTATTGTAGAACTAGCTTATTATTTCTTCTTTCCCAAAGTGCTTAGACAAAAGTATGTGACTATATATATTTCTATTGATCAAAAACTGACAATGTAGAACATGTTAAAAGTTTGTGTGTATAGATATATGCATATATAGTGATACTGTCATATATACATATATATATTATATGTGAATATTATTTAAGTAAGTAAACTATTTATAAATGAATATTTCATGAAATGCTGAAACTCCATTTTTCCCTTTAATTTCTAATCTCTTTTCTAATTTTATTACTATATCTGCTTCTTTCTATGCTTGGGTAAATTAAACATAATATTGTTAATGAGTATATGTGTGTATAGTAGCAATATAAATCTCTTTGAGATGTATGTATATGTGTGTGTGTGTGTGTGTACACACACACACACACACACATATATATTACATTGCAGACTTACAGTAGATTAGTAGATTGATATGCCATGTTAGGGTAAGCTATTATTATTTTAAGAATTCTGGAAGCCACTTAAGCTTTTCATGATATCTCTGAAATTAGTACTTTCATTCTGTATTGTCTTAAATTCTGAGACTCCCTGGAATGAATAAAACAAATTATTACAACTTGGAGAAACTTACTTGAGTTAAATTACTACTTCCTACTAAACACAAAATTTGAATAAATTACTTGGCTTCTAAAACACTAATATATTCATTGAAAAGTGTAGAAAATAGTATATGGTTTATAGGCATATCTTGAGGATGCAACAATATTAATGAAAGTACTTGTAAAAGTAGATTTTATATAAATTCCAATATCCTCACTATTACTCTCAAAGGAAAAAGCTTCAATTCACAGTGAAATAACATGGTCAGTTACAATATTCTCCTCCCTCTTCTTCCTTTCTACTGGATTATATATAAAGTAACTCTACTTTGAATAATAGAGGAAACAAATTCTAAAACAAACCCTCCAACCTCCAATTGGCTAGTGATCTGTCTTGAGAAAAATCCTCATCACAAGTTCCCGAATCTGCTTGGTCCTGACCCCATAGATTACAGGATTGAGGGCTGGTGGAACAACCACGTAGAGGTTGGCCAAGAAAATGTGAATATACTGGGGGATATTATGGCCAAAACGATGTGTCAAGAAAGAGAAAAATGCTGGTGTAAAAAAGGATAAGATAACACCAATGTGGGAGCCACAGGTATTGAGAGCTTTGAACTGAGCCTCCCAGGAAAGCAGGCAGAAGACAGCACAGAGAATCCTGGCATAGGAGAGAATAATAAAAAAAACACATCCAATAATAAGAGACAGATGTTGCTAAGACCAAACATGATGTTGACTTTGATGCTGGCACAAGCCAGATGGGCAATACCCATGTGCTCACAGTAGGTATGAGGGATGATATGGTGCCCACAGAAGGGCAGCCTCAGGAGGAGAAATAACAGTGGAACCACCATGTACAGGCTTCGCAAGATAGCAATGCCTGCGATGATGCTGATGATTTTGGTGGTGAGGATCATGGTGCATCGAAGAGGTTTGCAAATGGCAATGTAGCGGTCAAAGACCATGGCCACCAACAGGATGCTCTCCATGACAGTGAAAAAGTGGATGAAGAACATCTGAGAAAGGCAGCCTCCAAAAGATATTTCCCCAAGATTGAACCAGAAGATGCCCAGCATTTTAGGGATAGTGGCTGTAGACAAGCCCAAGTCAACAGAATCCAACATGGCCAAGAAGTAGTACATGGGCTCATGAAGACTGTGCTCAGTCTGGATCACAAATAAGACAGCAGTATTTCCCAGGAGTGCAACAAGATACACAAAGAAAAAGGGTAGTCCAATCCAGATGTGCACATCTTCTAGTCCTGGGATGCCCACCAGTAGGAATGAAGAAGGATGGAATTGGGTGTCATTAGGCATAGACATTTTTTTTTCTGTCTTAAATAGCCTTTTGTGTATGCCAGAGATAATTACTGATTTTCCATTAGCGATTCTTGCTCCACTTCTTGCTTTGTCTAGATACCTAGTCAAATGTAAAATGACATTTTAATCTTACTTTATTCATATTTATAAATAAAATGATTCTTAGTCTCTGCTTATGTCTCATGAGAATTATATGGGACAAGTAATAGAATCTTCCTTACTCTACTGCTGCTTTATCTGATGACAAGACCGATTAAAGAGGAGAGGGCAGAGGGATGTCTGCTGAACACTCTGGAGTGTAACCAGAATTAATGGGGAATATTAAGTGTCAGGTCTGTGCACCTCCTAGTGTTATATAGGTATATTTTTGTTTAATATGCTTGCTGTTTCTCTTGGTATTTCTTATCTCACATGGAAGTTCTCACTTAAGATTTTTAGAAACATACAAATTGATTAAAATGAGACAGAACTTCAGGTAATTTCAATGTTATGTTTCAGAAAATAAATAATTCCTTTCTCATTATAACTTGTTTTTGAAAAATAGTACTCATCAGTTTTAGAAAACAGACAAAGACAAGGAGAAAAAATGTGTGGCAAAGAGTATTTTGCAATTAGGATGAAATATGAATTAAGAGGTTATTTTAATAAATAAAAATCTATGATTTGGTCAGTGTTTGAAATACATCTCATAAAGAAACTGACCAAATAAAGGCCAGTTGTTGGAAGGAAGACTAAATATTTGAGTTATACCATTTCCAAGTATATATCAGCCTTCTATTCATGAGGAAGAAGCAGCTCTGTAAAAACCTAAAGGTTGTTTTCCTGCATAGATTCTATCACAGCTCTTATGTCATTATAGATGTCTGTATTGTAATAAATTCTGCACATATAGTAAATTAAAAAATTGAAGCAAGAAAGGAATATGTTCTTTCAGTGAACTTATCTGAGGAAAGCTAGTTGTCCTAATAATGTGCAAGTGATTGAATGTGATGTGTACAATTGCACAGAAAGATTTGATTCAATTTAAGAATACACAAATGTTAGGGGAAGTCAAAACACCTATCAAAAATATGAATTTCAGTACATCCAACTTTAAATCTATTACAGAACAAATCCTTGCTAAAAGTGTCCATTTGAAGATTATGTAGAGTAACCAAAATGATACATAATCTAAAAATTTTGGAAATTCTGTTAGGAAGAGAGAGAGAGAGAGAGAGAGAGAGAGAGAGAGAGAGAGAGAGAGA
>NW_026000174.1:18662308-18682262 GCF_001458135.2 Marmota marmota marmota
TATTCAGGTCCTTGTCTATTTTTAAGCAAGTTGTCTGATTTCTTGGTACAGAGTTGAATTAGTTATATATTTTGTACCTTCACCCCTTATAAGATGTTTGGTTTACAAATACTTTCTCCCATGGCAAAGGTTGTATCTTCATTCTGTTGATTATTTCCTTTGCTGCACAGAAGTTTAATTTTCTTTGATGCAATTCCTTGTTTTTTGTTTTTGCTTTTGTTGCCAAGATTTTGAGATCATATACAAAAAAATTGCAAAATTAATGTCAAGAAACGTCTTCTCTGTTTTCTTTTAGGATTTTTACAGTTTCAAGTCTTTTGTTGAAGTCTTAAATCCACTTTGAGTTGAATTTTTTAAAAGACATTAGGCACAGCTCCAATTTTGATCTTCTGCATGTGAATATTCAGTTTTCCCAACACCATAAATTAGATTGTCCTCTCTCCACTACATGTTCTTGGAAACTTTCCTGAAGATAAATTGACTGTACATACATACATTTATTTCTCTGCAGGCTCCCCATTCTATTTCCATGGTCTATATGTCTCTGTTTATACTGGTAACTTGCTGTTTTATTTATTTCACTTTGTAGCATATTTTGAACTCAGGTAGTAAGTTGCCCATGGCTTTTTGTTTTGTTTTGTTTTGTTTACAGGGGTTGTCTTGTTTTGTTTTGTTTGTTTTGGTTTGGTTTGGTTTGGTTTTGCTCAAGATTATTTTGGTTATTTGGGATCTTTCTTCAATCCCTGCAAATTTTTTTAATATTGTTTTTATTTCTGTGACAAATGACATTGAAAATTTGAAAGGGTGTGCATTGATTCTGTAGATAACTTGGGGAAGTGTGGACATTTTAAAAATATTAAGGCTTACAATTCATGTACATAGTATCACATAGTATATCTTTTCATTTAGTTGTCTTCTTCAAATTCATTCTCTCTCTCTGTCTCTCTCTCTGTCTCTCTGTCTCTCTCTCTCTCTCTTCCCCCCCCACACACATACACACACACACACATACACAGACATGCACACACAGAGATACAGATACAAACTTAGTGGATTTTATTGTTACATTTTTGAATGTCCATATTCTTTTAATAACAAAATGACAATACTTCTTATGAATATTAATGCAAACTCCTCAAGAAACCTTAGTAAACCAAACCAACTGCATATTTTAGGATTATACACAATTATCAAGCAGAAATACAAGAGGAAATCAACATAGAAAAATCAATCAACACTATAAACCATGTTGATAGAATAAAGGAAAAATTATTATCTCAGTTGATGCAGAAAAAGCATTTGACAAAATTCAACATCTTTTCATGATAAAAATACTCAACTAAAACAGAATCTAAGAAAACTTCCTCATATAAAGGTTACAAAAAACTCAAAGACCATGTTATACTAAATGGAGAATACTCCAGGGGAAAAGTAAACTTTTCCCTAAGTTCAGAAAGAATACAAATATACTTGTTTCTCCACTGCTATTTAACCTTGTACTAGAATTTCTTTCTTTCTTTCTTTCTTTCTTTCTTTCTTTCTTTCTTTCTTTCTTTCTTTCTTTCTCTCTCTCTTTCTCTCTCTCTCTCTCTCTCTCTCTCTCTCTCTCTTTCTTTCTTTCTTTCTTTCTTTCTTTTTTTCTTTCTTTTAACCAGGGATTGCACCCAGGGGCATTTAACCACTGAGCCATATCTCCAGCCCTTTTAATATTTTATTTTGAGACAGGGTCTTGCTAAGTTGCTTAGTGCCTCATTAAATTGCTGAGGCTAACTTTAAACTGGCAATCCCCCTGCCTCAGCCTCCCAAGCACTAGGATTACAGGTATGGACCACTGCACCCAGCTGTACTGAAATTTCTAGCCAGACAAATTAGACAAGAAAAAGAAATGAGTCATTCAAATTGTAAAGAAAGGAGTAAACTGTCTCTGTTTGCAGGTAGCATAATCTTAGAATTAGAAAATTAGAGCCAGGCTCTGTGGCACACACCTGTAATCCCAGCAGCTCAAGAGGCTGAGACAGGAGGATCACGAGTTCAAAGCCAGCTTTGTAACTAAATGAGCAAATGTATAGTAAAGAATTTGGCTTTGCCCCCAAGAGAGTTCTGACTTTTGCTCTTGGCTCCTGGGCTGTAATCTACACCACACCTAGTAGGAGTGTCTTTTTTTTAAGTGGGGATTGGAAGTACCAAGTCTTAGGATAGGGGCTGGCCATGCCAGAAAGACCAAGAGTAGGATTTGGGGTGGAGGCTTTTGATCATGTTGTATCAGGTAACCTCGATATATGCAACAACATGCATAATATAATGCCCTCCTCCACTCACCCTCCTCCCCTACCATGTCTCTCTATTTCTCAACAGTACTGGGGATTGAACCCAGGATTGCTCTAACACTGAGATACATCCAGCCTTTCTTATTTCTGATTCTGAAACAGGGTTTCACTAAGTTGTTCAGGTTGGCCTTGAACTTGTGATCCTCCTGCCTCAGCCTCTTAAATTTTGTGGATTGCCATCATGAGCCACCACACTCAGCAATATTTACTTAATACTTGGGTGCTAATGTGTGTTTTGTTTTGTTCCACTTTCTTTTTCTACTTTTTTTTTTTGGAAGTAGGTACACTAACACAGCTTCATAGAAAGTCTCAAAACCCAGTAGTGCAAATCTTACAGACTTTATTCTCCTATGAGGAAGTTTTGTCTATTTTAGATCCTTTTACTCTCCTCAGGCCTTATTTTTCTATCACTACTTCCATTAGCAAGTATTGCACAGACAGATGCAAATAAATGTCACATAGCCTAGTTTCAAACTGTTTCAAAATCTTGGACTCTTCTGCTTATTAACTTCCAAACAAATGGGAATTTAATAAATTTATTGAAAGCTTTCTCTTCCATAAAATCAGATACTGGTAGTATTTTGTGTCAGGGAATCATGGGGGAGAACTAAACAAGATGATACCTGTAAATGACATCAGACACAATGAAAAATAGCATATATCAAATTAATCATAGCTGATATATTGTGGTAGTGATCATTATCATCAATTTTCTTATCCTTTATAATGTTCTTTTCTTGAATAAGAGAAGAGTACATTTTCTACTCTGAACCCATAATTTTAGAAGAGGAATGGTGTTAGCTTCTAATCAGCTGATCATCCTCTCCCACTTCCAGGACAAATAAAAAGTGTCACTAGGATTATTTATGGAGAGTCAAAGAAAAGGAAAATAATCAAAGCCCTTTAGAGAAATATATTCCCATTATCAATCCTCTGTTTGTGATCTCTTATTGTTTTGAATTTTGTAGAGTTCAATGAAATCCGCAGTTCAATGGGAACTGGCAGCAATCTTTAAAGCCATGATTGCCCTCAGCCTGCAGGAGAATGTCTTCTCCCAATGCCTCTGAGTCCCACCCTTCCTCATTCCTGCTCTTGGGAATTCCAGGATTGGAGGCTGCACAGGTCTGGCTTGGTTTTCCTTTTTGTGTCCTGTATCTGACTGCTCTTGTGGGAAACTTTGTCATTCTGTTTGTGATCTGGACTGATCCTAGACTCCACCAACCCATGTTCTACTTTCTGGCCATGCTGTCAGTGATCAACCTGAGTCTCTCTACCACTACCATCCCCATGATGCTGGGCATCTTCTGGTTCAATCTTCAGGAGCTGTGTTTTGGGTGCTGTGTTGCTCAAGTGTTTTTTGTGCACTTTTTCCCAGTCATGGAGAGCATTGTACTTCTGGCTATGGATTAAGATCATTATGTGGCTATTTGTAACCCTCTCAGGTACACCGCAATCCTCACCAACAAAATCATTGGGGTGATTGCTGTGGCCGTGGTTCTGTGAAGCTTGTGCATGATTGCACCTGTCGTTTTTCTCCTCCTGAGGCTGCCTTACTGTGGGCATAGCATCATCCCTCATACCTACTGTGAGCACATGGGAGTGGCATGTCTGGCTTGTGCCAGCATCCGTGCCAATGTCTATTATGGTCTAGGGAATATTTCTATCTTGTTCCTGGATATGCTTCTAATCATCATCTCCTATGCTAAAATTTTATGCACTGTTTTCTACCTCCCTTCCCAAGGTGCGCGCCTGAAGGCTCTCAACACCTGCAGTTCCCATATCTGTGTCATCTTAGCCTTCTTTGGCCCAGCTCTTTTCTCCTTCCTCACTCATCGTTTTGGTCAAAACATCCCCCAGTATATCCATATCCTCCTGGCTAATCTCTATGTAGTCATCCCCCCTGCCCTCAACCCAGTCATTTATGGGATCAGAACCAAGCAGATCCAGGAGCGGGTGAAGAGTCTCTTTGCTACAAAAGATTGAATGAGAGTAACTTATTTAGGTTATGGAAGCCTGAGACCTAAAAGAATGAAATTTATGATAAAAATTAATAAAGAAATTTCTTTTGTCAAATCAACCTTCAATTGTATAAACATATTATATATATAAATACATATATATGAAATATTGACCACAGTTATTGGAGACGTGTGTGTTTGTATGTGAGTGCATATTCTCTATTGAATCCTAACACAGAATATGCCATGTAAGTGTAAGTTTCAAGGAGGAGAACTTGAATTCATTGAGGGAAGAACTTACTATTAGAACTATCTGGCTATCGACCTCTTTTAGGTAGTAACAAAATTTCCTTCATACAGATATTAAATTGGAGGTCCAGTTAAGAGTTAAATTAACAAGGGTGTAATTTGTGAATATTTAGTAAAACTTTGATACCATGTTGACTTACAATGTAATTCTAGGAATATAATGTAAATTTTAGTCACTGACAGGAGAACTGGAATTTGAGTAGTGATAATTCACATACAGAGGAGGTACCAGGTATGAGATATGGGGGAGTTTAATCACACATTACAGAGAGAGCAAGAATGAATATTTATTTATTTGTGTATTGGTTTTTAACTGGATGACTTTGAACATCAAAATGTGTAAGAAAAAAGAAAACTATTCATGAACTTCAAAAAAATGCGGGAAAGTGGAGGGTAACAGAAAACAAATTGTAAAGAATCTTAAAAATTTTGCAGTATGGAAAATTTAATATAATAAGATATATAAATTGACAAAGTAAATAAATAATAAGTTCATGGCTTTCAAAAATGGCAACAGAAAAGATAATGTTAATTTACAATAAAGAGCATTTTAAAGGAGTGAATAATGTAAGTAGAATATTGCTCAAGAATCGAAAAGATCAAATTGGACTTTGGAAGTCACTATTAACAGCATTTCACTCACTTCTATGACAATCATAGCGATTTTTATTAACTTAACATAAAACAAATATTTTTTTTTAATATTATTAATGAGAATCATCCAATTTCAGTGAGAAGAGTTAATATTGAGGTAATTGTTAAAAATACTGTGTCCAAAAGATTTTATAATAATCAAGGACAATAATTACCAACCATAAATCAAATAAAAAGACAACATTAAAATTTTCAAAAAGAAAATCAGTGGGATTATAAAAGAACTAATATCATTATACACAACAAATTGGATGGTAAGATGAAATTTTTCAGCCATTAACTGGAAAGTAATAATAACAAGTTAGGAATTTTATTTTTTGAAATTGAATTAATTTAAAATACATATTCAATAGATGAGCTAATAGCATATCATACCTAGTTGAAGAGATAGTGAACTGAGAGTTATCAAAATAACACCTATAATAATTCCTAGAGAAATAAGTTGGTAGAAAATATGAAAAACAATATATGTTTAGAAAATAATCAAGTAATATATACATATACTTGAGTCATAAAAGAGTTAAAATATAGGTTAGAATCGATATTTTTAAAAGAAGATTATAAAATTTATTAAAGAAATCAAGCCAAAAATTTAAAACATGATTTATTAAAAAAAATAAACTCACCTAAGAGGGTCAAAGTAAAACCATTGGGAAATAGAAATAAAGAGAAAAATTTCAAAACAGTCAAAGGGGGTAGGGGGAATATCTTCAATGAGCAATAAGAAAACTAACAGCAAATATCTTTTTAAAAAAACTATGAAGTCAAGAAAATGGTAAAATAATATTTCCAAAACTATACTGGAAAAATGAACTGCCAACCTAAATTTCTATGCCCAAGAAAATATCTTCTTCAAGGTATGGAAATTCACGTTGGCAGTTTATTTTTCTAATATATTTTTCAATAGCACTATGAAACATCATAAATCCAACAAATGATGTTTTGGACATTTTGACTCAAAGTATAAATTTAAGATAAACCAGGTAAATAATGTGGATCAATCAATATTTTTAAAATCCTCTTGAACTATGTATTTAATATAATAAATATTTCTGAGAGTTTATTTGCCCACTTGTTTTCATTTACAAATTATAACATAGATTCCAAAGATAAGAGCCAGACCATTGTAAAGAACATTTTAGGGTTTATACTATTACAGTCCCAAATCCATCCAATAGCTTCACTAACCAGAGTTGTGGGATATGTGTACAAGAACAGGCAAACTGGTGGAACAGTTTATTACAGAACAAACACAACCACATGCAGACATGATTTAGGACAGACAACACTGCAGGACACCCAAGAATGCATAGTGTTTTTATAGATGGGGCAGAGCCAAATGAGAAACCAATTTAGATCCATGGGATAGTGACTTGCCCCTGCATCACTGCCCTTTCAACATGATGTTTAATATTTTCCCATCAAGAGATGAGCTTATTTCCCTACCCCCTGAGTTTGGGCAGGAATATAACTTCTTTTGAAATCAGTAAATGTGATGCAAACAAACAAAGGCTTTAAAAGAGCTTGTGAATTGGAGTTTCTTGCTGTAGCACTTCAAACCCCAAGATTGACATGAGTGAGTCCTAGTTGACTTGCTGACCTGTAAAGGGCAATGAGGAAGAGCCCAGCATTCAGCTCTCTAATCTCTGGGGAAATTACAATGAAACTGTCTTCCACCATCCAGCCAGACTATGATTTGACTTATAGCAAATGCTGGAAGAGATAGAGTGAGAGAGCCTGGACTGAAATAATTTCTCATCCAACCTTAAGAATCTTGAACCAAAAGGGTCGTACATTTTTTCTCATACGTGGAAGACTGAAAAAAAGAAAGGAGGTCTCATGAAAATGGAAGGAGATGAAGGGTATCAGGAGAAAGAATATAAAGGGAACGGAATGGTCTCGAAAATAAAATTGATTAAATTATATTATGTGTATTATGAATATGTCACAATGGATCCCACTATTATGTATAATTATGATACACCAATAAAAATAAAAATAGTTTTTTAAAAAACAAAAGAAGTAAATATGTCTGGAAAAAAAGAATTACTCTTTTTAAGCAACTAACTTTACAGAAGTTTTTTTGTTTTGTTTGTTTTTGTTTTTGTTTTTGTTTTTTTAATGTCACTAAAGTTAAATGATGTAACAGAATGCAAAATGCAAACACCATGAGGTAAAAGTTTGGTTCATTGATCACATTACATAATCCTCCCTGATGGTACCCGACCAAGGAGATATGAAGGTTTCCTATACAGGACACAAGTAAGATGGAGATGGTGATGTAAACAGTTATCATTCTTGTGTAAACCATAGTAAGCCTTCATAGCTGCCTACAAGATGGGGTACAGCAAGAGTTAAATTAACCAGAATGTAATTTGTCAATATTTAGTAAAAATGTGATATTGTGCTGACTTATAATGTAATTCTAGGAATATAATATAAATTTTACTCATGTATATCAGAAGTCATAACAAACACAAAATTTTCATCATAGTTTAAAATGAAACTAACAAGAGTTATATTGGTAAAATATTCAACAAAGCAGCAGTGCATTGGACTTCAAAATCTTCAAGGCAGTAGGAGTATTGACTGTATTATGTCATGAGTATCAAAGTAGATTTGATTTTTAGAAATGAGGAGTGGATATGATTCCAGTGGTATCAATGAGAATAAAAGAGGACAATTCTTCCTCTAGGCTTTTCAGTGTGAGGAGTTATAATGGAAAAACATCCAGTCCCTAAAAAGTTTTCAGAGAAGCAGTGTCCTCAGAGAATACCCAGCTTTCTGTCTCACAAGTAAAATCAATAGAACATCAAAATGGTTTAAGGCAAAAATAATACTGCTGTTTATGAAAATTTGATTCTGTAAGTCATAGTGGAATAATTTTTGGCATAGGACACGATATATACAAATATATGGTGTTATGACCCTCAGATCTGGAATTTTCATATTCCAAGAATAATGTAATTCAATAATGCCTGAGCTCTTCTAACATTTAAGGTACTATGCTAGATAAGGCAAGTTAAACAGCACTGTAATAACAGTCCATTAAAAGAATGGGAAAGATAGAAAATGCTACATTCAATTACAAATGTCCATGTTATGATAATATTTTACACTGATATGAAAATACAAGAGATGCAGAGATCACATCCATTTGGCTGATATGGAAGACTAACATTGGTTATTGAGGAACAGTTGAAAGGAAATGGAAACAAGTAGTAGTTATGTTGTATGTAGGACTTTCAATCACCAAATAAAAGGATATGCATTATGAAGTTATGAAGTACAAATAAAGTTTAAAAGGCTAACTGAGTACTGAGAAAAGGACTTTGGCAACAACGGTGCTTGTTTGTATCCTAAAAGGTCTGTAATATACCACAGACAAAGTAGAGGTCACAGGAAGAAATTTTAAGCATAGACTGAATAGAGTTAGGCTCAATAGGGGAAAACAAATGGGGACACATTAGGGAAGATGGACTCAATGAGGGGAGGGCAGGAAAATAGAACATAATCTTCTCATTAATTAAAATAAAGGAAATGAACAAGAGAATATAGATTAAACCAGAATCTCTTCTGGACCGCAGATATTGCCTTCTCTGTAGTAACAACTCAAAAAAGACTAAACTTACAAGAAAAAAAAAACAGCTGAATAATTCCATTGTCCATCAGTCCCTTTCACCTATTGTTAGGAAAATCAGAATCTGTGGTCTGCCCTGGTGGCACCATCAGGTCCACTTCATCACGTCTAGGAAGGGAGACCCTCAGGACACACTTCTGTGCTCTGGCTTGAAAAGAAAATATCATGGTTTTCTTAGGAAAATGTAGATTTTTTTCCACCATCAACCAAAAGAGCTAAACATACATTTTCCCAGAGACTTTATGTTCACCATAGTTATAATCTGGGAAGGAGACTCGCTGGCTTGAAAGAAGCTGAAGCCATAATCTGAAGGCATGCCCTCTGCCAATAAACAGAGATGTCCCTACAGGGTCTCTGTGCTGCCACAGAGTCTACAGGGTCTGTTTCAGGGTTCTACTCCTTCTTCGTCCTTTGAATCCTCAATTGTGACAGTAGCCAAACTAAATCTGAATTTATAAATTTTCATTAAACAAAACAGAAGAGTTGCCAAGGGCAGTTTCCTAAGATGTCACACTTTGAAGACATTATAGTATGAATTTAATATTTTCAGGGCTCCTGAGAGAGGTTGACTCAACATCATCTCCCAAACAGACTCCCCCATTGAGAATATTTCCATTCCTCTCATTCCATGCACATCTCCTGCCCTGCACTTAGGGGTTATATCTGGTACAGTGTTTCTCCACAGATGCAGTAGTGTGGGGACAAAGAGTTAGAGAGACTTAATGACCCTTGTCCATGTTTATACCCAGAGGATTCTGAAGACTAAGCTCAGGGATTCTGGGACATGCTTAGATTCACTATAAAGTTTTTCTTTCTGTGACCAGGTAGGCTGGGGGACCAGAGGCTTGAAGAGGCTCCCAAGCACCATCTTTAAGAACCTGGGTCATGTTGCAAATGTGCTCCAAGTGAGAGCTGAGAAAAGAAATGTGAGAGGTAAGAATGCTTGAACAGGGCAGGCGAGATGCTACAGAGAGGAGAAGGAAAGGACAAAATAAAGAAAAGGACAGGAGCCTCCATTTTACCAGTTATCCCAATTGCCATTATCTTCACAGACAAATGCATTAGAGCATGTAGGATTGTACAGCGTCCACAGCTGACGACTGTTGAATACCAATGAGTAATGCACATATGCAGAATTTCTTTTATTTTTTTGTCTCTTTGCCCTTTATCTCCATTTCTATCTCTTTCCCTCTCCTTCTTTCTATTATACACCACCCACTGGCCAACACACACACAAATACTCAGGTACCCAGTACACTTGCTGTAGACAGAATGCCACAAATATAATCATATTGACACCAACTGTCAAAAATAATGAAAATTGCTCAGACTAGCAAATTTACATATTATAGGAGGAAAGGCCAGCAGCTAAACTCACTCTGGTTTATATAAGACAGAAAGACACCCCTATAGGATACTGTCATATATTTGAGTTGGGGTGAAATGGTAATTAATGTCAATTTCCAAATGGAATGACAAATATTTGGTCTGCACTGTGTTCTTCATGTTTTATCAACTTTATGAAACCAATTCCAAGCCTTTATCTGTGTAAATCGATACCACTGCTACAGCAGGCAAACTGAGCCTGCCTCCCTAACCTATTTCATGACTCAGTCTTGAAAGTGCAGAAATAAACCATGCACTATACACCTGTAATCCCAATAGCTCAGGAGGCTGAGGCAGGAGGATCATGAGTTAAAAGCCATCCACAGCAACTTAGTGAAGCTCTAAGCAACTTATCAAGACCCTGTCCCAAAATAAAATATAAAATGATCTGGAGATGTGGCTCAGTGTTTAAGCACCCCTGGATTCAATCCCCAGTACCAAAAAAAGAAAAAGTGCTTAAATAGAGATTATTACCCACTCTCCTCAACTGCCTTGGTCCCACAGAGTTTGGGAGATTAAAGAAAGAACACAGTTCCCCTCAAAGTGAGCAAAGTTGGGTTATGTTAGTATTAATAGAGATTTAAAGATAAGTATAAATGCCTGGCCCAACCACACTCTCTCTTTGGTCTCATCTGTGACAATCATCATTCCCACCTCCTTCATACATACCATCTGAGAGTCAAAGATGACTTAATTATGAATGATGGCCTTTTAACAAGAAGCCTGTTATTTTTGCTACCACGTGATTTACTGTGTTAACATTGGGCTAAAAGAAAATACAATATTGGCAGGCATTGATAATATGAATATTATTTGGAATACTCTGTGAGCTACTTCCTTGATTTACATTGATCTTATCAGCCAATAAAAAAATGAACAATGTTACTTAGATTTATTGTTTCCAATGTTATGGGAGCAGAAATGAATCTAGAAGGTGGAAGGAATTTGCCTAAAGGTTTCCAGAAAGCAAATGGTACAGCAAGATTTAAGCCATTTTAAGTTTGAATGGGTTCAAAGTATCAATATTCTTAATAGCATACTAGAGTCAGAGAAATGCACTAGTCAGCAGAGAAAAAGACACCATGGGCTCAGTGATCTTAGCATTGGTGGACAGTTAGAAGGGTAAGATCTTCAACTATTATAAATCTGGATTTTGAAATGGACTGTAGGGCTGGAATCTTTGTACCCACCTAAAGCAGGATGAATGTATCACTTGGACTTCCAGAAATAATCTCCTGGATCACATTGTCTGCCATTGTTTGTGGCTCACAGCTGCATCAGGAAGGAGGCAAGCACCCTGGTCTAAACTGCCACAGGGTAAGTGTCCGGATATACCATGAAAGACTGGTCTCCTATGCCACTCCCCTGGAAATTTCTTCCTCTGCTAGTGAAGGGTCATACTGAAAATCTCCACCCTGAAGATAAGACTTACTCTGGACTGAAATTCCATGATGTATCACCCTAGCTATTTCCTCAGACTATTCCAAGTTGCACAAGCAGCTTCTCTCTGATTTCTCAGCCTGACATCTTCCCCTCAACACTGGAAAATATTGTGCCCTCCCTCAAACATGTACAATACTCTCCAGTTTCTCTGGGGTTAGAAAACACTCCTTTCCTTCTCATATAGAACAGGGGATTATTAACTCCCATGCCTAGACATTTCTACTATGGGGTAACTCCCTGGATGGCAATGTTACAGGACAACTGTTGTATGCAACATGCACGATATAATATATTCCTCCACTCACCCACCTCAATCTCCTCTCTCTCTCTCTCTCTCTCTCTCTCTCTCTCTCTCTGTGTGTGTGTGTATCTCTCTCTCATACACACACACACACACACACACACACACACGTACTGACGTAAACTAGGAGCCAAATTCTTTTATTTCAATGTTAGATATATTAAAATTAATATTTCCTTGTTCTTTTACCTGAGTAGCAGCTATTCGGTAGGCAACGAATAATGGAATTAGGTTTGTTAGGTGCTTCAGAGTTACACAGTATCCTGGGGCTACAAAGGATTAAAAGAAGATACTTTTCTTTGTTATATTTAAGGTACCAAGGAAGATTCCGTAACAATGGTTTAATTTTAGTATCAACAAAACTTGTTAGATATTTGATCTGTTTATATCTAAAAGAAGGCATGATTTTAGGACATATCATAATGTTAGATATTATACATAGATGTATATGTTATAAAGATATCTGATAGGTTACTGTAGAAAAAATGAGACCAGGGATATGGAATTGGAAACTAAGCAATCAATAAGATGAGGAAAAATTAAAAAAAGAAAAAAAGCAATGCTAATAGAATAAACAGACTAGTCAGGGAAGCACAGTTTAAATGAAGAAAATTCTAAGACAGACATCTGATTGATCTTCCTTTTATTATGTGATTACATTAGATACTTGAGGCAAATCCTTAAATTTATATCAAATCAAAACACTGATAATGGTATACAGCAGCAATTCTTATTGTAATTTAGGAGTTTTATTTTATTTTTCATCTGTTGTAGACTTTTTAAAAATTTTTATTTGTTTTCCTTATACTGGTACATTATAATTTTAGTAACATTGGGATTCTTTGTTACATATTTGTATGTGTACCCAATATAACTGTATAATTTAGTCCATTTTATTCCCCAGTACCACCCCTTTCTCTTCATGGCTCATTCTTTCCCCTGGTCCCTTTCTTTACCCTACTGATTGGACTTTTTAATTCTAGACAATTCAAGAAACATTGGATATGGTGATTTCCTCAAGGCAATGGATGGAAGGGAATGCCATAAAACGTGAACATACACTACATTGTAAAATATTTCCTCAAAGAACTCATGAATTAGGAAAAAATAAAACCATGGACAATATTACCTGGGATAGATCTCAGAACAATATCCATGTTGAGTGACGTTCAATTACCTTTGAAAGGAACAAATCCCAGATGTGTGTAAATTAACACATCTGTAAATTAACACATATCATTCCATCCAGCACACTGATTGATGTTTTCCTGTCTCTCCAGGACCTTGAAAAGAGAAGATTCTAATGAAAGCAAGGATGCTTTTACTTGATAGGAATTCGTTGACACTTGGTATGATAAAGCCATCCATCAATAATACCCAGTTCCATCCTCCCTTCTTTATCTTGCTAGGAATACCAGGACTGGAAACTATACACATCTGGATTGCTTTCCCCTTCTGCATTGTGTACCTGACCTCCCTTGTGGGGAACATCACCATTCTCTTTGTGATCAAGACTGAGCACAGTCTTCATCAGCCTATGTTCTACTTCCTGGCCATGTTGTCCATGATTGATCTGGGTCTGTCTACATCCACCATCCCCAAAATGCTGGGCATCTTCTGGTTCAGTCTCCAAGAGATCAGTTTTGGGGGTTGCCTTGCTCAGATGTTCTTCATTCACATGTTCACTGGCATGGAGACTGTTTTGCTGGTGGTCATGGCTTATGACTGCTTTGTTGCCATCTGCAATCCTCTCCAGTACACAAGGATTCTCACCAATAAAACCATCAGCCTTCTAGCCTCTGTTGTCATTGGAAGAAATTTAATTCTTGTAACCCCATTTGTATTTCTCATTTTGCGACTGCTCTTCTGTGGGAATCACATCATGCCTCATACATACTGTGAGCACATGGGTCTTGCCCGACTGGCCTGTGCCCCCATCAAGGTCAACATAATCTATGGGCTTATGGTGATTTCTAATATTATTGTGGATGTGATCCTAATTGACTCTTCCTATCTGCTTATCCTTCGAGCTGTCTTCCATCTTCCCTCTCAAGACGCACGACTAAAGGCTCTCAATACTTGTGGTTCCCATGTGTGTGTCATGCTGTGCTTTTACACACCAGCCTTTTTTTCTTTTATGACTCATCGCTTTGGCCATAACATTCCCCAGTACATCCATATTCTTTTGGCTAATCTATATGTGGTCATCCCGCCTGCCCTTAACCCTGTCATTTATGGTGTTAGGACCAAGCAGATCCGAGAGCATGTTGTAAAGATATTTGTACAAAAAGAATAATTCTATATAGAATTTGGGTAAACATATCTATATGCAATTCAAGTTATAATAATCTAGCTCTATTTTAAATATTTTATACCACCCACTTTTACATCTTTCATTCTGATTGGAAGTGGTTTAGTATTGACAGCAAAACTCCTTTTGCTGCCTGTTCTCCTCATCTCCTTCCAATATCTGGACAAAAGTAAAAAAGACTAATAGAGAAGATGCTGGAGGTGTCAGTAGCCTTGAAGTAGGACTCTCTCCATCTCTCCAAATATTTTCTCATGCGGTAAACTTGGATCCTAGAGGAGAACAGATCTAATAATATTTTAGATGAAGAAATAAGGTTCAGTCCATGGGATAATGGCAATATCTGGATGAAAACTAATGCTCCAATTTTCTACCCTTTACAGAGATACCAAATTTTATCTTCATCTCTAAAGTCTTTGATTTATTTTTATTTTAATGTTCTGTCTTATTCTTACTCTGATTTCCAATATTCAGTCCTTTTTCCATACTCTAGATGTGAGGATGGTGTCTTTGCTTTAAAATAAGACAAAGGAGCGCTGAACTGAAATTTGTGACTGACTATAGAACTCGCGCTTAAAACTCAGAAGTGTCCTTCATGTCTGGTACTTTGGAAACATTTTCTATGACTGCATGACAATATGTAAAATACCCAAAAACATACCAGGAAAGATTATTAGGAAATAAGGGCAGGTATAACCAAGAAGATAGAAGAGGAACACTATTCATTTCCTGTGGACTTGGGCAACTCTTGGCATTAAATTTGACCCCAGCTAATACAATTCCTGCACCCCATAGCCCTTATGAAATTTCCGTCTCTGTGCATGGATTATAATTTGGTTTGAGGTTTTTTTTTGTTGTTGTTGTTTTGTTTTGTTTTCCATGTGTTGTCATTGATTTACTACCTCCACTTCAAATTTCTAAAATTTTAAAAGGAACATCAATTTTTAAAGATGGAAATACATTTAACCTTATCCATCCTCATTATCTTATGAGTAAAAAGGCTGAGGTCCAAAGAAACACAAGCGCTAATGTACATAAAATAGATAATATCACACTCATTTTTAATGTAATTTTCACATACAAGAGAAGGAAGATCATTCAGATAAATTCTTTTGTCAAGAAAGTCTTAACTCTTATAGAAGATTTGAGGAAAAAATATTCTATGTAACTATGTGAGGTCACACCATGGGCCTCAGGTGGAGATATCTAGAAAAATGGGAAACAGAAAGTAGCCTAGAGTTGGTGTTGATAATGAATAGCGAGACTCCAGAATTTCTGTGTGGGAGCAATAGATCACTAATAAACAGTGACTGAACTTGATCTTGTCTTTCTCACTGTGGTCCACAGTACTGAGTGGTAAGTATCCTGATCACTATTTGTAACACAAACAAACATGCTAAATAAAAGGGTTTCTTCTTTCAGTGATATTAAGAAGTCTGTAGCATGTGTAAGGCAATTTTCCAGTTAAATGTATTCATTGAAATGGGAAAAGCTTAAACATAATAGTACATACAGTGTGGATTGAAGCACATAGTAATTCTGGCTCTGAAGTGGTTCATAATCAAACTGCAATACCAAATTTACACCTGAGGATATAGCAGAGGATAGAGAATCTGTCTAGCATAAGCAAAGCATTGAATTTAATTCCTAGCATACCAGGGGGAAAAGAAAGAAAATGCTTAGACCTGGCTAAGCACAGTCCCTGATCTGGGTTTCCTTATCAGGAAAACATTTTGTGCTTTGGAGTAGCTTCCTCAAAATTTTAGAAGTCCACATCTGGTGCATGATAACAACAAGGCTCTCTGGGTTGTATGCCCTGACCCTGAATCAAACACAGAAGTCCAATTCTCCTCTGCAGAGAACTCTGTTAATATCTTCTTCCTATAACCACCAGCTTGTGGAGTTGCCCATTTTCCCTAAGAAGCACTGTGATTTATACCTATTGGGCTGTCCTGGGGCCTCATGGCTGGGACTTGGTTTCAATAGAGTGGTTTGGTGAACAGATGAGATTTCCTCTGAATAGTATAGTTTTCTTTCATGAAATCACACAAGATTAGGCCACCATAAGGATGTTGATGTGCTAATATGGTGTGGATGGTGGAACGTGATTCTTCGATCAGACCTAAGATGTAGTCAGGATTCTGGTTTACCAAAGTTTCATGGTTGAACTTTGGGCTCAAGCTATATGTTAGGGCTGTATGTTTTATCTCACCCATCTGTTGTCCAAAAGCAAACACTGCCTTCTATCTTTAATGCTCAGGGTGGCAGAGAGAACAAAAGACATTACCATCCCATGACCCTGGCACCAGGACTCAGAGTGGTCATTCCAACACCACAGCAGTTTCCACATAACCTGTCAGGCATTTGCACAGAAGTGACTGCATTAGCCTTTTCTTTCTTTCTTTCTTTTTTTAATGTACCAAGGATTGAACCCAGGGATGCCATGCTACTGCAAAGTCTTTGAGATCATTACTCTGCAATGCCACCATGTACTTTCAATCTATGTCCTGATTGACTCTCTGTGTATGGATGAGGATGTTAATCCCACCCTGCCCCACAGCACATCTCCCCCTACTCCAGCTGGTGGCACTATTCGATCAGAAGCATTATGGTCAACATTAAAAGAGATCACCTAGAAATGCAAAAACCAGGGTCTAAATAGTTCAAGTGGTTGAAAGATGTTTTTCTATAGTTATGCTATAAAGTTCCTAACAAAAAATTAACATGAACAGTAAAAATGATCATTCAATTTGAGAGGGAGCATGGGAGGAATAGACAAACTCTAGATGGGGCAGAGGGGTGGGAGGGGAAAGGAGGGGGCAGGGGGTTAGAAATGATGGTGGAACATGATGATCATTATTATCCACAGTACATGTATGAAGACACGAATTGGTGTGGAAATACTTTGTATACTACCAGAGATATGAAAAATTGTGCTCTATATGTGTAAGAAGAATTGTAATGCATTCTACTATCATATATAAATAATAATAAAAAAGAATGCTATGGTTAAGCCTGGTATTTGTGGCCAACACCAATGAATCACTAAAAGAAACTTTGAGCCAAGCATGGTGGCACGTGCCTGTAATCCTAGTGGCTTGTGAAACTGAGGCAGGAGTATCCCAAGTTCAAAGCCAGCCTCAGAAACTTAGTGAGGCCAAACCAAATTAGTGAGACCCTGTCTCATAATAAAAAATAAAAAGGGACTGGAGATATGGCTCAATGGCTAAGCATCACTTTAATTAGCACCAAAATTTAATTAATTGATTGATTAATTAAGTTTAAATATAGGAATCTACAGGAAAAGGTTAATAATATTATTATTATTTATTTTATTTAACATCTAATTACTATTTGTCAGTATTAATCAAGTCTCCAGGAAAAAAAAAGTTGACAAATTCAAGTTGAGGCCTTTAAACTTGCCCAAGTATGTGAGCATTTTAGGGAAACTACAAGGGACATTAGGGTCAGTAACTGTAGGATATTTACAGCTCCTTGATGGAAGAGGCTCAGGGGTTCCTGGAATCTAGAGCCCAAGAGAACATTATGGAAAAACCTAAATGTCAGGAATTGTGATTGATTGTGAGGCCCATGGGGACACTAAGGACACTGGCAGTGAGGGAGCAGGCAGAACCAGAACAAATATCTTAACCACAGTCTCCCACTGCCCTCCTGTGGGCATGTTCCCTTTTCTGAACCCAATCTGATGCCGTCAATCAAAGGAAACTATCACTGAAGGACATAGTCCTGAGTCCTCAGCAGAGTACAGAGTATACCTGGAGAGACAAAGGAGGTCACAGTCAGCACACTGGCCCAAATACATGAAGAGCTGAAGGAAAACAGACTTGAAGGCCAGAGTTTTTACATATTCCCTTTTCAATTACTTTTTTGCTCTTTATTTCAGGATTTTTATCTCTAATACTAGATACTGTGTCCCTTTTTTTCTGAGTTGTTAGAATAGTTTTGCATTATTTTAGATAATCCAAGAGTTAACTAAAATGATGTTGATTTAAAAAATCATTTACACTAATACACTTTGAAATGAAATCTAGTATGTTTGCACTGAGGTTGACATGGGAAAAATAAAACAAACCTTGTAATCACCACATATATTACCTGCTTATACTCCTAGATTTCTCACACAGTTTTATAGAATTAATTATACAAGGTCCAAAGTGGCATGAATAAACAATTGACATGTTAAGGGTATCCTTTCCTATTAGAATATTCACAGATATTGAAGGAAACATTGTACTTTCTAAAGCTTTGATGAATGTTGTAATTTAAACAAATGAACATAATAATGTATGGTGATATTATCAAACTTTATAAATAATATCTAAATTATCAGGAAAAGTTACCTATGTCTTTTATATTTGTTTGTTCATCATAGTTATTCAAAGTAGAGGTGTTCACTTTGACAGACTCATAAAAGTATATAACATAGTTTAATCCATTGTAATCCCCAGTACTTCCTCTTTCCTGCTTTATATTACTGTATTGCAAAAGAAGTAAGTGCTTTTTCAGGATAAGATTGTTTTAACCTTGGAGATATTCAAGCAAAGGTATGCCTAAAATACTTTCAAAGTTTGCAGTTAGCCTGATACCTCACAGAAAATTTCACATTATTTGTTTAAAAACTATAGTTGATTTGATGAGTAAATATCCATATTCCTCAAAAGACAAAAACGATTTTGTTAATTTAGCTTTAATTTATTATCTATCTATTTATTATTATTATTATTATTATTATTATTTTATTTAACATCTAATTATTATATTGTCTAAGCAGAAATTCAACAAATGTAGACTCAATTTAGTAGCTTCAGCTTGACATATGAGCATTACTGACATCTAGTGGTCAAACTAAATACATTTCTTGAACAAATAAATGAGGGTCCTTTACATGAGCAATCTGATATTTAATCTGGTTTTGAACACCAATAAATTCTATTTCAATTAAGTAATGAGAATGATGCTCATTTCAATAAGAGTGTGGATCTGTTTTCAAACACACTTCTACTCTAGCCACATGTATTCTTTCACTTGTTAGAAAAATTATGTGAAATGTATATTGTCATTTTTATGACTCCTGGGTGTTTTACAGAGAAGCATGAGTTGCAGAGAGGTTACGAAATGTTTTATCAACTATCAAATTACAGAAAATAGGTCTAATATTAAAGTAACCATAAACTGTCTCTGACTTCCAAGTGTTAACTTCAAAGATAAGGTTGTTAAAAATTATAAAAATTGCCAGTGTTTGTTTATCAATAAGTGCCTAATAGTTTCTGAGAACTTTGTAAGAATTACATTATTATATCATTACATAAATCCTACAAGTTGACATAATATTTTATCATTTTCCGTGTGAGAAAACCAAAAGTAGGACATAAAATGACACATGAAGTAGATCAAAATCGTAGAACAAATTAAGTGGATCAGAAGTCATGTTTTTAATCTGTACATTAAACTTATTCTCTTTATATAAATATATATATTATTTTTGTGTTTCTTTAAATTAACAACAGATAGAGAGTTAGAGTCACTAAATGCTCACGGAAATCATGTAATATAATTCTTACAGTTACAAACCTTGAGATATATATATATCTATATATATCTATATAT
>NW_026000174.1:18682287-18704486 GCF_001458135.2 Marmota marmota marmota
ATATATAGTTCAAGGTATAGAAACAAGTTAAAATCATATCTCTGCCACTTATGCATGTTTCTGAGTTGACTTTGAGGAGCTTCTGGGTTTTCCTACAGTGCTCGGTTTTTGCCTGTGCTGCCTCTCTGCCAAATGTAATTGTTCATTGAGTGACACATTGGGATTTAAGGTGTTGGTGTGAGGCCACTATTCCACTATTCCTGACTAGACTTATGGGGCCTGTTTAGGAGAGAATACTCACTAGAGGTTGCACAGATAGCAAGTGACTGGGAACCAGAACTATCTGACTAGAAAACAGAGCTCTATCCTCGGGGATATGAAAACCCTCTATCCTAGTTCCAGAGACACCACCTGCTTGTGGAGGCTTTTCCCAGGGGACTAGAGTGGCTGTCAAATTTCTTGGCCCTGGCTTGTGAGAACTCAGTCACATTTAGTTTGCAGTCTGTGGCATCCAGTCCTTGAGGAATGACTTCTCAGATGCTGGGCAGAAGTAGGTGAGTCAGCTCCCCTGGTTTTGTTGAAAGAGGGCTCCAGTGACAGTAACCAAAGTGATCCCAGGGTGGTAGAGCTCCAGTGAATCAGCCAGAGCTTCTGTAGAGGGCCATTTCCAAGGTATGCAAGAAGAGATAGAGGAGTCATGTTGAGAATAATCTGGATCAATTGCCACAAGGCTGACATTATACAGAAGCACACAGCAAAACATGCACAGTGACAAACAAGCAATCCAGTTTTAACAAATACAGGAGCATATGCATAGACACAAACATGAACAAATGTTATTATATGAGAACACTCATGGTAACCTACCAGTTGTCATGATTGAAGTTTTTTTCTCTCTAAATCCTTTCATTTTTGTCACTCAGAAGAGAAGCTCTTAATAGCCAGTCATTCCAGGAGGAGAAGGTTTATCTCATATCCAAAAATAGAGAACAGATGGGTTGTGGGATGGGAAGCTTGTGAGCCTGGGTAGAGAGGTTATTAAATATTCTGCCTCTGAGGATGGAAGGCAGTCACTAGGAAGAGTTCAACATAGCTGAACTGGGGAATTGAGTATCTGAAAGGGGAAGAGAGGTTCAGAAAGGGAAAGGAAGAGAGAGCCTCAGGAAGTTATGGTGGAGAAAACCTTAGACAACATGCATGAAAGTGCATATTAAACAGAAAAAAGTACAAAGTATATAAAAGGTGAAAATTATTGCATTAGTAGAGGTCACAATGATGGCAGCAGTTTGCAGAGAAGTAGTGACATAGTAGAACTTTATTTTATTTTATTTTATTTTATTTTATTCTGCTGTTGCTAAGCTTATCAAACATTCTGAATTTGTCTTATATTTAGAATTTCAAAGGAACTTTTAGAAAGAATATTAATAATTAAGTGGATTCTAATAACAGCACAAATCTTGTTTGAGACCAGGAAGCAAAATACTGCAATGCTAGGATTTAAGCCCCATGAATTTGAGGACTTTGACTAAATGGCTGGTGTACACCTGCATTTGGAACAGCACCTGCCAAAGCATGCTATAAACGTTTCTCATATGGGAACTTCTGTAATATACCTGATGGGGTCAGAAAATGGTAGTAGTGGTTAAGTTTGCAGATAATTCTGAATATAGAAGGGGGGAGACTTATGTGACTAGAAGCAGCTAGAACATGTCACAATCTATAAGGTTTTAGAATGTTGACACAAGAGCCATATTGTATATTAAAAATAATATAATAAATAAATCCATGTGAAATTAACATCAACCCCCACCCACTCATTCTAAATGCTGTCACAAGGAGTCAATGGGATTTCTAATATATATATACATATAAATATATATAACATATATATATATAATATGTAAATTTTTGAGGATGTATCTATACGTATCCTCAAAACCTTTCCCTTAGCCCCACACAGAGTCCTTGTCCCTGCTCCCTTCTCATTGCATGTGAACCACTGCTTCACAATCTCATTAATTAATCTCATTATTAATTAAGGTGAATATATTGATCCATAAGATGTTTTTCAAAACGGAAAAATATGAAGGACTTTTGGTGAAAAGAAATGAATTCGGGGGGAGTTATGGTAAAAGATATCTTGTTAATTCAGTATCAGTGAGAGGAAAGAAAAACTGATTGAACAGCAGTTTCTGAAGATTAAGCCTACTAAATTATTTTTATATTGACCTGCTCCGGACAACCCCCATCACTAGCAGCAGGGTACAATATAATGTCATCTTCAATCCCATGTCAGTGATAAACTTGTAACTGATTTGGCTACATATACGCATGCTGATTTTAATACACTTTTGACAGTGCAAGCAGATTATGGTTTTTAAATTGCAGTTGAATCATGTTACACTGAAGCTTAAAGCTTACATTCTTTTCCATTGTTCCTAACAAGATAAAACTTCTTGGATAACCACAAGAGCCTACATTCTGGTTTTCTACCCCCTCTCATCTCATCTATTCTGTGCCTTCTTTCTCAGCCAGGTTCACACTGACCTTCCATTCCTTCATCTTTGCCTTGTCATTCCTCACCACTCAAATCTTTTCCCATTCTTTTCCATAAACTAGATTTTTTTTTCTCCCTGACTCACCCTTTCATGTATCAATTCTCATCCTTCTGCTGTCAATTTAACCAAAGCTCCTCAAGAAATCATTCCCCAAAGGTAATGACCAGTTTAGTTAAGCCTCTAGTGTACAGCAACTCCTCTTTGTAATCCAGTTGCCACTTTACTTAAATGATCTGATCAGTGTTGGTCCTCCTCACTAACCTATTTGACCCACAAGAGCAGGACCAGTCTGTCTATCACCTTGAGCACTGATACTGTGTACCCAGTGATTATCTAGTATTTAAGTGGACTTGAATGAAGAGATGAGTGTTTAGAACCGAAGAGTGTGGGAACGTAGAGAAGAGGAAAGCACTGAGGATGCCTCCAGGGTTTCTTTCATGGGACAATGTGTGTATCACACCATTAAATAGGGTTGAGGAAAAAGGAAGAGGAATGGTTTCAAAGTGGAGATGATCAACTTGAAATGATGTTTATTAAATAAGATGTTACATATGTGGAAGTTATTTTGTAAGCAGCTGATGAAGCCCAGGGCCATAGTTTGCAACCCCAGAAGATGAAGATTTCACTTGCTTCTGTAATAAATTTGATTTAAAAAGAAAAAAAAAATATTTCAACATCCAACAGAGGAGAAAGGCTACCTTAGACATTAACCTAGAAATATCATTGATAAGAGAATTACTAGAAATTTTTCATTTGCCTAGTTTAATTATGAAATGGTTACTGAGGTTATTGGGAGTTAATTCACTGTGACAGTGTTAGTGAGCAAATTCAAATTCTAACACCAAAACTAGTTTAACAACTTACGGAAACAATACAATTTTACAATGCTTTTTTTTTTTCTTTTTAGGTTTTTAATAGGTTCCTACTTATACATAACATTAGGATTTATTTTGACAGAATTATAAATGCATGGAGTACAGTTTGCTCCAATTCAGTGGCCAGTACTTACCCTTGCCCTCTGCCTCATCCCTACCCTGTTTCCTACTGATATTTCCATTTATCTACATTCTTTTTATTAGTATCTTGTGGCATAATGGTAAAAATTCACTGTAATATATTCATATGGGTATATTGGAAAGTTAGGTCAGATTCATTCCATTCTTTTCCCCTTACCTCTACTATCCATTCTCCATCTTAATTTCCTTTTTCCAAAGCTAATATTTTTAGAAAATATAGTTCTTGTAATAAGTATAACCTAAAAGTTAAAAAAAAAAAACCAACCGTTTCATCAAATGTAGCATATTTCAGAAGAGGACATAAATTTAAAGTCATAAAGACCTGTGAAAATATAAAATGAAATTTAAACCTTGCTGCTTTTGCTGGTTTTTTCCATTGTGTTCTAATCCAGCCAAATTTAGGTATTCCTTGTACATTCTTATTTTGCTGATAAGTAAAAATTATTTAGCTCTAGACTTTAAGTGTTTTTCTGCTAAGTTATTTCTGCAGCTTCTTCATTGATAAAACTAATATTATTGGGATGTATAATCTCTATTTTTATTTAATCTTTATCATTAGCAGAGAGAAATTAAACATGTGGTTGATCTTTCTAGAAGGTTAGATTGGAGGAAGTATGAAGACTGAAAAACCACATAGGACCATGTGGAAATAGCTCAGAAGAACACAATTGCTCAGCTGTATCATATCAGTAAAAATAAAAATAGGTAGAAAAATAAAAAGTTGAACATGAATATAAATAGAACTTTCCAAAATTGAGCCAATTGGACATAGTAATTATACATGGAACTTCTCAAGATATGTCACTGCCTCAACTAGCCCAGTCTCTATCTGAATCCCACCTATAACCTATCGCAGAACATACATCATCAAGTTTCTAATAATGTCCTACCTAGACTCATGTGCACCTAAGCACCACATCATTTTACAGCTTGCCTCCATGCCATAGGGGAAATTACAACATAAGTAGAACACAAGACACCAGACATCTTCAATTATTATAGTAAACTAGCCTGCAGCCAACTTAGACATATTATTTCCCATCACTATATCAGAATTTTGCTACAGAATTAATATAAACTAGACTGTTCTAAGGTTGGGGCAAGTATTTAGCCTTGATCTTGTTCTAACTTTAAAAAAGACACTGCCACTTCCCAGGTAGTATGAAGGGATTGTCCATTTACATAACATGGCATGAAAAAGAATAAAATATAAAAGGCTCTGAAAACTATCCGGGTGAATCCAGTGTTTTTTGTTCAGCTAAGGAATGTAATGTGTTGAAGGACACAATTTTTGAGTTCTAGGAAGGAACTTTGTTTTCTTGAAATTATATAATAAACCCCAGTTGCATCTAAATGTTGTAATTCCATCCCAAGTTCAGATCTAAATATCAGTTATCCAATACTCCACTTTTTCTGTATTTTCTCCCAGATATCATCTTCTTAATTTCTCAGGAATACTTTGCAAGAAAATATCATTGCTCAAACCACTAGACAGGTTGGGTTATCATCTCCCCCTCAATCACAGTATCACAATCTGATGATATTTTACACACACACACACACACACACAATCTCAGTTATTCTTTACATCCTCATTAGTAATTATAATCAACAGTGAGTATTTGCTAATTTAATATCATATGCAGTGTCTTCCTTAGAGATTGAAGGGACAAAAGAGATGGAAAGTTCAGGATTGTTGTTGTATTTACAAAAAATTCACATGGATTTTCTACAGATGAGGCGAATATTTCAAAGCAAATGTATCTGTTAACTGTCCCTGATATTCCCTCTCTAGGTCTCCTCTGCTGTGTTATGGAATTAAAGAATGGACATCCCATTTCTCCAAGAAATAGGCAACATGCTATGACAGAAGTCAGGGTCTGTCACTGGAAGCAAGAAAACTCCTGTCAGAAATGTATCTACAACCAATTCCCACCAACATGCTTCAGATCAACAGCACACAGTTCCACCCTTCCTCCTTTCTTCTGATAGGTTTCCCAGGGTTGGAAGATGTGCACATGTGGATCGGCTTTCCTTTCTTTGCAGACTATCTCATAGCCCTGCTGGGGAACATCATTATCTTGTTTGTGATTCAGACTGAACGCAGCCTCCATCAACCAATGTTTTACTTTCTGGCCATGTTGGCCTGCACAGATCTGGGCTTGTCCACAGCCACCATCCCCAAGATGCTAGGTATTTTCTGGTTCAATCTCAGAGAGATTGTGTTTGGTGCCTGCATCACACAGATGTACACCATCCACATTTGCACTGGCTTGGAATCTGTGGTGCTGACAGTCATGGCCATAGATCGCTATATTGCCATCTGCAACCCCCTAAGGTACACCATGATCCTCACCAACAAGGTGATAGCCATTCTGGGCATAGTCATCATAGTTAGGACTTTGGTGTTTGTGACTCCTTTCATCTTTCTTATCCTGAGATTGCCTTTCTGTGGTGTCCGGATTATCCCCCACACCTACTGTGAACACATGGGTTTGGCAAAATTAGCTTGTGCCAGTATTAGAATCAATGTTATTTATGGTTTCATGGCTTTCTCAGTGGGATTCATTGACCTTTCAGTGATTGGATTTTCCTATATTCAAATTCTCCAAGCAGTCTTCCATCTCCCATCCTGGGATACCCGAATGAAGGCACTCAGCACCTGTGGCTCCCATGTCTGTGTCATGTTGGCCTTCTACCTGCCAGCCCTCTTTTCCTTCATGACACATCGCTTTGGCCACAATGTCCCTCACTATATCCACATACTTTTGGCAAATCTGTATGTGGTTGTTCCCCCTGCCCTTAACAATGTTATCTATGGGGTCAGGACAAAAGAGATAGGAGAGCGAGTACTAATGATGCTTCATCCTAAAAGCCATTGACATTTATCCCCAGGAGTACCTTCCACAGTAGTCCAATAAGGAAATAATGAGATCACACCAGAAGTAAACACTGGAAATATTTGTGTTAAACTTCCCCAGTAAGTCAATAATGAGATCATAAATAGCAGGAAGATTTTTTTTAACTTCTCTGACATTCCCATACAAGCCAATCACATTATGTGTCCCTCCATTACTTATAACTCCAGTACACCCATCAAAAGGCATAGCATAGAGGTTCCACAACAATCTCTTTACTATGATCCATGAAGAGTACAAAAAAAATGTTCACATTTAAACCTACTAGTATCTCAAAATTCCTGAAGGGAGTAAGAGGTTTTGCAAAAACTTGTTGCAGCAACAAGTACCTTGAACAACTTCCTCCCACCTGGAGATTCTCTCCATTCACATTCACAAGGTCAAGTTTATGAGTAGAAAAATGATGTGGTATTTCTTGTAAACCAACCAGAATACGGTGGCCAGAGAAATTCACTGACAGTCTTAAATTTTACGTACACATTCGGGTTCTGGACTTATCTAGAAGTTTGACCAGAGAATTATAGTGAAAACTCTTTGAACATCAATATCCCTGTCCGTAAAATGTGATAAAATAATATTAATTCAGTACTAGGAACTTGAAAATACTGTATTGAAAATCTTCACAGCTTGTAAAACATTAAAAGTCTGGAAAAAAGAGTACATACTAAGGTAGTGTTGTTTTGCCTTCTAGCATTGCTTCTAGATTTACCTTACTAAATCCAGTTCCAGTGTATAGTCCCTAGTCCCGCAATTGGTCCTCTTTGTGGTTCTCTCAGCCCTTACCTTCAGAGACACTCTCAGTCAGAAGGACTAAAAGCCTGACTAGTTTAACGGCCTGTATCTGGGCTTGAGGGATCAGAGAAAATCTTTGCCTCACAGTCCTCCTTGAGATGAGCATTGAGAGAGACTGCAATGGTGGCTACTGGAAGAGCATAAAGTTATTCTCACTAGGGTGTGGAAGCTAAATAAGAGCATTGATTCGTTGGGTATTCTAGGAGCTGCAAAAACATGAAACTGACTTCTAATTGGAAATAAGACCCTGATTGAAACTCAGGCTGCACTGAGCAGAAATACACAGAGAATGGGGCTAAGGTGACAGTAATGTAAACTGAAAGAGGAGAAAGTAAAATTTGAAGAAATGAAACAAAGACACAAAGAAAAAAATAGTCAGGAAATCTTTTTTTTTCCCCTCAGTGCTGGGGATCAAACCCAGGACTTCCCATACACCAGGCAAGTACTCATCCTTAGCCCTTAATTTTCTAAATAGAAAGTTTGAAATACCAGAAGGAAGAGCTCAAAAGACTAAAATGATAACATAACAAAAAATGAAGATGACAAAAGATCATTTCATATTGTATTCCAAATAAATCAAGCCAATATAGCTTTTTTAAAAATTCTTTTATTGTTACATATGAATTACACTGAATAGTGGGTTTCATTGTGGCATATTCATACATTATTTGAGTTTCCTATACTATATTAACTGTTCCACAGAACTAAAAAATTCAAAAACTTGCAAATTCAGTTTCAAAAATTAACATTATCCTTATGGCAAAATCAGAAAATAAACAAGAAAAAAAAAAAAACAGAAGAACGTAAATACAAAGAAGTTTTTCAAGGGAAAAGGATACATAGATTAACCCCACATATAAAAATAGATAAAATTATAAATTTGACATCAATTTGCTTGCATATATTTTAATTAGCTTTTTAATTAATTACCACCTTACAATTATAGATATTTTTGGATTACAGTGTGATATTTCAACACATGTGTAGATTTTCTAATGATCAGATCAGACTGATATATCCATAATCCTATTTATCATTTCTTTGTGTTGGAAACACTCAATACCTTCTCTACTAGCTATTTTGAAATATACAATTAAATCCTCTCAGCCATTGTTACTTACTGTGCTAGAGATCATTAGACATTATATATTCTACCTTTTAATAAAAAGGTACAGGTGTACAATTTTTTTTCTTAATGTTTATTTTTTAGTTATAGTTGGACATAATACCTTTATTTCACTTATTGATTTTTATGTGGTGCTGAGGATTGAACCCAGGATCTCACACATTCGAGGCTAGCACTCTACCACTGAACCACAACCCCAGCCCCAAGGTTTAGTCTTTCTTTAAAAGTATTATCACTTCATTCACATTTCACATTCACCAGAGTGTCTTCTGCTGTGGTGAATAAAGTTTTATTTTTTATTAAGAGCGTTGCCACATTATTCACATTTGCAGGGCTATTCTCCAGTGTGAGTTCTGTTGTGGTGAATAAGGCCTGTTTGATGGCTAAAAGCTTTGCCACATTCCTTATATTTGTAAGGCTTCCCTCCAGTGTAAATTCTGCTGTGGCAAATAAGGTATGATTTTTGACCAAAAACTTTGCCACATTCTTTACATTTGTAGGGCTTCTCTCCAGTATGGGTTCTGCTGTGGCAAATTAGGATTGATTTTAGACTGAAAGATTTGCCACATTCTTTACATTTGTAGGGCTTCTCTCCAGTGTGAGTTATCCTGTGGCAAATAAGGTTTGATTTGTGACCATAAGCTTTGCCACAATCTGTACATTTGTAGGGCTTCTCTCCAGTGTGAGTTCTGCTGTGGCAAATTAGGATTGATTTTAGACTGAAAGCTTTACCACATTCTGTACATTTGTAAGGCTTCTCACCAGTGTGAGTTCTGCTGTGGTAAATAAGGCCTACTTTTTGACCGAAAGCTTTGCCACATTCTGTACATTTGTAGAGCTTCTCTATATTGTGGGTTCCTCTGTGGTAAATAAGACCTTTTTTTTTTTACTAAAAGCTTTGCAACATTTTTTTTTTAATATTTGTAGGACTTCTCTCCAGTATAAATTCTCTGGTGGTGAACAAGGCCTGATTTTTTTATATGATTTCTGGTGTTCACTCTCACTTGTGGTTTTCCATATTTTCTTTTGCTGTAAATAGTCAAGATCACAACTTCTATATTTTGCACTTATCACTTCATTAAATATATGTTTTAGGCCCTTTTCTGGTGAATATTCTTGGGTATGATTAGGAGTCATTGCCAGGGAGGCCAAGTTTCTATAGTTCTATATAAATTTTTCTGAGCAGGCTGAAGGCATTCCCACTCCTCTTCAGTAAAATCAATGGCTACATCTCTTAATGTTAACAGTTCCTCAAGTACTTGGTGCACACTGGTGCAGAGTGACTTGCTACTGCAGGTCAAGGGCACAGGGGCCACTGGCTCCTTCAAGCTCCATCACCAAAAGCTGGCAGCCAGCTAACAGTGCGCCCCTTTTCCGTGCCTGCCTTGCACAAACCCAAGAAGCCAGCAGCATGGCACCATGCGGACCCCTGACCCACCAAGGGTGCTGACAAGCTGCCAACCAAAGGCCGCTGCCACCCGAAGACAAGGGCAGCAGCAGCAAGGCCAAGAAGGCAGTGGTGGGGAGCAAGAAGTTGAAGAAGGCAGCCAAGCCCACTGTCCCCAAGGTGCCCAAGGGCTGCAAGTGAGCGCCCTGGCTCTACACGCAACAACATGGAGGGGGACCATCCCCGCTGGGCCACGACCTCACCTCCCCTCCCCCACGCGATGCTCTGGCCTCCCCCTCCAATTCTTAATTATCCTCTATCCCCCCCATCCTCCACCCTTCCCAAACTCTGCTAACCACTATTCTACTCTCTATTTCTACTAGGTCAAAGTATTTATCTTCATATTTAAGGAAGAGTCTACGGTATTTGTCTTTCTGAACCTGGTTTCTTTCATTTAATGAGTGTCTTCAAATTGCTGCCAAAGACAGGATGTCATGATTTTAATGGCTGAATAACACCCCTTTGTGTATTTATACCACCTTTGCTCTGTCCATCCACTCATCAATGAACATTTCAGTTTATTCATACCTTGGATATTGTGAATACTACTGCAATAAACACATGAGTGCAAATATCTCTTCAACATACAGATTTCCTCACCTTTGGATATGTACCCAGTGGTGAAATTACTGTATCCTGTGATAATTTTCTGAGGAACTTCCATACTGTTTTCTATAATGGCTCTACTAATGTATGGTCCCATCAAATGAGTTATCAGATTTTCCTTCTCTGGTTTTTATTTGTCATTCTAATTGGAGTGAGATAATATTTCATGGTGGTTTTGATTTGTATACAAATTGTTTAAAATTAAGTTTATCCCTATTACAAAATCAAATGAAAACACCTGGACAGACTGTGGAATGTCTGACTTTAAAAGTTAGCTACCCAATGTGTTCAGAGTTGACTTTGAGGGGAATTAGTGATAATTTCAAGAAGCTAGACAATAGTCCACAGGAAATGAGCCTTGGCTATAGAGGCCCATAGGCAACAATTTTTTAAGATGCTCTGAGCCAAGGAAATTATTTTTTATAAAATTAACACAAAACCAGCAATTATATGTACATGTGCTCCAAAGACTGGGCACTGATTTGAGATTAAGATCCATGGACAGTTTTGTATAATGGGCTCCAATTTGAGTAGCAGCAAACATTTAGCTATTGCTCATTAGCATTTTCCCCAAAAACATACTGAGCAGCCTATTTTTTATGGTTTAGTAATAATAATGATAATAACAACATTGGACCACCAACAAGAACCTCTAAGGGCTTTACAAACATGCTCACATTTATTTTTTCCAGTAAATAAACAAATTAGAAATATAATTTTTTAATAATTCATGCAAATTGTCAAGTGGCACACATGGAAGCAAAATTCTGTCCTGCCCAAATTCTAGCCTTGGATCCTTGGCAACAAGAAAGGGGACTAGTCAGAAAAAAGAAATCATTACCACAAGTTCAGCCATATATTTTAACTGCAGGTACTAATGGAGTAAATTATCATAAAGTTAAGAATAAGCAATCTTTCTGGATGCACACACAAGTGGAGATCCAATAAAATGACTAAGATACACATGTGAATATGAGGGATAATGAGGGGAGTGGGAAGAGGGAAGGATTTAAAATGGGAGGAAAACCCAAGGTCCATCAAAAGAACAAGTTTACAACTCCCTGCTAAAATTCTGTAACTTTGTTACTTTTGCTCTTGCAATAAATTTTTTGGCTTGCTTTTTTTAAAAAAAAGAATGTGTCAAAAGAACAAGAATAGGACTCCCTGAAAATTTCACTGAAGTGGTTTTTCCCCTAGATACAGAAAAATTAAGAAGCCTTTTGGAGTGTATTATAATTACTATGAGCTATCAGTGTAGGAGGACACATGGTTGCATTTGTATGCAGTGTGTCTACTCTTTATCATTACCTTTCTGGAAAATTGGAACTTGGTGCCCACAGGCATTTGCACTAGAAACTTCTTGACTTCAAGTTTTGCTTGTGTGTAAACAATCACTTTTATTTCCTAAGTATCATGTCTTCCTCATTCAACTGGTGCAAGGTGATCAACTCAGACTCTCCCTAACACCTTCAGTGGCAATAGTGACTCTGCCTTGTGAAGGATAAGACATCAAGAGCTAAGAGAATAGAGGAGAGATTTCTCCCCTGAGAATAAGAAAATGCTGGACTCCTGATTCTTCAGCCTCTTCAGGGCCAGCAAGTCTACCTTTCTCTGGAGAAGCAGAAGTAGCTGAATTTAAACATCAATTTTCCTTTCTGAGAAGCAGAGGATAGAATATTGAGACAGATTCAGGAACATTTTTTTTCAGTTGCAATCTTTTTTTTTTATTTGTTTTAATTAGTTATACATGATGGTACAATGATCTTGACATATCATGCATTTGAGTCAGATGGGATATAATTTCTCATTTTTCTGAGTGTACAGGTTGCAGAATTACATGGTCATGCAGTCACATATATACCCACAGCAATAAAAATGTCTATTTTATTCTGTTGTCCTTCCATTCCCCCTTCCCCTCCCCAGATTCAGGAACATTTTTGCCTCAAAGAGTCTGGCAACATGGGGATACAAAGGCATCAAGTCACCACTCTGATGTTAGACACCTGCCTAGAACAGGGGTTGTGGTGTGATGAGAGTTGGGCTTGCAACTGGGAAAGCTTGGTGGTTGAAGGCTGAGGATCAGGTTTGAAAGCAAGTAGAGAAGAGCCATTGACCAGAAAAAAATGCCCAACTACCCTGAGGCAACTCTGCTATGAGGGAGCCCAAGTTAGTCCTATGGAGAAGGCTTAGAGAAAGGCCTATGCCTAGCCATTCTGCTGTGTTTGAGCCATTCTAACCCAGGAGCCAGACCTATAAGTAAAGAAGCCATATTGGGCACTCCATCTACAATAGATGCCCTGGGGTCCTAGAATGTAACTCAGGGTTACATGGTGTAAGGTGATCAACTCAGACTCTCCCTAACACCTTGTTTTAAAAAATGTGGGAAAACTGAAGAAACAGAAGAAGGTGAAAGAATTTGACTGGGAGAAATTAAGCAACTAGGATAAAGAGGATTAAAAAGGCAAAAGATGGAGAGGAAAGGACATGAGGATGAAATGGGGTAGAAGTTCACTGTAAGCTCCTGATCACCACCTCACCCCAGAAACAGCAGAAGCTGAAGGAAGGAGGAGCTTTGGATGCCCAAACTATACTCCTTGTTTCTCTGAAGGAGGCTCAATAGTATGGAACCAGATTATCTTGGAAGAATATGTACAGAGCAGAAGGCTGGTGTCAGAGCAGGGATTCCACTCACTGAACCAGTTTCAATAAACCCATTTCCAGATTCAAGATAATGAAATCACACAAGATATGGTATCCTGACTGGCTTGCTACTTTGGGAGATCATCTTTTTAGATCAGCCACAACAAGTGGTGATAAAAGGTAAAGTTTAAAATTCCCATAGACTTCAGCTTCTAGCCAAGATGGAGTAAAAGGAACTGAATTCACATTAATAACTGGAAAAAAAGAGCAATCAAAACTGAGTGAGCTATATTAAGTAATGGTTCTAATACACCAGATATCATGCAAGTGAGAACAGGGACCCCTGCAATATGGGAAACAAGTGAGGCAGTTGCTCCAGAAATCATGCAAGTGAGAACAGGGACCCCTGCAATATGGGAAACAAGTGAGGAAGCTACTCCAGTTTGCTGCCTTGACCCAGTTCCCAGGCTACCATGAGGGAGAAGGGATGGAACCTAAGTGGGATTCAGTGGAGTCCCTGAATTGAAGAGGTCTAGTTGGAAGTATATAAAGAAGAATAAAGCTACAGTTAACAGGGCAGAGTTCTGGGGAAGAAAGAACTGCACACAGAGAGAATGGTCACAATCTGCAAAGGATCCTCAAGTGATGAGTGTAACAAATGAGGAAGCTACATGAGGTAGGGGGAGAAACTATGGTACCCTAAGGATTAAAAAAGAGAGTATCCAGCTCTCACATGGGCCTAAAGAATAGACATTCTACCAGCCAGAAAAGAAAAAAAAACCATAATTCATGAGGCTTCAATCAGAATACTCAAGGAATCTTTCTTCAGTTGTGAATCAAAACTAGTTCTAGACCAAAATTTGTTCTGGTTTGTGCTAACAGAGCCCGAAAAGGTCAAATTGTTTCCAAGTAACTTACATGCATTCAGAAAAAGATTAAGAATATTTGCAGAATTAAAACTAAATTAAATATAGTATCTAAGCAAAATCCAAAATGTGTGATATACAATAAAAATTTTCTAGAAATGAACATAAGTAGAAAATATAACCACAAATAGGATGAGGAAGGAAATTAATCAGTCAAAATTAGCAAATTAGAAAAAAAAAACATTCAATCATTAAAACTGAATACCATATATTCAAAAACATAAGTAGAGTCATAGAAGACATTCAGAAGACAAGGAAAACTGCCAAAGATGAAAAGGTAGATTGATGGCATCAAGGGTAGATTATTACTGCATAAAGAAAAAAAGTTGGATTTGTTTCATTAAATTGAAAGATTCCTGCTGAATATATTGCAGCATACACTATAATTTTTATGGCATTTTAAAAGTTCCATGATTAATGCCATGAGGAGTTAACTTTGATTCATTCAATTGAATAGGCTGTACCTATCTAATAAGTATGTGCCCACAGAACTTCTGAAGGAGTTTTTGGAATATACAAAAGGTGCTGAATATGCACATGTAAATGAGCATGAACATACATAGATGAGTAGGTAAACTCTGTACACAGGAGACCACCTCTTGCACATAGTCAGTATAGGGCTAAATTACCAGGAGAGCTTTCAGAAAGAAAGAAAATCACTTTATTTTTTCATCCTCCTGCCTAACCTAGGAGGACCTTTTAGATGCAGGGGAAGGGGAATTAAGAAGTTCAAAAAAGGTAGTGTCCCTAAGCATCTAGAGTATAATTATCTGCAGATACCTCTGGAACCAACCAGAGCCTCAATGCCTGTGAACCTGACCCCATGCTTCATCTCTTCTGTAAGGGAATCTTGGTACAGGATGCTGTACTGAGTTTTACCAGAAGACAAGACACCTATCTCAATCTGTTTTTCTTTCCTGAGTCAGTACTGCTGAAGTAGTCTGAAAAGGGAGAAATGCAGACCATCTCCTCATCAGGTTAGGAGGTACAAGTGGGGATCTGTGCTCTGGGACCTTCTCTATTTGTCCTCCTCTGGGCACGTTGTAGCACCAGAAATATAAAAGCTGGAGTTTGTCCAAAGGAGATTAATAGCAGGTAGAAGAACTAAGAAGTGAATCATCTGGCGCCCAGTTAAGAAAATTTGGAGATTTCAGCTACTAATATAGAAATTTAGGGGTTGTAAGACAAAGAATCTGCCTCTAAAAATCTTTGATCATTGGGTAGAAATTACATTTGGTCTATGTAACTTCACAGGCAGAGGACAAAGACCACAGCTGGGTGGCAGTAAAAAAGTAGTAGTTGAGCAAATTTCAGCACAACCCAATCAATGGGTAAAAGCTATTGCTGCCAAAATCAAAAAATTGTACCCAGAAAAGCAAGGAGCTACCTATCACTATCTGCACTCAATAGTATCTGGAACTACATGTGTAGAGATGTCTTGCATGCCTGAGTTGTATCCAACTAGGTGATCCCTCCAACAACCTTTCCACTTCTTAAAACAAGGCTTCCCTGGTGCCATGCTGTGGGCCTGCCATGCAGCCTGGGGAAAGGCTTGGGCTTCAAGGACTTAGTTTTGATTTTAGACTTTCAGCTTCCCTGGCTTCCTCATGCTGTCTCTGGCTGGAAACACAAAACACAAGATCTTAATCCTCGTCACCAGTTCAGCCTCTCGCAAATGATTAGTTACATCACGGGTAAAGTATATTTCATTTTTTTATAAGATTGATGGGCAAGCATATTTTCGTGGAATTATTTGCAAGGCCTAAAGGGGTTCTGGAAATTAATTGTATCCAACCTTCTGTGTAAAGTGGGATTAGGATTAGAATAGTACAGCATGGTTGCCTACCAATCCAGATTGCAAACCAAAATTAAAAGAGGAGGGGAGGCAAAAGGACAAGTGCTTTGCTTCTAGGGCTGAGTAAGTCATTCAGAGCTTTTTAGATGACTTATGAGTGAAGAACATCCAGAAATGTTCAGATAAAGGAGAAGTAAAGGAATGGGAGACAAAATAAACTTATATTTCTTATATTGCCCTCAGAAATGCCATGCTAGCCTAAAAATAATTAAGGGACAGAAATAAAAAAAAAACACACATATTTCTTCCCCTAGGCTTCTCCACAAATATGGCTAAATTCCCAGTCCTTCCTTTTGACTTGGACTTCTATTTCTTACACATTTGAATCCTATTAGTTAAACCATAGAAAAGGCATAATATCACTGAATCTGAACTTGCACAGTGAAAGACAGACAGATAAAGTAGTCAGCTTAACCCACCTACTTCAGATCATTGTGAGTCACAAATGAAACAACTTGTTTAAAATTGATTTTGGACTTGCCAAAGTCATTGCTAATATACTCTATTATTAGCAAGAGAAAAAGACTTGTGAGATTTTCTAAGTATCAGACAGGAGAGCCACATCTATCAGACTTGCTTGGGGAAGCAGAGGTGAAATGGGGAGACCAGGGAAGGAATGTCCATCCTCCCTCCACGTAGAGCAGCCAGTATCACTAAAAGTCTCCCAAATGAGAAGAACCTGAGATGAGCCAGCTGACAGGATTGGAATGGCATTTGGGGAAAAAGAAATACATAACTGGGCAAATGTACTATTTGAATCTCTTGAAAAAGGTATGCCTCTACCAATGTGACAATATCACACAGTTTGGGGTCTACAATATAATTACAACTTCCTTGTCACCCTAATTCTGCCAGAAACTATTCCTTCTTTAGAAGTTTCCATTTTTTAAATGATTAGTTACATCATGGGTGAAGTATATTTCCTTCTTTATAAGACTGATGGGCAAGCACATTTTCATGGAATTATTTGCAAGGTCTAAAGGGGTTCTGGAAATTAATTGTATCCAATCTTCTGTGTAAAGTGGGATTAGGATTAGAACAGTACAGCATGTTTGCCTACCAATCTGGATCTTGAGCTCTCAGTTCCTTATTTATAATGTATATTTGATAATCCTTGATAATAAGATATATTTTACTAGATATTGATGATTAAATGTTATAAAGTTCTAGAATAATTGAACACATTTCCTAGGAAATAGAAAGGGTTCCAAAAATAATTATATAATTTTATGTTATATTGGTGAGCCTAATGAAAATGAAACAGGGCAGTTCTTAAATACTCAATGGAAAAGAGCTTCTAAATCCACAAAATAACACCTTAATAGAGATTTCTGTCCCAGTAAACAGACTTAAGTACAAAGGCCTATATGATTTGAAAGGCCTGACTAATACATTTGCCAAGCTGCAGCATTCTTTGGGATTTCCTTAACAAATTTATGTACAATTCTTTTTTATCCAGCCTATCCCTCAGGTCAGAGTTAGCCATCACTCCTGCACATATAATTATTGTTGTTCATGTTGTTTGTTCTCATTAGTACCCATCAGCCTCCAGACTCATTTTAGTTTTACTCCTGCACAGTAAGAGTGTTTCTTATTTAATTTGTGACCCTGGCACCTAATGGAAGGCCAGTGAAAAGACTAAATAAAAAGAAAGTAGTGGCAATATTGAACTGCTGTCTGGAGGGAGAGAAACATGTACATGGATCATTATATTCAAGATAGAAAAGGAGCATGAAAAAGGGATGGAAGGCTGGAAAGGTGGGCTCTAGCACCCCCGCACCATTGCAATCACCAGATTTCCACTTGTTCAATGACACTTAACTGTAACTGTGTGAAATTGCTCATTCACTTTAAACTTGTTTCTGCCAGAAATTAGCTATTCTCCAAATATGAAGATCCATCTAAGAAGTAGATGGGGGGGGGCAATTATGTGGTAGGGTCCATTTTACCAAATAAAAGTGATCTCATAGAAAATTGGAAGTTAACTTTATTTTTAGTATATAATAAATAAAAATCTCTAATTAAATCAAAATTAATTCAAATAAAATCTCATAATGCAAATTGCATGGGAACTAGGGGCATTTATCTGTGCCCCTTTTATGTCAGGCTCTACTAGGCATACTGTGAGAGTTAAATTGCAGATATGATAGTTTATGTGGCTATGAAAAAGAAAACAGGAAAAATTTATAGATACAAATTGAGAATCTCATCTGTCCCCAAAGTATTTCCTAAGTAATTGTTTTCCTCTTAAGTTTCTAAAAGTACCCAACAATTCTATTAAAAGCATAAGTTGATTAAATCAAGCCCATAATAAATCATATTATCTCAGTCCTCTGCACTGTGCAATGTAATAGGAGTAACCCAACTAGTATGGCATTATGGATAAACAGACAAATAACAATGGCCTGGATATACTGCCACAAGTTGTGTCCATGTAAAGAAAGTTGTTTTATCTTTGTGTACTTACAGTCATTAGATGATTTTTTCCTCATTTTACAGATCACTAAAAGAAAGTTGTAAAAATTCATTACTAAATATGACGGCACACCAAAATGACACTGACCCCAGTGGAATTTCAGACTTCCTTCTGAATTGTTTTGTCACATCTCCTGGCTGGCAACTCTGGCTGTCCCTGCCCCTCAGTCTCCTCTTCCTCCTGGCCATGGGAGCCAATGCTGTCCTTCTGATCACCATTCGGCTGGAGGCCTCCCTGCATGAGCCCATGTACTATCTGCTCAGCCTCCTCTCCCTGCTGGACATTGTGCTCTGCCTCACTGTCATCCCCAAGGTCCTGGCCATCTTCTGGTTTGACCTCAGGCTCATCAGCTTCTCTGCCTGCTTCCTTCAGATGTATATCATGAATAGCTTTCTAGCCATGGAATCCTGTACATTCATGGTAATGGCCTTTGATCACTATATAGCCATCTGCCACCCACTGAGATACCCATCCATCATTACTGACCAATTTGTAATCAAGGCTGTCATTTTCATTGTGGCCAGGAATGTCTTCTTATGTATGCCCAACCCCATTCTCTCAGCACGACTCTATTACTGTGGGAGAAATGTCATTGAGAACTGTATCTGTGCCAATATGTCTGTCTCCGGGCTCTCTTGTGATGATGTCACCCTCAATCGCCTTTATCAGTTTGCTGCAGGCTGGACTCTACTGGGATCTGACCTTATCCTCATTTTCCTCTCTTACATCCTCATACTTCGAGCTGTGCTAAAACTCAAGGCTGAGGGTGCTGTGGCCAAAGCCCTCAGCACTTGTAGTTCCCACTTCATCCTCATCCTCTTCTTCAGCACCATTCTTCTGGTCTTTGTCCTCACACATGTGGCAAAGAGAAAGGTCTCTCCTGATGTGCCAGTCTTGCTCAATGTCCTTCACCATGTCATCCCTGCAGCCCTAAACCCCATTGTTTATGGGTTGAGAACCCAGGAGATCAAGCAAGGAATCCAGAGATTACTGAAGAAAGGGTGGTAACAAGGGCAACTGACTCTCTGCTTTCCTAATGTAGGATGACTTGATAATCACTTGATGGAAAATTGGGCTGAGACCCATAACTTGGAGACAAGATTTTAAAATAAAGGTAAGTACTAGTTCTGAAATAAGTTCCTGACTCCTTACACTTTAAACCCAATAACTTCTTCCAAAACACACACGCAAAAAAAGAAAAAAAATTCCAACATCTTTGTAACCTTTCAATGATTCCCTAATATTTATGATACTATTTTGTCTAAAATATAAGAACTCAAGAAGATGAATACTTTAGTAGAGAAATAACTCCCAGTAAATACTAAACTTACAACTTTAAACATTTAATTTAAAAAAATAAAATTGTGGATATCAGTGGCCTTGATAATAACTTGCTATTATAAATATTACTATTGTTATCCCATCTGCATAATGCAATTTTGAAGACCACAATAGTTTAAATGTCAGCATTGACAGTGGTTAGAGTGCATAATCTCTTTCATTTTCCTCTAACCAGACCAATACCTTTTTCTCCCCCTCCTCTTTTTCAAGCAAAGCCCTTTTTCTGTTGGCGGAAGCCTCAATGGAATAAAGCTCCTGTAAAAATTAAGGACCCATGGGGTAATGAGTTTTTCTGGGTTAGAAGGAATTACCTTAGATAGCCTTCTCCTTAATGTCTTTGCGCCACTGTCTGTGCTTGAAGTTCACGTGCAGGATTCACAGTGACTTCACTTGTGATCTGTGGACAGGACTCTACTGCAGCATTCTCATATGTTACAATATCAGAAATCACCCTAGAAATGACAGTTAAATATACTAGGGTCTATTACCAATGGAGCACAGGTTTCATAAAGCAACTTCTTCCTTCCTGGAACTTGGTTAGAGAACTTGGTAAGTATAAAGACACATAGAACAATTGGCAATCATTGAGAAACTCATATGGTATTTAGACAAAAATATAAAACAAGCTGGGACCTATGATCATTAAAGAATATTTCATCCTATGTAAAAAGACAGGAAAAAAAACGGGGTATAAATCCAGACACAGTGGTGCACACCTGTTATCCCAGATGTGTGGGAGGATGAGGAAGGAGGATGGCAAATTCAAGAGCAAAACAGTTCATCAAAATTAAGAGAAATAAAAAATACATACACATTCAGAGAATGACTCAAATAAGAGAAAACCTGAGATGTTAGATGGTGAGTTCCATGTTCTGCATTGTGGTGCTTGAACAACCATAGGTGACTTCTGTGGCTAAGAGGAACCCAGGAGTATCACTCACCTCAGGATGCTCGTCTTTAACATGAATGCCGAAAACTATTTTTTTTAAATGGCAGAAGACTTTCTTACTAGCTTTCTGTATGTTAAACAGGCTCACAAGGAACTACATTTAAATCCAGGAAAATGTACATTTTAATTACTTTTATCAATGAATAATAAAAAATAATAGCATTATAATAAGCATTAATTGTTTAAGTTAGGAGTTAAGGAAATAATTGCATCCTAATTTTTATGTCTTAAGTTAAATCTTGCCTTCAACAGTTTTTCACAATTCTATACATCAATATCGGAAGACATAAGATATGGAATACTTCATAACCTAACATTCAGTAAGGAACAGATATAGAAAATCTCATCCTTTGAACAATGGAACACATAGAGAATGTTAAAATGAAGGATTTGTCAGTAACTTTTTAATGTACATTTATTTTATTTATTTATTTTTATATGGTGCTGAGGATCAAACCCAGTGCCTCCTCACACATGCAAGGCAAGTTCTCTACTGCTGAGCCCCAGCCTCAAGCCTGATTTGTCAGCAACTTTAACATTGCCAGGAATTAGCCACTCTTCTATGTGCATCTGAGAGATATCTAAGGAAAATTTCACTAGAGAGTGATCAAGGAAATATTGATCAAAATTGCAAAGTGTCCACAGCACAGCAGTAGCCCTGCTAGCCAAATTTTGGGACCAGCTATTTCGTTGTCCAATACATATTCAATACCTGATAAGTGTCACACATTCTTTGTGCTGAGTATAGGGTCATGAACAAGACAAGATATATGTATATTCTGAAGGGAAATTTAGGACATTAAGTAAGGAAACAAATTTTAAAATTACTTCATAACATAGTACATGCTATAAGAAAAAAAAAAAGATGTTATAATCTATCTTTCTATCAGAAAAGCCAGAAGAAGGACACTTTGCGGTAATTTCATTCTTCTTCATAATTGAGTAAAGCTCCATATGCCAAATTTTCTTTATTCATTCATCTGGTGACTTGCATCTTGCCAGTAAATAGAAGGAACTGGAGAACATCACACTAAGAGAAATAAGCTAGAGAGCCGCCCCCTCCCCCCGTGCCGGCAAGGTAGATGGAACTGTGACCACCCACAGAACAGGCCCAGCGGCCTGCTGAGGGGCAGAGCCACCCCCCACCCCCCACGCCTGCCAGGTAGGCGGAACTGTGACCACAGACAGAAAAGGCCCAGTGGCCCGCAGGCGGAGGGGCAGAGCTGCCAACCACTCCTGCAAGGTAGGCGGGCCTGCGACCCACTGGCAGAAAAGGAGCAGTGGCCTGCTGAGAAGCAGAGCCGCCCCCTCCCCCCACGCTGGCAAGGTAGATGGAACTGTGACCACCCACAGAACAGGCCCAGTGGCCTGCTGAGAGGCAGAGCCGCCCCCAACCCCCCGCGCCTGCCAGGTAGGCGGAACTGTGACCACCAACGGAAAAGGCCCAGTGGCCCTCGGAGGGGCAGAGCTGCCAACCACACCGGCAAGGTAGGCAGGCCTGCGAACCACTGGCAGAACAGGCGCAGCAGCCTGCTGAGAGGCAGAGCCACCCCTTCCCCCTGCGCCTGCAAGGTAGATGGGACTGTGACCACCCACAGAACAGGCCCAG
>NW_026000174.1:18708323-18730988 GCF_001458135.2 Marmota marmota marmota
ATATATATATATTCAAAACACATTCTACTGTCATATATAAATAAAACAAAAACAATTTAAAAAGAATGTAATTTCTGTGAAAATTATTTTTGAACTAAAATTATGCATATTGGATGTTGATCATTTGCACATAAAGAGTAAATCTGTGTCAGTCATTTAGGACAGTAAATACAAAGTCTAAGCCTAGAATAAGTGGAAGTCCAAGGAGTAGTGGGCATCCCAGCAGGATGATAGGATACAGTCATGGGAAGCGAAAGGCAGAAGACAGGTCAGTGGAACCTGAATAATTCTGACTACAGGTAGAAGGACCTCTTTCTCTAAACATAGTAGCCCTGATCATGAGAAGGTGACTTTCAAAGCCCAGACCTGGCAGATGACTGAAAGTCAATGCAGAATGTTAGAATGGGAACATGGGTCAGAAGCAGAGAGTCCTTCCTATGAACCAGAGCCCGTATAAAGGAAGAGACTAGGCCTTAAAATCCATATTCTTATTGTTATATTAGTACTAGAGAAGGAATACTATAATCCAGACACATTATATCTTGGATAAGTTTAATTATTATGGTGCTCAACTCAAAAGCATACACCTCAATTATTCCATCCTTATTACTCCTTGACTGGATGCATCTAAAGGCATATCTCAAGCAAATGGTAGAAAATTGTTACAAATGGCTGATGGCTATAAATTAAGGGGACCTAAAACAATCACCCATCCAAACATATTTTAAGAGGAATTCTTGGATGGAAAGCAAGGGGTGGGATGGGGTACACATTCAGGGAGTCTTCTTAATTTCTTCCTGTGGAATAAGTATGTAGTATTACATTGTTGTTGGTGTCTCTTTAGAGCTCGCTTTAAAAGTATATCTTCCATTTTAAATATAGAAAGTCCATTTATCTGCTACATTACACTAATGAATACTTTTAATATTATAAAATAACATGTTTTAATATGTTTGCTAAAACAACTATATGAAATGTATTCCATAAGCAGTAATGTCTTTTGGAATGAGACTATAATTGAGAAATCCCTTGGTGGGAACAAATGTCTTGATAGAGGCAAAAATCACTTATTATATAGCATTATATCTAATTCTAGACGTTACAGATGCAAAGAAGAATGAGTTCACAATCTATTGGTAGTAGCAAGAAATTGTGAATTCAGGTTATTCAACAGTTGAAAAAGTTTCTTGAGTGAAGGGATGGAAATTAGTGATCCTAAAATCAAGCTTCTAAGTGAGATTAAAATACCACCCTGATGAAAATATCTACCTTGCTCTTGGATAGGCAGAATTGATATTGTCAAAATGACCATACTACCAAAAGCACTATACAGATTTAATGCAACTCTAATCAAAATCCCAATGACATTACTCATGGAAATAGAAAAAGCAATCAAGAAATTCATCTGTAAAATAAGAGACCCAGAATAGCTAAAGCATCCTTAGCAAGAAGAGTGAAGCAGGTGGCATCACTATACCAGACTTTAAAATATACTACATTTTGGGAACAATTTTTGCCACACACACATCAGATGGAGCACTAATCTCTAGGATATATAAAGAACTCAAAAAATTTTACACCAAAAAAAAAAAAAGAAAACAAATAACCCAATCAATAAGTGGGTCAAGGAACTGAACAGACACTTCTCAATAGATGATATACAATCAATCAAAAATTTATGAAAAAATGCTCAACATCTCTAGCAATAGAGAAATGCAAATCAAAACTACTCTAAGATTTCATCTCACTGCAGTCAGAATGGCAGCTATTAAGAACACAAACAACAATAAGTGTTGGTGAGGATGTAGGGATAAGGGCACACTCATACATTGCTGGTGGGACTACAAATTGGTGAAACCAACCTGGAAAGTAGTATGGGGATTCCTTGGAAAATGGGGAATGGAACCACATTTGACCCAGCTGTCCCACTCCCCAGTTTATACTCAAAGGACTTAATAACAGTATACTTTAGGAACACAGCTACATCAATGTTTATAGCAGCACAATTCACAATAGCTAAATTGTGGATCCAACTCAGATGTCCTTCAGTAAATGAATTGATAAAGAAAATGTGGTATAGGTACACAATGGAATATTACACAGCATTAAAAGAGAATAAAATCATGGCATTTGCAGGTAAATGGATAGAAGGAAAACAAATGCCAATGTCTTCCCTGATATAAGGATGCTGATTCATAATGGGGATGGGAGGAGGGAAACATGGGAGGAATAAATGAACTTCAGATAGGGGAGGGAGGGCAAGGGAGGGAGGATGGGGGTAGGAAAGATGGTGGAATAAGATGTACATCATTATCCCAAATACATGTATAAAAACCCAAATGGTGTGAATCTACTTTGTGTTCAACCAGAAACATGAAAATTTGGTTTGACTTGTATAATATGAATTGAATTGCATTCTGCTGTTGTATATAACAAATTAGAATAAATAAAATTTAAAACTTTTAAAAATACCATTCTGATGACTCAAACTTCTATTCTAAGCTTTTAGCTTACCCTGATAAACATCAGTTGCTTACTTTTACTTCTTCACTCAGATACTTTAGTCATTTCTAATATACAGTCATGAAAAGAATTGGTACAGAAATGAAGTTCATCAAAAGCTCATCTTCTGATATTATGGACCAAGGTAGCTTCTGAGTAAATGGTGATTTCAGTATTTCAATTGCTCTTGCTAAAAGCCAGGATGTTCTCCTTAAATCCTTGCCAGCTTTTACACTCTTCATATAGACTCTCTGTAAATACGGTGGACCCATAATATCAATATTCACTCATCACCTTAACCTAAGTCATTATCATTTTTAACCCAAATTATTGAAAGAAAGGCTATATTATTTTCCCCAATCCTGTTCATGCCCACCATGTTCCATTGAAAGTGCTTCCTTATTTTTGCCTATAAATTAAATGAGACTTACTCAGAATGTAAATACTGAAAAGAACATAGAAAATATTAAAAACTTTTTAATGACTAATTCAGAGATTTTGGTGGTACAAAGTAAAAAGAAGAATGTATTGGATACCTAAATGTTGGTTTAGAACAATTTTGTAAAGAGAGAATGAGCATGAATATTTTGAAAGTAGTTTAGAAAGTTTGGGATGAAGATGAAGATAGACACATGGATGCCATATGATATCCCTTGAGATATTCAGATGAAATCAAGACATGTCCAGATTTCTACAGTTCCTGATCTTGGATTCATATCTCTCAAGATGAGGATTTGAATAATTTGATGATCCCCTGCTTAATTTCCTGGGTACGAACTCCATAAACAATGGGGTTGAGGGCTGGTGGGATGAGGTGATGCAGGACATTGAGAAGAATAGGTACCTCTGAGGGTATCTTCTTTCCTGCCTTGTTTGTGAAGATGAAGACTAGCAGCAGTGTACAGAAGAAAAGTATAAGAATGAGATGTGAACCACAAGTACTCAAAGCCTTGGTGGTTGTACCCCCCGACTGCAAGCTTATAACAGCCTTCAACATGAAGCAGTAAGACAGCAAGATGAGCACCAGGTCAGAACCTAGAAGGCACCAAACACTCACGAATTGATAGAGCTTATTGAGGTGAATATCCCCACAGGAGAGCTTGATTACAGAAATGTTGGCACATATACAGTTCTCCACCACTTTGCTGGCACAGTAGTTGAGCCTAGCAGCCAGGACTGGAGTAGGCAGTGTGGCTAGCAGATTTTGGAAGACAATGAAGATGGCTGCATTGATGACAAACTGCTCTGTGATGATGGAGGATTAGCACAGTGGGTGGCAGATGGCCACATAGCGATCATAGGCCATGACCAGAAAGGTGGAAGATTCCATGGGGAGGAAGGTATTCATGATGAACATCTGCAGGAAGCAACCTGAAAAGCTGATGGTCGTCATGTTGAACCAGAAGATGAGCAGGACCTTCCAGAATAATTGTTCTCAAAAACACTGTATATTCATTATCATCTTAGATCACCTAACTCTTATGAAAATGCTCAGAAGTTTTGTTAAAACCAACCCACGCTCAAACCACAGCCCCACAACCCCCTGGGACAGTATCCTTATGTCAAATCCATTCTAAGCCTATCTCAATCTCTAGAGTCTAACTTATACCCTTTCCTAAATCTAGAGACCAACATTTGGTTTTTAAAAAAATGCTTATTTGTAGCCCTGTCCTCTCCTGATCTCTATGTTTCTTACCCAAACTCCAGTAGGCTTATCTGCCCATCAGAGGAATTTTCAAGAAGTCCCTCCATAAACATAAGAAACCTTTTACAACAAAGTTTCCTATCGCAGTACATGATACAAATGTACACCCAATTACATTTAGAAAGCAAATTCTAGAGCCCTGGAGTGTGGGAGTAGAATAATTCAGATGTTATGATAGGTAAGAAGAAAATTTAAATTTTAAATATCACTTAGATATTGAGAGGTGATCTGTCCACTGGAAATAATGAAAACTTAAAAGCCATGAGCATAAAGAATAAGAGGGCATATCTGTTTGGGATTTATAGAAGCAAAACATCATACTGTGTAAAGAAAGAAGGTTGAAATCTGGAAAACAGTATGTAGATTCCTTAGAAAACTTGGAATGGAACCACCACTTGACCCAGCTATCCACTCCTTGGTTTATATCCAAACGACTTAAAAACAGCATACTACAGTGATGCAGCCACATCAATGTTTATAGCAGCTCAATTCACAATAGCTAAACTGTGGAACCAACCTAGATGCCCTTCAATAGGTGAATGGATAAAGAAACTGTGATATATATACACAATGGAATACTATTACTCAGCAATAAAAGAGAAAAAATCATGGCATTTGCAGGTAAATGGATGGAGTTGTAGAATATCATGCTAAGTGAAGTAAGCCAATCCCCAAAAATCAAAGGCCAAATGTGATAAGAGGATGCTTATCCATAATGAGAGGAGAACATGGGAGGAATGGAATAACTTTGGATAGGGTAAAGAGGAGGAAGGGAAATGTATAGGGCTTGAGGGTAGGAATGATAGTGGAATGAGATGGACATCATTACCCTAGGTACACGTATAAAGACACAAATGGTGTGAATCTACTTTGTATACAACCAACAAAATAAAATATTGTGCTCCATTTATATACTATGAATCAAAATGCATTCTGCTATCATGTATAACAAATTAGAACAATTAAAGAAGGAACTTAGTTAGTTAGTTGGTTGACTGCCTGGAAGAAAGTTTAGGGAGGGTCTGACCTTGGGGATGACTGTGAGGCAGAGGGTGACATCCAGCACAGAGAAGATGGCCAGCAGGTAGTACATGGGCTCATACAGCGATGCTTCCTGCCAGATGGTCATTAATAAAACAAAGTTGGCCCCTAGGGCCAAAACCAGGAGAGAAGCCAATATGATAGAGAGCCAGTGCTGTGTATCTTGCATGCCTGGAAAGCAGATCATCAGGAATTCAATCACCTGTGTCCCTGTGTTGTTGGAGGATAATACCATGACCCCATCAGGTTGGGCTAGAAATGGCTGAGAGGAAAGAGTCAGCAATTATTAATAAACTCCTAACTTTTCTGTCTGCCTCTATTCTAGGCTTTCAGTTTTATCCACAATTCTATGGAATAATAGTCTCCATTAAGTTTAAATTAGACTATGTTGTTTAAATTGTTTTCCCATAGTACTCAATAGTTTATGGGTAAATAATAACTCCCCTCACATGACTATGTCCCAGACAGATTCCACAATTCATTGATGCACATATAGATTAGCCACACCTATAGGACATGCTTTACATTTTGTAAACACTGTCATTTTGTGTATATCATATCCCTCTAGAATCCAATATTTTGCCCTCAAAAAAGTAACATCTGCTTGTCCTATTCTTATCTTCACCAAGATTGTACTTCCTTGAATGTTTTTCTTATTGTTCACCTTTAATGCTTTTCCTTTTCAATGTTCCACTTTGTATGATCCTCAAATACTCCAAGAATGTAGCTAGTAAAGAGCTAAAAAACCTTGAATACACTCATGGGTGTTTCCTGTTTTCCAAAAAGCCCATAAATGGAATTTTGTCTTTTTATCATAACAGAGAAACATACTAGGCATTTAGTAACATAATAGTCATTCAATAAGGATATTTCAGACATATGAGACTGGTTATTGAAAGCACCATAATGCCTTAAAAATTATCCTCTATTATTTAGAACCTCTGTATCTTGCTTGCCTAGCACCATTGCTTAGCACTCAGAAAAAGTTTGAATGATGCAGGAAAGAAACAATTTAGCAGTGATAAAAAAAATCTAAACAAAGCTTGGAATGATGGCACATGCTTATAATCCCGGTGGCTGGGGTTGCTGAGACAGGAGGAGCAAAGTTCAAAGCCAGCCTCAGCAAAATCGAGAAGCTAAGCAACTCAGTGAGACCCTGTCTCTAAAATACAAAATAGGGCTGGGGATGTGGCTCAATGATGAAGTGTCCCTGAGTTTAATCCCTGGTATCCACCCTCCACTCCAAAAAAAAAAAAAAAAAAAAGACAGTTGGCTTGGGCTTGGAATGTGGCTCTGTGGTAGAGTCTTATCAGACTCCACTTTGATCTCAGGCACACAGTTCCTGAGAATAAAAGAACTCTCTTGTTAGACAACCACAATGTTTCACTGAGCCTAAACCTGACCACATAACAGTAACTTTATACAATGAACTTTCTTGAGAGCTACACAAATCTCCTAACATTGCACATTGCAATTTAGTATGTAACTGAGAAATAAGCTGCATAATGTTACTAGTCTGTAACCTGCCTAGTAATACAATGAACAATAATATACTACTGATGTCAATGACCTAAAAGTAACTTATTGACATAAATAAAGCTGGCAGCTTGGCCATTCTGCCACTCTGCCATCTTTCCTGTGTCTGCATCTTGTCTTTGTGTCTCTTATTATTTTCCTTACATTCAATCCCAAGTACACTCCCCCCACAAAAACTCCAAGCAAGTTAATGGTGAGAAAAAATAAATACTAAAGGCACTTGTGCCATAGCTTTTTTGAGTGTGAATTTGGTAAGTATATATAAAAATAAAATCTTTGTTTTCAGGGAAAGAAGGAAATTAGGAAATGAAGTTTATCAGACAAAGAGAAACTGAAGGAATACCTAACCATACTTGTTGAGAGCCACATCTGAAGGGGCCCCAGCAAACTTCCAGCTGATTGGCTCACAGAGGCCCCAGCAAACTTCCAGTTGATTGGCTCACCATGGCCCCAGCAAACTTCCAGCTGCCAGCTGATTGCTCCTCTGCAGTGATGCTCATTGGGCTGTTTCCCCATCCTTTCAGACCACAGAGCTGCTCATTGGGGGACTTTTTTGGCTCTGCCCACGTGACCCAGCCAATCGGCCTCAAGAGCAGGAGGAGTGGGGGTTGAGAGGCTTGCCGGAAGCCAGTGGTGGCAGTTGGGCTCTGAGGAAATTCCTGAAGAGCTCCTGTTGTGAGGTGTGTGTGTTCTAAAAATAAAGTTGATTTCTGCTTGACAAGTGGCTCGTGAATTGTGCCCAGCCAGACTGTGGCACATACCCTAGATATGATACTCCACAAACTGGAGCCCTTTGCTCCATAAATCTCCTTAACTAGCCAGGAACTTACTGGTGAAGTAGTTGTCAAGTTCTTCTGTGTTCTCCTCAGAAGCAGAGGGAGCATCTTTGCTTATAGTTGGATCTGGAGGGTACATTGTTATGGGCGCCTAGGATGTAAGGTGCAAAATATTTCCGAAAGTCTGAAGCTCTTATATTTTTCTCAATATATAGTGTGGGCATCTCTTCAGAATTTTCTTTTTATCTAGACCATTGGTTCTCAAAGGAGAGTATGCATCAGAATCACCAAAGAACTTGTTAAAAACACAGATTTCTGGACACAGACATTTCTGTAGATGTAGGATGATATGGCTTTCTAACAAATTCCTAGGTAAAGCTGATACTGCTTTTCATGGATAGGACTTCAGGAATGACCTAACTTCTCATTTAGGTTAACCTTAATCCAAGCCATCTGTCTCAGTTCATAGAGCCTCAGCCACAGCTCTGCTCAGCTTCAGATATCAAATTGGCCGCCTCCCCATGACCTTCTGTTCTTACAGTACGATTCTGGCTTTCTGATTTGAAAACTGTCTTCCTCCCATGGATTCTCTGAGAATACTATAAATTCCTTTTTCATGGTTTTGTCCCTCTGACTGGTTTCTTCACTTAGCCATCTCTCCTAGGAGGATCAAAGCTCACTAGGGTCAAGGACAAGGCATCCTTCCTTTTCCTTTCTGGCAGTTGGCACAAATTCAGATGCTTGCATTATGCCTCTAATAATCAAAGAAGGAAACCTTCTGTGCCATCATCCTCCCTGTCAGTGATAGAGCATGAGCTAAGCTGACCTACATCCTTACATGCTCATATTTCTCTAATATCACTGATCTCCACAGAGTACAATAACATTCTCTGAAATAAATAATGAAGAAAGTCAAAGAACAAACTCAAAGTGTCACTCATGCATTGTTTGGAAAACATCCAATGTACTGTTCCCAAAAAATACTTAACAGAGAAAGTCTTCTCTACCCAGCACTTTTGACCATCCAATGCTTTTCAGGCAAGGTGTGGCTCCTCGGCTTCTTGCTACCCCTATGCTTGTGGCTTTGGCCTCTGGATCCATTTATGAAAATGTTTTCTGGATAAAGCCATTCTCCTGAGACCAGAAAGACAAATCATTGGTCTTTGGGCTCCCATGGGCTCCTGTGTCCCTGTAGATACACAGACATTTCCAAGATGAAAAGGGAGATTTCTGCATTTATATTCAAGTGGAGTAAGCAAAGTAATCAACTTATAGTCTCCCTGGAGGTGACTGAGAGTTACATAAATTCATGTTTTCATACCTGTACTTTGGATAATAATGTCCATCACAATGCACCATCATTTCTAACCCTATGCTCCCTCCCTTCCCCTCTGACCCCTCTGTCCTATCTAGAGTTTGTCTATTCCTCCCATGCTGCCCCTACCCAAGCCCACTATGAATCAGCCTCCTTATATCAGAGAAAACATTTGGCATTTGGTTTTGGGGGATTGGCTGACTTCACTTAGAATTATCTTCGGATGCAGCAAAATAATTGGGGGGGGGGTGACGAGCAACTTGTGTAGATTGATACAGCAGGAGTGGGAGCCATTTATTGTAGGACCGGAGGGATGTATATACATTACACACAGCTTATCTTAATTAACATAAACTAGATACAGCAGTCAACCAATAAGGAATCTCCACACTTAGTGGCTCGCTGGCGTTACTTCACCAACCACTCCCTCTGGCAAAATGACAGGTGCCATCCTGACTTGTTTACAGACCCTAACACACTTACCTGCAAATGTCATGATTTTATTCTCTTTTATTGCTGAGTAACATTCCATTGTGTATATATGCCAGATTTTTTAAAGTCCATTCATCTATTGAAGGGCATCTAGGTTGGTTCCACAGTTTTTCTATTGTGAATTGTGCTGCTATAAATATTGATGTGGCTGTGTCCTTGTAGTATTCTGTTTTTAAGTCATTTCGGTATAGACCAAGGAGAGGGATAGCTGGGTCAAGTGGTGGTTCCATTCCAAATTTTCCAAGGATTCTCCATACTGCATTCCATATTGGCTGCGCCAAATTTCAGTCCCACCAGCAATGCATGAATGTGCCTTTTTCCTCACATCCTTACAAACACTTGTTTGTATTCTTAATAGCTGCCATTCTGACTGGAGTGAGATGAAATCTCTAATTCCTAGAGAAGTTGAATATTTTTTATATATTTGTTGATTGATTATATATCATCTAATGAGAAGTGTCTGTTCAGTTCCTTGGCTCATTTATTGATTGGGTTATTTGTTTTCTTGGGAGTAGGGGTTTAGATTTTTGAGATTTTTATATATCCTAGAGATTAATGTTCTATCTGATGTGCATGTGGTAAAAAATTGTTCTCAAATTGAAGGTTCTCTATTCACCTCACTGATTGTTTCTTTTGCTGAGAAGAAGCTCTTTTAGTTTGAATCCATTCCATTTATTGATTATTGGTTTTAATTCTAGTGCTATAGGAGCTTTATTAGGAAAGTTGGGGCCTAATCTAACGTCATGGAGAGTTGGGCCTACTTTTTCTTCTAATGGGTGCAATGTCTATGGTTTAATTCCTAGGTCTTGATCCACTTTGAGTTGAGTTTTGTGCATAGTGAGAGGTAGGGGTTTAATTTCATTTTGTTGCATGTGGCTTTCCAGTTTTCCCAGAACCATTTGTTGAAGAGTCTAACTTTTCTCCAATGTACATGTTTGGTGGCTTTGTCTAATATAAGATAACTGTAATTATGTGGTTTAGTCTCTGTGTCCTCTATTCTGTACCTTTGGTCTACAAGTATATTTTGGTGCCAATACCATGCTGTTTTTTGTTACTATTGTCCTGTAGTATAGTTTTAAGTCTGGTATAGTGATGCTACATGTTTCACTTTCTTGCTAATGATTGCTTTAGCTGTTCTGAGTCTCTCATTTTTCCAGATGAATTTCATAACTGCATTTTCTATTTCTATGAGGAATGTCATTGGGATTTTCATTGGGTTGCATTAAGTCTGTATAGTGCTTTTGGTAGTATGGTCATTTTGACAATATTAATTCAGCCTATCCAAGAACAAGAGAGATCTTTCCATCTTCTAAAGTCCTCTTTAATTTCTTTCTTTAGCATTCTGTAGTTTTTGTTGTAGAGGTCTTTCACTTCTTTCATTAAGTTGATTCACCCCATTTTTTAAGGATATTATAAATGGGGTAGTTTTCCCCATTTCCCTTTCAGAGGATTTTTCACTGATATACAGAAATGCCTTTGATCTATGGTGTTGATTTTCTATTCTGCTAATTTCCTGAATTTGTTTACTAGTTCTCTCAGTTTTCTGGTGGAATTTTTAGGTCTTCAAGGTATAGAATCATATTGTTTGCAAATAGTTATAATTTTAGTTCTTCTTTTTCTATTTATATCCCTTTAATTTCTTCCATCTGTCTAATTGCTCTGGCCAGTGTTTCAAGAACTATGATAAATAGAAGTGATGAAAGAGGGCATCCCTGTCTTGTTCCAGTTTTAAGGAATGTCTTCAATTTTTCTTCATTTGAATGATGTTGGCCTGGGGCTAAGCATAGATAGCTTTTATGATGTTGAAGTATGTTCCTCTTATCCCTAGTTTTTCTAGTGTTTTGAACATGAATGGGTGCTGTATTTTGTCAGATTCTTTATCTGCCTCTATTGAGATGATCATATGATTCATATCTTTAAGTCTACTGATTTGATGAATTACATTTATTGATTTTTGTATGTTGAACCAACCTTGCATCCTTCGGGAGATTGGAAGAGAGTATGAGGTGCACTATCTTTTTGATATGTTTTTGTATTCAATTTGCCAGAATTTTATTGAGAATTTTTGCAACTATGTTCATTAGAGATATTGGTCTGAAGTTTTCTTTCTTTCTTTTTTTTTCTTTTTTTTTTTTTGATGTGTGTTTGCCTGGTTTTGGGGTCAGGGTGATATTGGCCTCATAGAATAAGTTTGGAAGTGCTTCCTCTTTTTTCTATTTCCTGAAATAATAAGAGTATAGGTGTTAGTTATTCTTTAAAGGTCTTGTAGAACTCGGCTGCGTATCCATCCGTCTTGGTTGGTAGGCTTCTGATAGCATCTTCTATTTCATCATTTGATATTGATCTGTTTAACTGTGTATATCAAACTGATTCAATTTGAGCAAATCATATATATGACTCTAGAAATTTGTCAATGCCTTCAATATTTTCTATTTTATTGGAGTACAAGTTTTCAAAATAACTTCTAGTTGTCTTCTGTATTTCTATAGTGTATGTTGTGATATTTCCTTTTTCATCATGTGTGTTAGTAATTTGCATTGTTCTCTCCTTCTCTGCATTAGCATGGCTAAGAGTTTGTCAATTCAACATTAATCTTAATGGAGAGCTACCATGCTGTGCAGAGCAACCACGCTTACTGTGCTGCAGTCTACCCATCTACAAATGCGGGGCTTCCCACCACCATTGAGCTGCCTGTCACAGCTCCTTATCTCCCAATGCAGCCATCATAGCCACCTCAACGTGGTAGCCACACCTTGGAACACCTGACAGAGCCTGGAGGCAGGGACCAGCCTCAGCACTGCCTATCACAGTGATGCATCTCCAAACATGACCACTGACTGTCACCACATTGCCCGCCCTTGCTGTCCCATTTCTGACCGAGTCAGTCTCCATCTTGGAACATCTTCACTTTCATCTTGGGTTGCCTCTGCTAATGCCATTGCCATCTCGACTTGTGGAAGCCTATGTCTTGGGACCCCAGCCAGGGCCTGGAAGTCCAACATCAAGGTACTTACAGGTTTGCCAGGGGACAACAGCCAGGGCCTTGAAGACCATCATCTAGGTTTCTGCAGTCTTTGTTATACCTGAAGTTTCACTGCTACCTGTGTTAACAGCCACCATCTTGCTGCAGAGGCAGGAGAGAGCCTTGCATAGGGTTTGTAGATTGGAAGAGAGTATGAGGGCATCTTGACCCAGCTTGCTCATCCAACCAGTCTGGCATCCACTGGGTTTCCATGGCCATCTTGGAATGGCACTTCCTGAGTGTGACAGCAGCCTGGTCCCCAATTCCCTCCTCAATCTGGCATCCACTGATCCCCTAGTCCTGCCAGTTTGACAATCAATAGGTTCCTCTGGCTCACCAATCCCCAGTCTCCCAAACCCTCCCTAGTCACCAACCTAGCCCAGGGCTTGTAGCTTCATGGATGTCCTGGAGCTCCCAATGTCTGGTCCTGGCCCTCCCTATACAAAATAGCTTTCTGCAACAGGCACACAATTCCCAGTGCTCAGCTCTCAGGACCTATGGAGAGAGAGGTCCCTAATTGGGAATTCAAAAATGCAGGGGGTGGAAGAGATACAGTTTAGAGACTAATTTAGAGACTAGGAATTGTGTGTCCACAAATGACATAAGGGGCTAAGATCAGGCTCCTACATTACATGAATAGATCCCAAAGGAGATTCCTCAGATACAGTCTTCCAATGGGGACTGACAATTGCTATAACCAGCCTCCAGAAGTTCCACCTCCAAGACTCGCTCTCCTATCCTAGTAACCCTCATATTCCTGAGGGTGGAGATATCAGCAAACTCCAGAGAACCCCCACTATGGGATGAGAGGGGAAGCAGAAAAACTATGGAACTCCCATGGAAACAATTGTTCAATTTTCCTTTGAGTTTTTTTTTTCCTTTTCTTTTCCCACCCTCAGATCCCCATCATTTTTGAAACCAAATATTTTTTCATGCATCAGGCTATTGAGGACTGGGATGTCTGAATAATATACTACAGTCTTGTGTGATATTCTTTTATTTTTATATTTTTTCTTTTTAACTTTATTTTTTTTCTTTTATTTATTTATTTTTTAACTCTGTCTATATATTTTCCTCTCACTTATCTGTTTCCCCAGGTTCTCTTTCTCTCTTTTCTTCTGCTAGCAGTCAACTTCTATTGATTCCTCTTTTTACTCTTTCTATGATCTAATGCTTCTGTCCCCCCCCTACACACACACACACACATCATAGACATCACATCTTACACCTCTCCTGTTCTCTCTTTGTCTACCATTAGAAATTGTGGAGCCTTTTGCAAACTTACTGTTTATATTGTAGACAATATTTGAACACATCATTTCTGTTTATTGTGACAAAATTGTAAATGTCTTGATAGGAGCTATTTTGTTGAAGGCTCCATATTATTTACATTGGATACTGTTAATATTGTTCTTCCCCTTAAAGGCAAATTATTGGAAACCTGCAGGGGCAATATAAGTCTATAGGCACAGATGTGGGCAGTGCAGGTGCTGAAGGCCTTTTGCAAGCATCTGCTGAGGAGAGGCTGACCACGGCTTGGAGGATCATGGTGTAGGAGACTGTGATGCACAGGATGTCAAAGCCTTCGATAAGGAGGGCTACAATTAAACCATAGATGGCGTTGACCTTGACATTGCCACAGGATAATTTGGCTACAGACATGTGGTCACAGTATGTATGAGGGATGACATTGCCTCTGCAGTAGGGAAGGCGCTTGGTGAGGAAAGTGAAAGGAGTAATGAGCAACACCGCTCTTAGGAAGGTCGCAAGCCCAATTACATTATTGGTGAGGATGACTGAGTAGCACAGAGGGTAGCAGATGGCCACATAGAGGTCCAGGGCCATGAGCATGAGCACTCCATCCCTGTGAAGGTATGGATGAAGAACGTCTGGACCAGGCATTCCTCAAATCCTATTTCCTTGAGGTGAAACCAGAAGATGCAGAGGGCTTTAGGGATTGTGCTAGAGCACATGACAAGGTCAGTTAGAGAAAGCATAGCCAAGAAGTAGTACATGGACCTGTGCAGAGAGTCCTCAAGCGGATGAGGTAGAGGAGTCCACAATTCCCAACCACAGCCACAACATACATGGAGCAGAATGGGAAGGAAATCCAGATGTGCATGTCTTCCAGGCCTGGGATTCCATTGAGAATGAATGAAGCTGGGGTTACATATGTTTTCTTCAGGGTCAGCTAGTATGGTCACTAAACAGCTTAAAGTTACATGAGTTTTCCTAAATTAGGAAAAATAAAAGAGAGAGAGAGAAAGAGAGAAAGCATAGGTTAAAGTTACTGTTTTCCCCCATCCCTACTTTTTAAATAATTACATAGAACATTTTCATGATCAGACAATCAAATTTTTGTGAGTGTCAAGGTACAGCTTTGTTTGCTTATTATTTGTTGTTAATTCATTGATTCATTCAATAAGTTCTTATCAAGCAATCTAAGTGTTTATCAGGGAAACTGATTGTACATCAATTACTTTAAGCGGCAGATTCACACCTTCATAATTTATAATCAAGTATAATAAGGAATTTTTGTTAGAATACCTTATTTAACTGTTAATTATTTCACACTCACTATGAATGTGATCCTAAAGAAGAAGACTTTGATCACCGCACTGAAGAGCCAACAAACACAAAATTAAAAACACTTTTAAAATTCTTAATTAATGACTCATGACAAGCAAGGTGATGCATACAAGTAATTCTACGAACTCATAAAGACAGGAGGATCAAAGGCTTGAGGCCAACCTCTGCAATTTATTCAGGCTCTAAGCAACTTAGTGAGACCATGTCTCAAAATAAAATATAAAATGGGCTGGGATAAAAATCAATAAATTTTATGGAATCAAACTAAAAAACTTCATCACAGCAAAGGTAATAATGAAGAATGTGAAGAAAGCCTACAGAATGGGAGAAAATATGTACCACCTGCACCTAAGATAGAGTATTAATCTCCAGGCTATATTAAAACACAGACACACACACACACACACACAAAAAAAATCCCATATAACCCAATCCAATAATGGGCAAAGGAATTGAAGAGACACTTCACAGAAGAAGAAATATGATTGGTCAACAAAATATGAAAAGTGTTCAACATTTCTAGCAATTAGAGAAAAGCAAATCAAAACTACACTGAGATTTCATCTCACTCCAGTCAGAATGGCAATTATTAAGAATACAAGCAACAATAAATATTGGTGAGAATGTATGTGTGGTGGGGGAAATACACTCATACATTGCTCATGGGACTGAAAATTGGTGCTCTGGAAAGCAGTATTCCTCAGAAAACTTGAAGTAAAACCACCTTTTAACCAAGTTATCCCTAGTTTTGGACCCTAAAGACTTAAAATCAAGATACTAGAGTGACACAGCCACGCCGATATTTATAGCAGCTCAATACACAATAGCTAAATTATGGAACCAACCTAGGAGCTCTTCAACAGATGAATGGATAAAGAAAATGTGGTACATATACACAATAGCATACATTACTCAGTCATAAAGAAAAATGAAATTATGGCATTTGCCCATATATGGATGGAACAGGAAAATATCACACTAAGTAAAATAAGCCAAACCCCCCAAACCAAAGCAGAATGTTTTCTCTGATATGTGGATGCTAACTCACAAACAAAGAGGAGGTAGGGAAGAACAGAGTCCTTTAGATTAGAACAAGAGGAATGAAGGAACAGGAGGGGGTTGGGAATAGAAAAGATAGTAGAATGAATCATTCATTATTATCCTATGAGCATATATGATTACACGACTAATGAAAGAAATGTACATCATGTACAACAAATAGAATGAGAAATTACACTCCATATACATATGTCAAAATACATTCTACTATTATGTGTAACTAATAATAAAAATATATTAAAAATAAAAGAAATTTATTAATATCTAAAAATATTTGCAATTTACACTATGCACTTCTAAATATTCATGGTCTAAAGGGGAATTCACAAGATAAATTAAAAAATAAAATATTTAATTATTGATTTAAATAAAATACAACAAAATTTATCAGGAATTTTATATGTAGATAAAGCTTCTCTCTCAAGAAAGCTTGTTCTCTTAAATATCTTATATTAGAAAATTAAAAAATAAAAAGGCTTGGGATGTTGCTCAGTGGTTAAATACCCCTGGATCATTCAATCCCTCATACCAAAATAAAATTAAAATTGATGACTGAGATTTACTGTTGGTTACCAAGCACTGTTCAAAGCATTTTGGAATCATTATATGACTTTCATCTCAAAGGATCCTCACAAGCCAGTGATATTTTAGATTTAGTCTTCTCACTTTCTATGATGTATGGTTCTTATCCTTTCCCACATCCAGTCTATGTGCATTTTAAGAAAACTTCTTTTTTCTCAAATTAAACTTCTACTCATAATTGAAAATTGCTTAGGATGGTGCTTAGGATGGTGAATCTATGAATGATGACAAATCATTTATTTTGTTCTTTCCATAAATTTGCATGTTTTATGGTCAGGCATTGACCACTGAGAATAATTCATTAAAAATAAAATCACATTGCTGGGGAAAATAGAAGATTGCTAAAGCATACTGGCATCGTTGAAGTGCTCAGGGTGTATTTTCTTCTCATCATAAAGCAACATCTGGAGGACAAGTGAGATTTATCATAACACAACTTCTTTCAAAAATTGTGAAGAAACACAGGTTGTACACACTCTTCAAGGGCATAGTTTTAGGCTTTTACAAAATCTCAGAGCTATTATAGTATCAAAGGAACACCTGTGTATCTTACCTAGTCTCAGGAGGAGCTTTTAGCGAAATGGGAAAATGCTCTAGACCTGAAGCATTATGACAATCCTGACATATCAAAATGGGAGGGATCATATTCTTTCCTATGTGCTATTTCCTACTTACATAAACTGGTATTCTTGGCTTTGTGATGGATAGTCCTCTATCTTTTGGTGTTCCCTTGACCTACCCTCCTCAAAAGTGGCTAATTTCTACTCATTATTCAAGCAAAACCATCATCAGGAAGACTCAGATGTCCTTTGGACTTGATGGTGATTCATCCTCTAAATGCTCCAAAAATAATGTAGTCTCCAAAAGCTGTGATGAGTGGTAAGAGATCCATTGGTTTAAAATTTATTCTTTTTTAGTTATACTTACCTTATGTATGAAAATTAGATCATATTTAGGAATCTTTCACAGTTTAATAAAATCAGTTATGTTAGGGATATTGTTCAGCAAATCATCACCAATGTCTAGCAAATCAAATCACACATAGTACATACTCAATAATTGTATTTTTAAATAAATATATAGATAAGTAATGAATGCATGACATGTAGAACTTCAATTTGAGAAATACTAGATTACTATCTAAGTATTATCATTTAGAGTGCATAAAGGTTGCCAGCAGAAGGAAAAATGCAGATTATATTCCTTAAGATTAATGGGAAAGATAAATAAAGCATCACTGTCATAAAGTACAGAGACAAAGAAAATGCAAAGAAAGTGGAAAGAAAACATAAAATGATAAAGATGGGACACATATATTAGTTTGGGTAATAAATATAAACCATTCAAACTTCCCATTACAAAACATAATTATTTTTAAATGACTTATACAGCATGAACGAGCACATAGAATAAAAACTATATACAAAGGTTTAAAAATGAGTAAAGATTTTTGTAAAAAATGAACAGTATCCCAAAGTATCAGGGAGATTGTATTAATGTTATACAAAGAGAATTCAAAGCAAAAACACTTGGGTCAAGATCCCTTTGTGGAAGCAAAATGCTTGGTAGTTTTCAATTAAAGCTTATTGTACCAAATTGTTTGATTTCCAGGCCTGATTAGATATTTTCATAATACAAATGATGAAGAACACATTCATATTCTTATTTTGTGAATAAAAAAGGAAAGTTAAAATATAGACTTCTTAAAAAACTACTCAATTTTCTGTGTAAGACAACTGGATTAGTCACAAGCTAAAATGTTAGCTTTGGGATTTTAAGAAGTGTATTAATTTTTCTTTTAGAATAAAGCATAAAATTTTGCCTTTTCAATATAAGAAATGCTTTTCCTTGAAAATAAAATTACAAACAAGGTTTTGTCTTTAATCTTAGTAAACTTGTAAGTTATATTTATAGTCAACATATTTTCAGGTTTCTTACACATATTTTTAGGCTAAATATATATAGTCTGTGTGTATATATATATATATATATATATATATATATATATATATATATATAAACACACAAACATATAAGTAATATGCATTTAATTAAGGCTTCAGTAAGAAGTTGATAAAATTATGTTTCAATAATTTATAACTATTGGGAATGAACTAGTCAATAGGGTCACTATTCTTTTCTCCCTCTATACCACTTTAATACATTGAACAGTGTCTCTTAATTGTAAAGTTCAGTATTTGCTTCAAGGTATACATTGCATTGTAAACATCAGTGCACAAAGCACATTCATAGCTTCTCTTGGAGTTAAATAATTTTATACAAAAATTAGAGAATGGTAGATTAGTGTCTTAATGATATTTGTTCAGAAAGAGCAAGTGCCTTGGGGGAGAAAACGATATTGTGGCTATACACATATATCCAAGTATGAGCAGGTAGTTCTACTACACTTTAAGTATATATCCATGTATCAGCAGCAGGTAGAAAAATTAAGGGAAATTTCTGGTTGGTAGTGCAAGACTTTAATCTCCAAGACTCTCAGGAGGCTAAAGCAGAAGGATCGTCAACTTAGTGAGACCCTATTTCAAAATAAAAAATAAAATTGGCAGTTGCTCCTGGGTTCAATTGCTAGTGACACATACACACACACAAACACAGAATAATAAAATATTAAATACTTCCTAAACAAAATATTTTTCTTGATTACTTGTCCACTTTTCTGAAGTATTTTAAAATAGTAAATACACATTTTCTCATATTTACTTATTGTGTGTATGGCTTTATCACTAGAACTGGCCTTTTGCTTAAACAAGTTTGTCCCCTATTCAATATATTCATGAAGCTCTCTAAGATCTAGTTTCTAGTATTAACTGCAACTGTAAGTAGTTGCCTTTGCAAAATAGACCTAAAACAATTTCAACACATCATTTTATTTCTTCTGCAAAGAACAGTTGTTTAATTAAGGCAAATATTTCTTTTCATCTAGTATAACTATCCTGATAGTCTCTTCTCTCTAACTTGACTTTGTAGTATTTTAAATTGATAATCTTTCATTAACCAACTTTCAGTTACTAGAACAACCTCACTTGGTCACAATTTATTTTCCTCTGTAACACCTACCACACACACATGCACAGGTGTTTATGGAAATAATTAAGTAGCAGATGCAATTTCATTTTAAATGCAAGGCTACTATCACTTTGCAGTTATCACATCAGTTGTAGTATGTTTGACATGTATCTATTTTATCTCCATTTTCAATTGTTTGGCAAAAAGTTGTCACTAAGACTCTCCTTTTGCTTATTTTGGTAAACATTTTATTTATTTATTGAAGGATAAAAAATGTCTACTTAAAGCTGTCAGGTGTTATTTTCTATGTGTCAATTAGGGTTAGTTGCTCATTTTCTCAGATCTCCTATGTGAGTTGGATTATTCTAACTCCGTGTCCTTCAGTTACTGAGAAGATATGTTAAAATATCCAGCTGTGATTTGACTACAAATTTGGCCCCTTCTAGTCCCAGCGATTTCTTCTATGGGAGAGTATGTGTGAGTCTGTAATCTTAGGCACCTGGAAGTTCAGATATTTTATGTTTATGTGTTGACTTGATAATGTAATATATAAAATGTTGCATTTTATTTCTACTAATATTTCTAGTGATGGTGTCAGTAAGGATAGTAGCATAGTGAAGTGGGTGACACATGGCCACATAGCGATCAAAGGCCATGGCCAGCAGCTGTAGACTCCATCATGCAGAAGGTGTGAATGAAGAACATCTGTGCCAGGCAGGCAGAGGCAGAGAGGTGTCCAGCCTCACACCAGAGGATGGCCAGCATCTTGGGAACTGTGGAGAGGGAGGCAGCGAAATTGATGGCTGAGAGCATGCACAGGAAAAGGTACACTGGCTTGTGCAGGGCTGGATCAGTGGCAACAACAACCAGGATGGTTGTGTTGCCCACGATTGTGGCTGTGCCCAGGCAGCACACAGGAAGTGAGAGCCACATGTGGAATTGTTCCAGACCTGGGATGCCCAGGAGGAAGAAGATAGAAGGGTCAAGATTAGTGTGATTAGGAGAGTCCATGGTGTGGCCAAGAGTGCTGGACATCTTCTCTCATCAGAAACCCCCTCACAACATCACACCACCTGGAGAGACAACACAAAATAGAAATATAAATGAGACTACAGTAATGCTTATTAGCTACAGAATGGTTGGCAAGCTGCATCATCCATAAAATGGCAATTATTAGTACTACTTCTTAGAGTTTAGAGAATCATATGGATTAATACTTATAAAAAGCTTCAGATAGTACCTAACAGATAATGCTTGTTAAATGAATAAATATGAGAAAGGGCTCAAATAAGCTCTTTAAATAAACTAGAATTGTCTCCCATCTAGGGGCTCTCATCTTTACAGAAAGGGATGCACACTGTTATTTGGAGGAATATAACTGAATACTCACATTTTATGGATATGGGAAGACATCATGTAGGACCATCGGTCTAGAACACAAGATGCAAATAAAGTTTCCTGGATAAAGATGAACTTCATTTTTGTGGTCTTTAATTTGGAATAGATTTTGATTTGGGATTTGGTTCCTGGCAATTGTCTTTTGGTAAATTGTTCCTGGTAAAAGTTAGCCTAATAGATTCCAGTCTTTTCATTAATCAACAAATATTTTCCCGTATATCAGCTCAATCTTCACCTAAAACTGCATAAGCTGTTTCACCTGTTCTTATATACCCATTTTTTTTTTTACCCAACATTTTGGCTTTTCTTAAAAGCATTTTTTTACTTCATTTTATTTCTGAAACAAAATTTCAACCTTCTCTTGTACTCTCTTTCATCTGTCTTTTATTCATATTTTATCTTCAATACTTGGTGAATTCAAAGAAAAAATACAATTAGATCCTTATTCTCACCTTTTTACAATGTCAAGAAGTGATTTTATAAGATTACCCTGACTTGTAGCTGGGCTTATCATTCCTTGTGCAATAATCTTGCATTATTCTTTCACTTATCCTACCTTTCCCACACCAGTAGCCCTAAGAGAACACAATCTGCCATTAGGAGTACCTGTGCTAACAGGAATTATGCTGAATATGGGAAGCAATGGAAAGGGAAGAAACAGAGAGGTAAACCTTATGAAAAATCCTTTTAATGGGAGTTTTCAAGATGAGAATGAGAATGTCACTTCTTGGAAATTCATATCTATTTTTTTCAACTACGACTGTTTAAGGTGCAGCTTATATTTGACTAGCCCTATTCTAGAAGATTGAGATAATGTAAAAGTTAGTACAAAAGAATGAAAAAAATTAGGGAGTGAGAAAATAATTTTTATAGGGGAATCAACTCATTGCTACAACTCTTTCACACTGAGGGCGTACATGTTAAGAGGAAGGAGATGTAAACTTTCCTATTCCTAACAGACCAGCTACTCTGTGTATATAGACATTGGAAAATAAATTAAAAGAAGAGGTTTCTCAGTTTTTGGACCACAGATATTCCTTAATTATAATATAAGGGAATTTAAGAAGCTAAAGAATACCAAAAAGTCCAAATATGTTGTTAAACAAGATCAACTATTAGTTTAGTGTTGTTGTTCTCCCAGACATAGAGACAAACAGAAGATATGGAGCTTGGTAACAATTCTATTCTAATCAGATCTCAAGACAATAAAACACATGACCATCAGAGAAGAGAGGAATGATTGTGAGGCATAACAGGGTTGGTATGAAAGGTCCCAAACACACTGCTATGTGAGTTATACCCATGATAACAAATTAAGCAAAGATCTGGGTTTCTAGTCCTTTTGAGTTATGGATTTATCTTCCCTAAACTATCAAGGTGAAAATACAGACTTGACCAAATATACGATCATTATTAATGTGATTTTCAGGGAAGAGTGCAGGCCACATCTCATGCTTGCATTCATGGGTGCTTTGAAAAGGAAGGATATTTCAAAGGCATGGGATCTTGGCATTTTTAAAACGTCAGGGTATGGTGGGAAAAACAATATAAACATGGGAGCACATAAAATTTGGAATACATCTGTGTATTTCCTTCAATATTTCATTATTGGCAGTGTTGG
>NW_026000174.1:18753430-18775912 GCF_001458135.2 Marmota marmota marmota
AAAGGACAGGGAAATGTTAATAAAAACAATAACAACTCAAAGTGTGTACAATCTAAAATGTATAAATTTAAGGCACTATCAAAAAAATTCACAATTAGTTTATTTATTCTTCAAAACAACAATAATAAGATCAGTATCACCATTTTCAAGGTAAATAAACCCATGGTCCATGAGCTTAGCCCAAATTCATGAAACCTGAGTACACAAATTTAGCCAAATTCGCTGATATGGGAGTTAAAGTCTATCTATCCAGACTATCCTAGTACTAGTCTTCACTGTATAAAAGTTAATTTAGTGCTGGCTATAGATATAAGCCTCTGTGTTAGGTACTGTAAGAACAATAATCGCAACAGGCTCCGGGGCACATGCCTGTAATCTCAGCAACTTGGGAGGCTTAGAAAGGACGATTTCAAGTTCTAGTCCAACCTAAGTAACTTAGCAAGACCCTGCCTCACAATAAAGACTAAACAGGGTTTGAGGAGAGATGGAACTCAGTAGTAAAGTGCTACTGGGTTCTATCCCTAGTACCAAAAATAAACTAATTAATTAATAATAAGTAGAAAGGAATGGGGGTGTAGGTTAGTAGTAAAGTACCCCTGTTTCAATACTCAGTAGTGGAAAAAAAAATAAAGACAAGAGGGAAAAAATTAATGGCATAAGACATGATTGTTGTTTACAAGTAGTTACAAAGGAAGGAAGGAAAGATATGTACTGTTAAAATGCCCATTTTGTTACACATATTTAATCTTGATTTACCTACATACAGAAAAATAAAAGTAATCATGTAGAATTAGAAAGATGAATAAAATACTGTCTCAGCTTAAAAGAAGCTTAGGACATTGTCTGAGAAATATAGTTACTTGAGAGACATATATACTGGAAGAGGGGCAGGGGTTCTTGGAATCTAGAGCCCAAGAGAGCATTCTGGAAAAACCTAAATGTCAGGAATTGAGATAGATTGTGAGGCCCAAGGAGACACTAAGGACACCTGCAGTGAGGGAGCAGGCAGAACCAGAACAAATTTCTTAACCACAGTCTCCTGCTGCCCTCCTGTTGGTATGTTCCCTTTTCTGAACCCAACCTGATGCCGTCAATCAAAAGAAACTATCACTGAAGTGCGTAGTCCTGAGTCCTCAGCAGAGTACAGAGTATACCTGGAGAGACAAAGGAGGTCACAGACAGCACACTGGCCCAAATACATGAAGAGCTGAAGGAAAACAGACTTTCATGAAGACCAGAGTTTTTACATATTCCCTTTCCAATTACTTCTTTGCTCTCTATTTCAGGATTTTTATCTCTAATTCTAGATACTGTGTCCCTTTTTGTTCTGAGTTGTTAGAATAGTTTTGCATTATTTTAGATAATCCAAGAGTTAACTAAAGAGATGTTGATTTAAAAAATCATTTACACTAATACACTTTGAATTCAAATCTAGTATGTTTGCACTGAGGTTGACATGGGAAAAACGAAACAAACCTTGTAATCACCACACATATTACCTGCTTGTACTCCTAGATTTCTCACACAATTTTATAGAATTAATTATACAAGGTCCAAAGTGGTGTGAAGAAACAATTGACATGTTAAAAGTATCCTTCCTATTAGAATATTCACAGATATTGAAGAAAACATTGCACTTTCTAAAGCTTTGATGTAAGTTGTAATTTAAACACATGAACATAATAATGTCTGGTGAGATTATCAAACTTTATAAATAATACCTAAATTATCAGGAAAAATTACCTATGTCCTTTATATTTGTTTGTTCATCATAGTTATACAAAGTAGCTGTGTTCAATTTGACAGATTCGTAAAAGCATATAACATAGTTTAATCCATTGCAATCCCCAGTACTTCCTCTTTCCTGCTTTATATTACTGTATTGCAAAAGAAATAAGTGATTATTCATGATAAAATTGTTTTAACCTTGGAGATATTCAAGCAAAGATATGCCTAAAATGCCTTCAAAGTTTGCAGTTAGCCTGATAGCTCACAGAAAAATTCACATTGTTTGTTTAAAAGCTGTAGTTGATTTGATGATTACATATCCATATTCCTCAAAAGACAAAAAATATTTTGTTAATTTAGCTTTAATTTATTATCTATTTATTATTATTATTATTATTTATTTTATTTAACATCTAATTATTATTGTCTCATCAGAAATTCAACAAATGTAGACTCAATTAATCAAGGAGCTTCAGATTGGCATATGAGCATTGCTGACATCTAGTGGTCAAACTAAATACATTTCTTGAACAAATAAATGAGGGTCCTTTACATGAGCAATCTAGTGAACTTAAAAGGTAACTGCTATTGGTCCATCTGATATTTAATCTCGTTTTGAACACCAATAAATTCTATTTCAAATAAGTAACAAGAATGATGTTCATTTCAATAAGAGTATGGATCTGTTTTCAAACACACTGCTACTCTAGCCACATGTATTCTTTCACTTGTTAGAAAAATTATGTGAAATGTATATTGTCATTTTTATGACTCCTGGGTGTCTCTGACTTCCAAGTGTTAACTTCAAAGACAAGGTTATTAAAAATTACAAAAATTATCAGTGTTTGTTTATCAATAAATGCCTAATAGTTTCTGGGAACTTTGCAAGAACTACATTATTATATCATTACAGAAATCCTACATGTTGACATAATATTTTCTCATTTTCCATGTGAGAAAACCAAAACTAGGACTTAGAATGACACATGAAGTAGATCAAAATCGTAGAACAAATGAAGTGGATCAGAAGTCATGTTTTTAATCTGTACACTAAACTTATTCCCTTTATATAAATATATATTTATTTTTGTGTTTCTTTAAATTAATAACATATAGAGAGGTAGAGTCACTAAATGCTCATGGAAATCATGTAATATAATTCTTACAGGTTTGGAAACAAGTTAGAATCATATCTCTGCCACTTATGCATATTTCTGAGTCGACTTTCAGGAGTTTCTGGGTTTTCCTACAGTGCTCTGTTTTTGCCTGTGCTGCCTCTCTGCCAAAAGCAACTGTTCATTGAGTGACACAATGGGATTTAAGGTGTGGTGTGAGGCCACTATTCCTTTGGCTGACTAGACTTATGGGGCCTGTTCAGGAAAGAGCACTCACTAGAGGTTGCACAGATAGCAAGTGACTGGGAACCAGAAGTCTCTGACTAGAAAACAGAGCTCTATCCTCGGGGATATGAAAACCCTCTATCCTAGGTCCAGAGACACCACCTGCTTGTGGAGGCTTTTCCCAGGGGACTAGAGTAGCTGTCAAATTTCTTGGCCCTGGCTTGTGAGAACTCAGTCACATTTAGTTTCGGCAAATGAAAAATTTCTAGTAAACTTGAAATGACATTTATTAAATAAGATGTTATATATGTGAAAGTTATTTTGTAAGCAGCTAATGAAGCCTGGGGCCATAGTTTGCAATCCCAGAAGATGAAGATTTCACTTGCTTCTGTAATGAATTTGATTTAAAAAGAAAAAAAAAAACTATTTCAACATCCAACAGAGGAGAAAGGCTACCTTAGACATTAAGCCTAGAAATATTTTTTTCATTGATAAGAGAATTACTAGAAATTTTTCATTTGCCAAGTTTAATTATGAAAAGATTACTGAGGTTATTGGGAGTTAATTCACTGTGACAGTGTTAGTGGGCAAATTCAAATTCTGACACCAAAGCTAGTTCAAAACCTTAAGGAAACAATACAATTTTCCAATGCTAATATATTTTTTTCTTTTTAATTATTTAATAGGTTCCTACTTGTATACATAACATTAGAATTTATTTTGACAGAATTATAAATGCATGGAGTACAGTTTGCTCCAATTCAGTGGCCAGTACTTACCCTTGCCCTTTGCCTCCTTCCTCCCCTGTTCCCTACTGATCTTTCCATTTATCTACATTCTTTTTATTAGTATCTTGTGGCATAATGGTAAAATTCACTGTAATATATTCATATGGGTATATTGAAAAGTTAGGTCAGATTCATTCCATTCTTTTTCACTTACCCCTACTATCCAATCTCCATCTCAATTTCCTTTTTCCAAAGCTAATATTTTTAGAAAATATAGTTCTTGTAATAAGTATAACCTAAAGGTTGAAAAGAACAACCATTTGATTGAATGTAGCATATTACAGAAGAGGAGATGAATTTAAAGTCATAGAGAGCTGTGAAAGTATAAAATGAAATTTAAACCTTGCTACTTTTGCTGGTTTTTACCATTGTGTTTCTAATGCAGCCAAATTTAGATATTCCTTCTTCTTTCTTATTTTTTGATAAGGAAAAATTATTTAGCTCTAGAATTTAAGTTTTTTTCTCCTAAGTGCAGCTTCTTCATTGATATAACTAATATTATTAGGATGTATAACCTCTATTTTAATTTAATCTTTATAATTAGCATAGAGAAATTAAACATGTGGTTGGTCTTTCTAGAAGCGTTAGATTGGAGAAAGTATGAAGACTGAAAAACCACATAAAACAATGTGGAAATAGCTCAGAAGAACAAAGTTGGTCAGATGTTTCATATCAGTAAAAATAAAAATAGGTAGAAAAATAAAAAGTTGAACATGGATATAAATAGAACTTTCCAAAATTGAGCCAATGGGACATATTAACTATACATGGAACTTCTCAAGATATGTCACTGCTTAGATACAACTAGCCCAGTCTCTATCTGAATCCCACCTATAACCCTATCACAGAGCATACATTGTCGAGTTTCTAATAATGTCCTACCTAGACTCATGCACACCTAAGCACCACATCATTTTACAGCTTGCCTCCATGCCATAGGGGAAATTACAACATAAGTAGAACACAAGGCACCAGACATCTTCAAGTATTATAATAAACTAGCCTGCAGCCAACTTAGACATATTATTTCCCATCACTATATCAGAAACTAGCTACAGAATTAATACAAACTAGACTGTTCTCAGGTTTAGGCAAGTATTTAGCCTTGGTCTTGCTCTAACTTTTAAAAAGACAGAGACATTGCCACTGCCACTTCCCTGGTACTATGAAGGGATTGTCCATTTGCATAACATGGCATAAAAAAACAATAAATTATAAAAGGCTCTGAAAACTATCTGGGTGAATCCAGTGTTTTCTGTTCAGCTAAGGAATGTAATGTGGTGAAGGACACAATTTTTTAGTTCTAGGAAGGAGCATTGTTTTCTTGAAATTTGATAATAACCCCCAGTTGCATCTAAATGTTGTAATTCCATCCCAAGTTCAGATCTAAGTATCAGTTATACAATCCTCCACTTTTTCTGGATTTTCTCCAAGATTCTCAGTGTGGTGAGCCGCTTCTGCCGTTTATGCAAATTATGGTCACCATTACATGATGGCGCTGGCTCCGCTGTGGTCTGTGACAAACAACTCCTTGTTTGGGAGAGTTGGCGCATGACTTTTCATCACTCTATGAGAAAGCTCCACGTGGCTGCTTTGCATTGGGGCTTGAGATGCTTTATTAAGGCTGGGAGGGGCATCCGAGGGGATTCAGAGATGAAGAACTATCAGGGGCCTGAATAAAGTTGTTGAAAGAAGATTCTTGGGTTGCGTCTTTCTTGCGGGCAAGAAGTCGCGCGACAACGCAACATCTCAGGAATACTTTGCAAGAAAATATCATTGCTCAAACCACCAGACAGGTTGGGTTATCATCTCCCCCTCAATCACAGTATCACAATCTGATGATATTTTACACACACACACACACACACAATCTCAGTTATTCTTCACATCCTCATTAGTAATTATAAATAACAGTATTTGCTAATTTAATGTTATATGCAATGTCTTCCTTAGAGACTGAAGGGACAAAAGAGATGGAAAGTTCAGGATTGTTGTTATATTTACAAAATTTACACATGGATTTTCTATGGATGAGGCAAATATTTCAAAGCAAATGTATATGTTAACTGTCCCTGATATTCCCTCTCTAGGTCTCCTCTGCTGTGTTATGGAATTAAAGAATAGGCATCCCATTTCTCCAAGAAATAGGCAACATGCTATGAAAGAAGTCAGGGTCTGTCACTGGAAGCAAGAAAACTTCTGTCAGAAATATGTCTACAACCAATTCCCACCAACATGCTTCAGATCAACAGCACACAGTTCCACCCTTCCTCCTTTCTTCTGATAGGTATCCTGGGGTTGGAAGATGTGCACATGTGGATCGGCTTTCCTTTCTTTGCAGTATATCTGATAGCCCTGCTGGGCAACATCATTCTCTTGTTTGTGATTCAGACTGAATGCAGCCACCATCAACCAATTGTTTTACTTTCTGGCCATGTTGGCCTGCACTGATCTGGGATTGTCCACAGCCACCATCCCCAAGATGCTAGGCATTTTCTGGTTCAATCTCAGAGAGATTGTGTTTGGTGCCTGCATCACACAGATGTACACCATCCACATATGCACTGGCCTGGAATCTGTGGTGCTGACAGTCATGGCCATAGATCGCTATATTGCCATCTGCAACCTCCTAAGATACACCATGATCCTCACCAACAAGGTGATAGCCATTCTGGGCATAGTCATCATAGTTAGGAATTTGATGTTTGTGACTCCTTTCATCTTTCTTACCCTGAGATTGCCTTTCTGTGGTTTCCGGATTATCCCCCATACCTACTGTGAACACATGGGTTTGGCAAAGTTAGCTTGTGCCAGTATTAGGGTCGATGTTATTTATGGCTTCATTGCGTTCTCAGTGGGGTTCATTGACCTTTCAGTGATTGGATTTTCCTATATTCAAATTCTCCAAGCAGTCTTCCATCTCCCATCCTGGGATACCCGGATGAAGGCACTCAGCACCTGTGGCTCCCATGTCTGTGTCATGTTGACCTTCTTCCTGCCAGCCCTCTTTTCCTTCATGACGTATCACTTTGGCCACAGTATCCCTCACTATATCCACATACTTTTGTAAAATCTGTATGTGGTTGTTCCCCCTGCCCTTAACCCTGTTATCTATGGGGTCAGGACAAAACAGATACGGGAGCGAGTACTAATGATGCTTCATCCTAAAAGCCATTGACATTTAGCCCCAAGAGTAACTTCCGTAGTAGTCCAATAAGGAGATAATGAGATCACACCAGAAGTAAACACTGGAAATATTTTTGTTAAACTTCCCAAGTAAGTCAATAATGAGATCATAAATAGCAGGAACATTTTTGTTTAACTCCTCTGACATTCCCTCACAAGCCAATCACATTATGTGTCCCTCCATTGCACATAACTCCAGTACACCCATTAAAAGGCATAGCATAGAGATTCCACAACAATCTCTCTACTATGATCCATGAAGAGTACAAAATAATGTTCATGTTTAAACCTATTGGTATCTCAAAATTCCTGAAGGGAGTAAGAGGTTTTGCAAAAACTTGTTGCAGCAACAGGTACCTTGAACAACTTCCTCCCACCTGGAGATTTTCTCCATTCACATTCACAAGGTCAAGTTTATGGGTAGAAAAATGATGTGGGATTTCTTGTAAACCAACTAGAATACAGTGGCCAGAGAAATTCACTGACAGTCTTAAATTTTACATACACATTCAGGTTCTGGACTTATCTAGAAGTTTGACCAGAGAATTACAGTGAAAACTCTTTGAACATCAATATCCCTGTCCATAAAATGTTATAAAATAATATTAATTCAGTACTAGGAACATGAAAATACTGTAGGGAAAATCTTCACAGCTTGTAAAACATTAAAAGTCTGGAAAAAAGAGTACATACTAAGGTAGTGTTGTTGTTCCTTCTAGCATTGCTTCTAGATTTAGCTTACTAAATCCAGTTTCAGTGCACTGTCCCTAGTCCCGCAATTGGTCCTCTTGTGGTCCTCTCAGCCCTTATCTTCAGAGACACTCTCAGTCAGGAGGACTAAAAGCCTGACTAGTTTAACGGCCTCTATCTGGGCTTGAGGGATCAGAGGAAACGTTTGCCTCACAGTCCTCCTTGAGATGAGCTTTGGGAGAGATTGAAATCGTGGCTACTGCAAGAGCATAAAGTTATTCTCACTAGGGTGTGGAAGCTAAATAAGAGCATTGATTCATTTCATTGAAACATGAAACTGACTTATAATTGAAAATAAGACCCTGGTTGAAACTCAGGGTGCATTGAGCAGAAATACAAAGAGAATGGGGCTAAGGTGATAATAATGTAACCTGAAATAGGAGAAAGCAAAATTTGAAGAAATGAAACAAAGACACAAAGAAAAAAATGTTCAGGAAATCTTTTTTCCCCCCAGTGCTGGGGATCAAACCCAGGACTTCCCAAACACCAGGCAAGCACTCATCCTTAGCCCTTAATTTTCTAAATAGAAAGTTTGAAATACCAGAATGAAGAGCTCAAAAGACTAAAATGATAACATAACAAAAAAGTGAAGATGACAAAAGAGTCATTTCAGATTGTCTTCCAAATAAATGTCAAGCCAATATAGCTTTTTTAAATTTTTTTATTGTTACATATGAAGTACTCTGAATAGTGGGTTTCATTGTGGGATATTCATACATGTACATATAATAATTTGAGTTTCCTATACTGTATTAACTGCTCCACAGAACTAAAAAATTCAAAAACTTGCAAACTCAGTTTCAAAAATTAAATTATCCTTAATACAAAATCAGAAAATAAACAAAAAAAAAAACAGAATAACTTAATAGAGAAAAATTTTTCAAGAGAAAAAGATACATAGGTTAACCCCACATATGAATATAGATAAAATTATAAATTTGACATCAATTTGCTTGTATATATTTTAATTAAATTTGTAATTAATTACCACCTTATAATTATACATATTTTTGGAGTACAGTGTGATATTTCATACATGTGTGGATTTTCTAATGATCAGAACAGACTGATATATCCATAATCCTACTTATCATTTCTTTGTGTTGGGAACATTCAATGCCCTCTCTACTAGCTATTTTGAAATATACAATTAACTGCTCTCAGCCATAGTTACTTACTGTGCTAGAGATCATTAGACATTATACCTTCTGTACAATTGGACACCTGTACCTTTTAATTATCCTCTATCTCCCCCTATCCTCCAGCCTTCCCAGACTCTGCTAACCACTATTCTACTCTCTATTTCTATTAGGTCAACGTTTTTATCTTCACATTTAAGGAAAAGTATACGGTATTTGTCTTTTTGCACCTGGTTTATTTCATTTAATGAGTGTCCTCAAATTGCTGCCAATGACAGGATGCCATGATTTTAATGGCTGAATAACATTCCTTTGTGTATTTATACCACCTTTGCTCTGTCCATCCACTCACCTATGAATGTTTCGGTTTATTCATACCTTGGATATTGTGAATACTACTGCAATAAACACATGAGTGCAAATATCTCTTCAACATACAGATTTCCTCACCTTTGCATATGTACCCAGTGGTGGAACTACTGTGTTCTGTGTTAATTTTCTGAGGAACTTCCATACTGTTTTCTATAATGGCTCTACTAATGTATGGTCCCATCAAATGAGTTATCAGATTTTCCTTCTCTGCATTCATGACTTACTTTTTTTTTAAAGAGAGAGTGAGAGAGAGAGAGAGAGAGAGAGAGAGAGAGAATTTTAATATTTCATTTTTCAGTTATCGGAGGACACAACATCTTTGTTTGTATGTGGTGCTGAGGATCGAACCCGGGCTGCACGCATGCCAGGCGAGCGCGCTACCGCTTGAGCCACATTCCCAGCCCATGACTGACTTTTTTACTTTTTATTTGTCATTCTAATTGGAGTGAGATAATATTTCATGGTGGTTTTGATTTGTATATAAATGGTTTAAAATTAAGTTTATCCCTATTACAAAACCAAATAAAAACAGCTGGACAGACTGTGGAATGTCTGACTTTAAAAGTTAGCTACCAATATTGCAGAGTTGACTTTGAGGGAAATTAGAGGATAATTTCAAGAAGCTAGCCCATAGTCCACAGGAAATTAGCCTAGGCTATAAAGACCCATAGGCAACAATTTTTTAAGATGCTCTAAGCTGAGGAAATTATTTTTTATAAAATTAACACAAAACCAGCAATTATATGTACATGTGCTACAAAGACTGGGCACTGATTTGAGATTAAGATCCATTGACAATTTTGTATAATGGGCTCCAAGATGAGTAGTAGCAAACATTTAGTTATTGCTCATTAGCATTTTCCCAAAAAACATACTGAGAAGCCTATTTTTTAGGGTTTAGTAATAATAATAATAATAACAACAACATTGAACCACCAACAAGAACCTCTAAGGGCTTTAAAAACATGCTCACATTTATTTCTTCCAGTATATAAACAAATTAGAAATATAATATTTTAATAACTTATTCAATTTGTCAAGTGGCAGACATGGAAGCAAAATTCTGTCCTGCCCAAATTCTAGCTTTGGATCCTTGGTTACAAGTCAGAAAAAAAAGAAATCATTACCACAATTTCAGCCATATATTTTACCTGCAGGTACAATGGAGTAAATTATGATAAAGTTAAGGATAAGCAATCTTTCTGGATGCACACACAAGTGGGGATCCAATAAAATGACTAAGATACACATGTGGATATGAAGGATAATGAGGGGAGTGGAAAGAGGGAAGGGTTTAAAAAGGGAGGAAAACCCAAGGTCCATCAAAAGAACATGTTTACAACTCCCTACTAAAATTCTGTTACTTTGCTACTTTTTCTCTTGCAATAAATTTTTTAGCTTGCTTTAAAAAAAAAGAATGTGTCAAAAGAACAAGAATAGGATTCCCTGAAAATTTAACTGAAGTGTTTTTTTCCCCAAGATACAGAAACATTAAGAAGCTTCTTGGAGTGTATTGTAACTACCATGAGCTATCAGTGTAGGAGAACACATGGTTTCATTTGTATGCAGTGTGCCTACTTTATATCAGTACCTTTCTGGAAATTTTGAATTTGGTGCCCACAGGCATTTGCCCTAGAACCTTCTTGACTTCAGGTTTTGCTTGTGTGTAAACAATCACATACTTTTATTTCCTAAGTATCACATTTTCCTCATTCAGCTGGTGCAAGGTGATCAACTCAGACTCCCCCTAACACCTTCAGTGGCAATAGTGACTCTTCCTTGTGAAGGATAAGACATCATGAGCTAAGAGCATAGAGGAGAGATTTCTCCCCTAAGAATAAGAAAATGCTGGACTCCTGATTCTTCAGCCTCTTCAGGGCCAGCAAGGCTACCTTTCTCTGGAGAAGCAGAAGCAACTGAATTTAAATATCAATTCTTCTTTCTGAGAAGCAGAGTATAGAATATTGAGTCAGATTCAGGAACATTTTTTTCAGTTGCCATCTTGTTTTATTTGTTTTAATTAATTACACATGACAGTACAATGATCTTGACATATCACACATTTGATTCAGATGGGATAAAATTTCTCATTTTTCTGAGTGTACAGGTTGCAGAATTACATTGGTCATGCAGTCACATGTATACCCACAGCAATAATGTCTATTTTATTCTGCTGTCCTTCCATTCCACCATCCCCCTCCCCATATTCAGGAACATTTTTGCCTGACAGAGTCTGGCAACATGGAGATACGAAGGCATCAAGTCACCACTCTGATGTTAGACACCTGCCTAGAACAGGGGTTGTGGTGTGATGAGAGCTGGGCTTGCAACTGGGAAAGCTTTGTGGTTGAAGGCTGAGGATCAGGTTTGAAAGCAAATAGAGAAGAGCCCTTGACCAGAAAAAATGTCCAACTACCCTGACGCAACTCTGCTATGAGGGGGCCCAAGTTAGTCCTATGGAGAAAGCTCAGAGAAAGGCCTATGCCTAGCATGTGTTTGAGCCATTCCAACCCAGGAGTCAGACCTATAAGTAAAGAAGCCATATTGGACACTCCATCTACAGTAGATGCCCTGGGGTCCTAGAATGTAACTCAGGGTTACATGGTGCAAGGTGATCAACTCAGACTCTCCTTAACACCTTTTTTTTTTTTTTAATGTGGGGAAACTGAAGAAACAGAAGAAGGTGAAAGAATGTGACTGGGAGAAATCAAGCAGCTAGGATAAAGAGGATTAAAAAGGCAAAAGACGGAGAGGAAAAAACATAAGGATGAAATGGGGTAGAAGTTCACTGTAAGCTCCTGATCCCCACCTCACCCCAGAAACAGCATAAGCAGAAGGAAGGAGGATCTTTGAATGCCCAAATGATAGTCCATGTTTCTCTGAAGGAGGGTTAATGGTATGGAACTTGATTGCCTTCAAAGAATATGTACAGAGCAGAAGGCTGGTGTCAGAGCAGGGATTCCACTCACTGAACCAGTTTCAATGAACCCATTTCCAGATTCAAGATAATGAAATCGCATAAGATATGGTATCCTGACTGGCTTGTTACTCTGGGAGATCATCTTTTTAGATCAGCCACAACAAGTGATGATAAAAGGTAAAGTTTAAAATTCCCATAGACTTTAGCTTCTACCCAAAATGGAGTAAAAGGAACTGAATTCACATTAATAACTGGAAAAAAAAGAGCAATCAAAACTGAGTGAGCTATATTAAGTAATGGTTCTAACACACCAGACATCATGCAAATGAGAACAGGGACCCCTGCAATATGGGAAACAAGTGAGGCAGCTGCTCCAGTTTGCTGCCTTGACCCAGTTCCCAAGCTACCATGAGGGAGGAGGGATGTACACCAGGTGGGATTCAGTGGAGTCCCTGAATTGAAGAGGTCTAGTTGGAAGTATATAAAGAAAAATAAAGCGACAGTTAACAGGGCAGAGTTCTGGGGAAGAAAGAACTGCATACAGAGAGAATGGTCACAATCTGCATAGGATCCTCAAGTGATGAGTGTAACAAATGAGGAAGCTACATGAGGTAGGGGGAGAAACTATGGTACCCTGAGGATTAAAAAAGAGAGTATCCAGCTCTCACATGGGCCTAAAGAATAGCCATTCTACCAGCCAGAAAAGGAAAACAGAAGCATAATTCATGAGGCTTCAATCAGAATACTCAAAGGTATCTTTCTTCAGTTGTGAATCAAAACTAGTTATAGACCAAAATTTGTTCTGGTTTGTGCTAACAGAGCCCAAAAAGGTAAAATTGTTTTCAAGTAACTTACATGCATTCAGAGAAAAGACTAAGAATATTTACATATAAAACTAAATTAAATATAGTATCTAAGCAAAATCCAAAATCTGTGATATACAATAAAAATTTTCTAGAAATGAACATAAGTAGAAAATACAACCACAAATAGAATGAGGAAGGAAATTAATCAATCAAAATAATCGAATTAGAAAACAAAAACATTCAATCATTGAAACTGAATCCCATATATTCAAAAACATTAAGTACAGTCATAGAAGACAAGGTAAACTGCCAAAGATGAAAAAGTAGAATTGATGGCATCAAGGGTAGATTATTACTGCATAAAGAAAAAAAGTTAGATTTGCTTCATTAAGTTGAAAGATTCATGCTGAATAAATTGCAGCATACACTATAATTTTTATGGCACTTTTAAAATTCCATGATGAATACCATTAGGAGTTAACTTTGATTCATTCAATTGAATAATAGGCTGTGCCTATCCAATAAGCATGTGCCAGAAGCCAACAGAACATCTGAATGAGTTTTTGGAATATGCAAAAGGTGTTGAATGTGCACATGTAAATGAGCATGAACATCCATAGATGAGTAAGTAAACTTTGTACCCAGGAGACCACCTGTTGCACATAGTCCGTATAGGGCTAAATTACCAGGAGAGCATTCAGAAAGAAAGAAAATCACTTTATTTTTCATCTGCCTGCCTAACCTAGGAGGACCTTTTAGGCCCAGGGGAAGGCAAATTGAGAAGTTCAAAAAAGGTAGTGTCCCTGAGCATCTAGAGTATAATTGTCTGCAGATACCTCTTAGAATCAACCAGAGCCTCAATTCCTGTGAACCTGACCCCATGCTTCATCTATTCTGTAAGGGAATCTTGGTACAGGATGCTGTACTGAGTTTTACCAGAAGACAAGACACCTATCTCAATCTGTTTTGCTTTCCTGAGTCAGTACTGCTGAAGTAGTCTGAAAAGGGAGAAATACAGACCAACTCCTCATCATGTTAGGAGGCACAAGTGGGGTCTGTGCTCTGGGACCTTCTCTGCTTGTCCTCCTCTGGGCAATTTGTAGCAATAGAATATAAAAGCTGGAGTTTGTCCTAAGGAGATTCATAGCAGGTAGAAGAACAAGGAAGTGCATCGTCTAGAACCCAGTTAAGAAAATTTGGAGATTTCAGCTACAAATATAGAAATTTGGGGGTTGTAAGACAAAAATCTGCCTCTAAAAATCTTTGATCATTGGCTAGAAATTACATTTGGTCTATGTAACTTCAGAGGCAGGGGACAAAGACCACAGCTGGGTGGCAGTAAGAAGAAAGTAGTAGTTGAGCAAATTTCAGCACAACCCAATCAATTGGTAAAAGCTCTTGCTGCCAAAATCAAAAAATTGTACCCAGAAAAGCAAGGAGCTACCTATCACTATCTGCACTCAATAGTATCTGGAACAACATGAGTAGAGATGTCTTGCATGCCTGAGTTTTATCCAACTAGGTGATCCCTCCAACAACCTTTCCACTTCTTAAAACAAGGCTTCCCTGATGCCATGCTGTGGGCCTGTCATGCAGCCTGGGGAAGGGCTTGGGTTTCAAGGACTTTGATTTGATTTTAGACTTTCAGTTTCCCTGGCTTCCTCATCCTGTCCCTGGTTGGAAACAGAAAATACAAGGACTTAGTCCTCGTCACCAGTTCAGCCTCTCGCAAATGATTAGTGACATCCCGGGTAAAGTATATTTCATTTTTATAAGATTCATGGGCAAGCATATTTTCATGGAATTATTGGCAAGGCCTAAAGGGGTTCTGGAAATTAATTGTATCCAACCTTCTGTGTAAAGCGGGATTAGGATTAGAATAGTACAGCATGTTTGCCTACCAATCCAGATTGCAAACCAAGATTAAAAGAGGAGGGAAGGCAAAAGGACAAGTGCTTTGCTTCTAGAGCTGAGTAAATCATTCAGATTGATTAAATCAAGCCTATAATAAATCACATTATCTCAGTCCTCTGCACTGTATAATGTAATAGGAGTAGCCCAACTACCATGGCATTATGGATAAACAGACAAACAAAAATGGCCTGGATATACTGCCACAAATTGTGTCCACATAAAGAAAGTTGTTTTATCTTCGTGTACTTAGAGTCATTAGATGATTTTTATCCTCATTTTACAGATCACTAATAGAAAGTTGTAAAAATCCATGACTAAATATGGCGGCACACCAAAATGACACCGACCCCACTGGAATTTCAGACTTCCTTCTGAATTGTTTTGTCACATCTCCTGGCTGGCAACTCTGGCTGTCCCTGCCCCTCAGTCTCCTCTTCCTCCTGGCCATGGGGGCCAATGCTGTACTTCTGATCACCATCCGGCTGGAGGCCTCCCTGCATGAGCCCATGTACTTTCTGCTCAGCCTCCTCTCCCTGCTGGATATTGTGCTCTGCCTCACTGTCATCCCCAAGGTCCTGGCCATCTTCTGGTTTGACCTCAGGCTCATCAGCTTCTCTGCCTGCTTCCTTCAGATGTATATCATGAATAGCTTTCTAGCCATGGAATCCTGTACATTCATGGTAATGGCCTTTGATCGCTATATAGCCATCTGCCACCCACTGAGATACCCATCCATCATCACTGACCAATTTGTAATCAAGGCTGTCATTTTCATTGTGGCCAGGAATGTCTTCTTATGTATGCCCATCCCCATTCTCTCAGCATGACTCTATTACTGTGGGAGAAATGTCATTGAGAACTGTATCTGTGCCAATATGTCTGTCTCCAGGCTCTCTTGTGATGATGTCACCCTCAATCGCCTTTACCAGTTTGCTGGAGGCTGGACTCTACTGGGATCTGACCTTATCCTCATTTTCCTCTCTTATATCCTCATACTGCGAGATGTGCTAAAACTCAAGGCTGAGGGTGCTGTGGCCAAAGCCCTCAGCACTTGTGGTTCCCACTTCATCCTCATCCTCTTCTTCAGCACCATTCTTCTGGTCTTTGTCCTCACACATGTGGCCAAGAGAAAGGTCTCTCCTGATGCACCAATCTTGCTCAATGTCCTTCACCATGGCATCCCTGCAGCCCTAAACCCCATTGTTTATGGGGTGAGAACCCAGGAGATCAAGCAAGGAATCCAGAGATTACTGAAGAAAGGGTGGTAACAAGGGCATCAGACTCTCTGCTTTCCTAATGTAGGATGACTTGATAATCAGTTGATGGAAAATTGGGCTGAGAACTACAACTTGGAGACAGGATTTTAAAACNAAAAAAAAAGAAAAAAAGGTGTGGTGCATTGAGCTTTCTTTGCCTCGGGTACTTACAATCCACTGCTGATTACACATTCAGCTTCTCTGCCCAGAGCGAAGCGAAAGAGGAAGCAGATGGGAGCAAAGCGCCCGCAGCTCTTAATATAAACTCTTGAAAATACAACAAATGGCACCTCAGCTATATATATCCTATTATCAGCTAAGGGCATCTATGTTTTCCCCTTTTTTTCTACTTGTTTTTGTTACATCAACACATAATAGTTAAGAGTTGACTCTTAAGTCAAATTTATTGAGAGAGAGTGTTATGGTTTGGATTTGAGGTGTCTCCCGAAAGCGCATGAGTGAGACAATACAAGAAAGTTTAGAGGTGTAATGATTGTGTTATGAGAGCCTTAACAGAATCAGTACATTAATTCCCTAATAGGGATTAACTGGGTGGTAAATGTTGGCAGGTAGGGTGTAGCTGGAGGAGGTGCATCTCTGGAGACATGGCTATGAAGTAAATATTTTGCTCCTGTTGAGTGGACCTCACTCTCTGCTTCCTGGTGCTTTATTCTCACCTGCTTGTCTCTGGCACACACTTCTTCCATGATGTTCTGCCTCCCCTAGCCTAGAGTAATGGAGGCCACCATCTATGGATTGAGACCTCCAAGACTGTGAGCCCCCAAATAAACTTTTCCTCCTCCAAAGTTGTTCTCATCGTTTTTTTTTTGTTGTTGTTGTTGTTTGTTTGTTTGTTTTTTGTTGTTGTTGTTGTTGTTTTTGGCCACAGGAGAAAAAATCTGATTAAGACAGAAATGAACAAGTAAAGATTCAATTTTTCAGCTATTAGTGACAATGTTGAAGATAAGAGACAGGTATATTATACTATTTTATTTATTTTGGGGGGGTTTAAAAATCTGTATTAGAATTCTTGTATAAAAGATGAAGCTTATGTTACATTTAGCTCTTAGGATTTTGCTTATATTTGGGGATGAGGAAAGGAGAAAGCAATTTTCAGTGGGGTATAAGAGAAGCTGGTCTGTTTCTTGTTTAAACAAGTGTTTTCACTGTGTAATCATGCAGAGAACTTTATGTATGCACGGCCTGTGCATACATTTGTGCATGCATGTTATCTATGAATAAAAATTTTAATTATTAGGAGGTGGGATGTAGCCCATTGTTGCAGTGATTGCCCAGTATATGTGATGCCCTAGGTTCAATCTCCAATATCACCTAAATATTTACTATTAAAACCACATCTATATGTCTAGCTTAATTCCACCATCATTAATTATGACTTAAAAATATGTTTGTTTAAATATATATATCTACACACACATACAAGTTCGTAATATCTAAAATACATAACTTTAAAAAATTATTATGTAACCTCCATCAACAGAAGTTTCATACATAAAAAAAAAAACTTTATTGTGTCTGCACTTTAGATCTCTAAAGTAACCAATTAATTACCAAAGCCAAACCTCACAGTCAGACTGTGATATCAGATCACTTTCATCTTCTGCTGCTATTATTACCTACAACATGAATGATCTTTAACAGTCCTGATTTTCTCTAATAGTCAGTTCTTTAGTTAAAAACATGGAAAAATATTACCAAGTTGATGGAATTTTAAAATGGTTTATTGAATAAATGAATGGATTGTGTCTTCTATTATAGTTCCTTTTCCATAGGAAAGAAGTAAAAAAAGGGAGTGAAAGGATGAGAACCTGAAGGATACTAAATTCTCTTTAATATCATGATCCTGAGTCAGACAATTTCCAACACACTCAGATTGATATTTAAGAGGTGTAACATTCAGCTTTTTTTTCCTATTACTAAAGGATGTTCCAGGATCTCAGAGATTCCAACAGCTCTCAGATCCAGGTCTCTGAGTTCATACTGATGGGATTCCCAGGCATCCACAGATGGCAGCACTGGCTCTCACTTCCCCTGGCTCTGCTCTACCTCTTAACCGTTGGGGCCAGCATCCTGATCCTGACCACCATCTACCAAGAGGCAAGTCTGCATCACCCCATGTACCATTTCCTGGGCATCCTGGCTGTGGTGGACATGGGCCTGGCTACCACCATCATGCCCAAGATTTTGGCCATCTTATGGTTTAATGCTAAGGCCATCAGCCTCCCTGAGTGCTTTGCCCAGATGTATGCCATCCATTGTTTTGTGGCCATGGAGTCAGGCATCTTTGTCTGCATGGCTATAGATAGGTATGTAGCCATTTGCCAACCACTGAGATATCCAACAATTGTGACTGACTCTTTGTGATCAAAGCAACCTTATTCATGGCAGTTAGAAACTGTCTAAGTCCAATTTCAGTGCCCATCTTAGCTGCTCAGAAAAATTACTGTCTTCATAATCAAATTGAGCACTGTTTTTGTACTAATCTTGGAGTCACTAGCCTCTCCTGTGATGACAGGAAAATCAACAGTATCAATCAGATATTTCTGGCTTGGCTGATTATGGGAAGTGATCTGAGTTTGATTATTGTATCATATGTTTTGATTCTTAAGTCTGTACTGAAGCTCAACTCCAAAGAAGCTGCATCCAAGGCCCTAAATACCTGCACTTCCCACCTCATCTTAATTCTTTTCTTCTACACTGTCATTGTTGTCATTTCCATCACTCATAGTGGAGGAATGAAACTTCCCCTCATCCCAGTTCTACTCAATGTGCTAAACATGTTATACCCCCTGTTCTCAACCCCATGGTGTATGCCCTCAAGAACAAGGAGCTCAGGCAGGACTTATGCAAGTTGCTTAGGCTGAACATCAAGAGCAACTAACATGGAGAAGACATGCTTTTTATTTTCTCCACATAGTTACCCCACTGCAGTGTTCAGTGACTGCAAATATGAAAAGTTAATAATAGACATACAGTAGCATCTTTTCAATTTTCATAGGAAAGCTATGGCAGCAACAAAAGCTTCTGAATAATATATGTGGAGCTAATATTTGAAATCTCTGTATTACCCACAAAAATCTCATGACAAGAGTAACATAATGAAGCTATTCGTTTCAAGAAATTCAAGGGGAAGATTTGAAGAATTTACAATTTATTATATTATATATTTTCTATGACTAGAATGTTCAAATAATGTTGACTAAATATGGTTAGAGCAAATATTTATCAATATCTACTATTAAACTGAGTGTATAGTACTTTTATTTTGATGTAATTATTGATAAAATAGGAGCTATTTTAATTAATATTTATTGATGCATTATAATTACATGTAATAATGAGATTCATTGAGTCATATTTGTACACACATATAACAAAATTAGTCACTTTCACTCCCAAATCCTTCCTCTTTTCCTCTCCTCTTCTGCCACTGAATTCCCTTTCTCAGCTCTATGCCTTCCTTATACTTTTATGAGAACCCCATTTTTTCACCCACTTTTTTCTAACCATGCACATATGAGAAAATATATAATGCTTGACCATGTGAGTCTGGCTTATTTCACTTAATATAATACTCTCAATTTTTATTCATTTTCCTGCAAAAGTCATAATTTTATTCTTATTTAAGGCTGAATAAAACTCCATTGTGCGTGTGTGTGTGTGTGTGTATATATATATATATATATATATATATATATATATATATATATATATATATATATATAGTGTTATCACATTTTCTTTATGAATTCATCTATTGACAGACAGGTAGATTGGTTAAATAAATTGGCTATTCTGAATTGCACTGATATAAAACATATATAGACACTGGAGTTGTGTCTCAGTTATGGAACACTTGCCTTGCATGAGTGAGGCACTAGGTTCAATCCTCGGAATGGCATAAAGATAAATAAAATTTGTATTGTGTATATATACATCTAAAAATGTGTTTGCATTATATGTCACTATAGTATGCTGACTTTATTTCTTTGGGATAATTACTAAAGAGCAATATTGCAGTGTCATATGGTGATTCTGTTTCTGGTCTTTTAAAAAATGTCTTATTATTGCATTATAGTTGCACATTATAATGGTGTTAATTTTGACATAATCACACATGCATAGAATGTAATTTGCTCCATTTCAGTTCCCAGTATTTTCTCTTTCCTTTCTTTCCTTCATTCTCACATCCCCTTCATCTACTCTATTGGTCTTCCTTCTATTTATTTGTTTTTAAATTGATGATTTATAAACATAAACAAAAATAGAATTCCATATTGTATATTTACTTACATGCTTAGCATAATTTGGTCAATTTTATTCCTTTTATCATTGCTGTTCCCTTCCTCCTCAATCCCTGCCTACCTCTACTCCACAGATCTTCCTTTTATTTTCATGAGATTCCCCCCACCACACACATTCTTTTCCCCTTATTTTACTATAGCTTCTGCATATTAAAGAAAACATTTGACCCTTGAATTTCTGATCCTGGCTTATTTCACTTAGCACGGTGTTCCATTATTTGCCTGCAAATCCCATAATTTCATTATTCTTTATGACTGTGTAAAACTCCATTGTGCATACATACATACCATATTTTCTTTATTTATTCATCTACTGAATGGTACTGAGAGCTGGTTTCATAAATTGGCTTTGTGTATTGTGCAGCTATAAATATTGATGTTCTTATATTAGTGCAGTGTGCTAAATTGAGTTCTTTTGGATAAATACCAAGGAATAGGAAAACTGAATTACATTGTGGTTCCATTCCTAGTCTTTTGAAGAATATGGTAGGGAGTAATTCATCAGTTTATCATTTGTCTTATTATGTGTCATATCTTTATTTGAGCGACAAAGGACTTGAATATGCATTTCTCTGAAAAGTTATGCAAATCACTAACAAATAACTGAAAATATGCTTGATACTTTTATTCATTAGGCAAATTCTATTTAAAAGCACAATAACATATCATTACGCCTACTAAAATGGCTATAACTAAAACTAGAAAGAAATCAGCAAATGTTGATATATTGTTGTTGAGATGTAAAATTGTAAGAACAAGCCCAGCGGCCTGCTGAGGGGCAGAGCTGCCCCCTCCCCCCACGCCTGCAAGGTAGGCGGAACTGTGACCACTGACAGCACAGGCCCAGTGGCCCGCGGAGGGGCAGAGCTGCCAACCACGCCTGCAAGGTAGGTGGACCTCCGAACTCCCAGCAGGACTGGCCCAGTGGCCTGCTGAGGGACAGAACCGCCACCTCCCCCTGCGCCTGCAAGGTAGGGGGAACTGTGACCACACAAAGAACAGGCCCAGCGGCCTTCTGAGTGGCACAGCTACCCCCTCCCCCCACGCCTGCAGGTAGGCGGAACTGTGACCACCGACAGAACAGGCCCAGTGGCCCATTGAGGGGCAGAGCTGCCAACCACACCTGCAAGGTAGGTGGACCTGAGACCCACTGGCAGAACAGGAGCAGCGGCCTGCTGAGGGGCAGAGCCGCCCCCCCCACGCATGCACATTAGGCGGACCTGTGACCCACCAGCAGACCAGGCCCAACATCCCGAGGAGGGGCACAGCTGCCCCATGCGCCTGCAAGGTAGGCGGACCTGTGACCACCAACAGAACAGGCCAGAACTGCAACCGACAGACAGAACAAGCCCAGTGGCCCGCAGAGGGGCAGAGCCGCTGCCCACGCCTGCAAGGTAGGCAGACCTGCTACCGAACAGCAGAACAGGCCCAGCGGCCTGCTGGCGTGGTAGGCACATTGCCCCAATTGGAGGAGGGGCAGCGCCACAGCCCGCGCCTGCGAGGGAGACTTTGCAACTATACAAGAGCAATATAAATATATAGGGGGAAAATTCGATAGCACAACAGATTCACCAAGCAGAAAAAAACGCGAACAGTATGAAGAGGCAAGGAAAGAAAGGACCACAAGCAATGCAGGTCAACTCAACGTTAGAAGAGGTAATATCTATAGCAGATGGAATGTCAGATAAAGATTTCAGGATATACATGCTTCAGATGATCTGGAGTCTCAAGGAAGACATCAGACAGCAAAATCAGACAATGAATGATCACTTCAACAATGAATTACATAAACAAATCCAAGAAGCAAAAGATCAACTATACAGGGAGATAGAGGTTATAAAAAACAAACAAACAGAAATCCTAGAAATGCAGGAAGCAATAAACCAACTTAAAAACTCAATTGAGAATACTATCAGCAGAGTAGAACTCTTAGAAGATAGAACATCAGACAATGAAGA
>NW_026000174.1:18778755-18786309 GCF_001458135.2 Marmota marmota marmota
GGGATGAGAGGTGGGAGGGAAAGGGAGAGAGAAGGGAAATTGCATGGAAATGGAAGGAGACCCTCAGGGTTATACAAAATTTCATACAATAGGAAGTGAGGGGAAAGGGGAAAATAATACAAGGGGGAGAAATGAATGACAGTAGAGGGAGTAGAGAGAGAAGAGGGGAAGGGAGGGGAGGGGAGGGGGGATAGTAGAGGATAGGAAAGGCAACAAAATACAACAGACACTATTATGGCAATATGTAAATCAATGGATGTGTAACTGATGTGATTCTGCAACTTGTATACGGGGTAAAAATGGGAGTTCATAACCCACTTGAATCAAAGTGTGAAATATGATATATCAAGAACTATGTAATGTTTTGAACAACCAAGAATAAAAAAATTAAAAAAAAGAGGTGTAAAATTGTACCATAGCTGTGAAAAATTTAGATCATCACACAGTAATTGTAATGATGATAGGTTCCAACATTTAACTCTGGTGTATAAATCCATCATCACTGAGATCATATGTCAGAACAAAAACTTATACATGAATGTTTATAGTAGCACTATTACTCAAAAAGTGGAAAGATACTACAAGTATATTTAAGTTCCTGAATGGATAAACAAAATTTAATATAATTATCTATATAAAAAATTATTCCATCAAAATATAACTGTGAGGTAAGATATCATTTTAACTATAATCACTATTTTGCTCTTTGTTATGTATCGCATCACATCATCTTGTGAATCTTGATATACACAATAAAACTTTATCTTTGAAAAGTTCTATTCAGTTAAGGAGTTAAGGGCTTGCTGCATATTACAAAAACAAATCAAACATTAGTGCAGTAATAATTCAAAATAATTAAAAAATTAATGAACCAAATGAACAAAACTGACAAAGTACTGGTACATGCTACACATACACTTGTTTTATGTATACTACATGTATAGTTTCTTTCCACATTTTTAATTGTTATATTAGAGTTGTACATAATAATGGGATTTGTTGTTATGTACATGTACAGAATATTAAAAGATATTTTGGCCAATATCACTCCTTAGCACTTCCCCCATTCCTTTCCTACCTTTCATTCATGGTCCTTTTCCTTTACTTATCTCCCTTTGATTTTTATGAGATCTCCAACCACCCACATTTCTTTTCCTTTTTCCTCTCTACCTTTCACATAAGAGAGAAAACATACAAATCTTCACCTTTTGAGTTTGGCTTGTTTCATCTAACACAATTGTTTCTAGTTTCATCCATTTTCCTGGAAATTACATAATTTTATTTTTCTTTATGGCTGAATAAAACTCTACTGTGTATATATACCATATCTTCTTTATTGATTCATCTTTTGATGGACATTTGGCTAGTTCTATAGTTTGTGTTGTTATAAACATGGGTATGAATGTTCCACTATAGTATGATGACTTTCTTTTGGATAAATACTGAGGACTGGTATACATGGGTTATATGGTAGTTTCATGCCTAGTCTTTTGAGGAACCTCTACACTGATTTCCATAATGGTTGTACTAATCACTACCCCACCAACATGTAAAAGTGTTCATTTTATCCCCTTCCTCTCAATATTTATTATTAGTAGTATTATTGAAGACTGCCATTCTGACTAGTGTGAGATTAAATCTCAGTGTAGTTTTGATTTGCATTTTATTAATTGCTAATGAGTTAAATATTTTTCATATATTTATTAACCTTTCATATTTCTTTTTAAAGGTGTCTGTTTATTTACCCATTTATTAATTGGGTTATTTGCTTTTTACGTTTTTGTTTGTTTCCTTCTTCATCTATTCTTAATATTAATCCTCTGTCAGAAGAGTGGCTCACAAAGGTTTTTGTTCACTCTGTAATTCTTTCTTCATATTCCTAAAGTTCTCTTTTGCTGTGAAGAAGTCTTTAATTTTGTTTAAATGCTTTTATTTTAATTATGCATTACAGTAAAGTATATTTTGACATATTTATACAAACATGGTTTGTTTTATGCTATCCAATTAATCAACTTTTGACTATTTCCTGAGCTTTAGGGCTCCTATTGAGAAAGTTATTGTCTATGCCTATATATTGTTTTTTGACCCTACATTTTCTTCTAGGAGTTCCATATTTTGTGGTCTAATTCCTAGGTCTTTGATCCACTTTGAATTGATTTTTGTGCAGGATGAAAGATAAAGGTCTAGTTTCATTCCTCTATATGTGGATAACAAATTTTCTCAGCAACATTTTAAAACAATGTGTATTTTTAAAAAAAAATGTGTATTTTCTCCAAAGTATGTTTTAGGTATCTTTGTCAGGTTTCATTAAAAAAGTGTACCTGTACTTTTCTGAGTTTCTCTGATGTCATAATATACATCATCAACCTCACTTGAAAATAAATTTTTTGAAAACCAGAGTCCCTGCTATGTAATGTTTCTTTTTTATAGATACATTCTGCTTTGGTGAGTACTAACTACTGTAAATTCATGAAACCATAAATTAATAAGAAACATATAAATGCATATATGTGAGTGGTTAAAATGTTTTATACAAGTAATGTTTTCCTCTTGTCTCCAACAGGCCTTAAGCAGAAACAAATCTGTAATATTAGGAAAATTATGAATTTTTATTCAAATTATCTTGTGTTGATTATCATTCCCCTCCATCTACACATGGCCATCTTCAAGCACATGTACTGACATAGGCATAATAAATTATTCATGTACTAATGTGGTATCATATCATGCAGGTGGTAAAGATGAAAAGCAACCTCTGTTTTCCTGCTTCCATATGAATTATCTTGACTCTTCATCAGCATCTGTGTCCTAAAGCTGTTAAATATCCCTTTGGGGTTTTGTTTAAAGGCTTAGTTCAATCCTACAGCTATCAAGGGAATTAGATATTTAGGGCTATACATGTATATATGTTGCAGAATTCTGATTTTTTAAAATACCAAACCCAGATTGCTTGGACCAGATTGTATCCTGCTTACTCTTTCTACACGCAGAAATTAGGTAATAAAGGGCATGAAAAGACAGACAAAGTAGTGTCAGAAATCTTTTAGTTGTTGTTTTTAATAACAGAGATATTTTGTTTGTGTGCACACTGTTTGAATATACACTAATTGGTTATAATATTCTCAGAAATGCAGATTTGATTTACATCACCCAGTTTAAGACATTAATGTTGTAAAAGTTGGCTTTGTCTTGGGAAATATTTACTTCCCAAATTCTCATGTTGCAATTAAAGGTGACTTTTCATGATGATTGTGAATATTTATTCTTTCAATGAACAAAGAAAAATCTCCAGGAGTGCTAGAAAACAGATTAAATTACACCACGATGAGTAGAAATAGCTGGAGAGGAGTTTGGTCAATTTCAGAACACTCTCATTTCTTACCTGCACTCAAAAAAAAAAGAATGTAATTTACTTACTTCATAGCAAGTCTCTCTAGAGAACAATTATGACTCTCTTTCATCCACTTTTGATGGCAAAACTGACTTAGATGAACCTACTACCAAGAGACTTGATCATAGGTTGTAAAGATTGAGGATGTTCAAGTGTGGACACAAACTTATTTTCTATGAGTTCAGGAGTGAAGACAGATTACAAATGCTTTGAAAGTTGTATTTTCTATGGTGATAATTGTGTTTACTGTTATTACTTCAATGAACCTACTTAATCACAGCATAATATTAGTCTATTTTCCTTACAGAAAATTGAAATCAAACAGTATTTAAAACACCTTAAATTTGTGCTGAAAAAGTCTAATTTGATTGTAGTTATTGCCACAATTCATGGTATTGACTTGGATCTTTCCTCAACAACATGAGAATACATTGAATATAAGAACTAGTTGTTCTCATGTATTAGAAGTTAAAATCGTATTTATAAAGGAATTGTGTGAATCATAAATGGGATAATTATGTCTCACATTTAGGAAATAAATTCTTCAGAATACAGAACAAATCATCTCAAAGATGTATTTCCTATTCTCTATTCACAGGTATCCACATTTCCCTTATTTTTTTTTTACTTAGTTTCTGTTACAAAACAAATATGAACTAAGATTTGATCATTCAAATAAACTGAGAGGAAGTAACAAGTAATGATCTTACATTTTGAAGTAATTTGTGACAATTTTGAACTTAAGGAATAATGTATAAATTTTATTTATTTTGTAGACTTTTAAAATTGTAATAAACAATTCAATAGAAAGGCAAAGTTGATCTACAATATTAGCTCTTACTTGATTGCCTTTGAGGAGAAGGGAAACAGAAAGTGATGTTCAGGAACATGATAGAAGTGAGTCCATTTCTTATTCACATGAGTGTACTCACTGCTTGTTCATGCACTGAAGTTTACATGAATGCTTTCTTCATCCATGTTTGTACCCTTTTGATACATAATACATATTAAAACTAGTAAGAATGCATTTTAAAGTATACCTCATTTTTATAGTAACCAATTATAAGTTACATACATTTTAATATACATCTATGAATATACATATATGAAAGGTTTAATTTAATTTTTAATGAAAAAAATTTCAAGGAAATTTGAAAAATGTATTATTGAACACAAACAGTAAATAAAAATTAACAAACCAGACAGAAAAATTTGATGACAAATTTTTGGATACAAAAAGTTGGATACATAAAGAAATACTTTCTTATTATGCAAATTTATCTTATTCTTTGTCCATAATGTAAATTACTTGTTTTTTCTTAAACTTGCAATTTTGACCGTAGTCCTTAACAGTGCTGTTGAATAGGAAACAAAGCATCAGATAAAATGCTCTGATTAAGTAGATTATCCATATTTCAATTTTGTACTGTGGACTAAATACAGTGAGGAAGTCAATTACAATTTTTCCTATTATTTTACTTGTGGGAAATTATCAAACTGATAAACACATAGGATGAAACAATTTGGTACTATCAGTTTGAATTACACTGTGTCAAGCATGTTATCTACTGATTCTAAAAGAGATATTGAGATAGTGTTTCCTGTCTTTGGTTTCTACAATTGACTGACTTTGATGTTTCCTCCTAACTTTTTTAGTAGGTTTTTATGTTTTCATGATTTGTGATTTCCAAAAGATCTTTTTTAGGTATATTTTGGCTTATGGGTTTTCTTTTTCTTTTTTTTATAATTTCTATTTTTTTATCTTTTTTTATTGTTAGTTGTTGAAAACATTACAAAGCTCTTGACATATCATATTTCATACATTTGATTCAAGCAGATTATGAACTCATGGGTTTTCTTTTACATATTTTTATTGCACACATATACATTTTTGCATATACATTATATAAATTGTATCTGTGAAATAAGGTGATTTGTAGTAGGTCTTAATGAATTGATTTTACTTTATTTTATTTGTTTTTTTTGAAGCACCTCAATGTTTATTGCAGCTCAATTCACAATAGCTAAACTATGGAACCAACCTAAGTGTCCTTCAATAGATGAATGGAGAAAGAAAATGTGGTGTATATATTCAATGGAACATTATTCAGATTTTTAAAAATTGCTTATATTTTTAAATACATGACAATGGGATGCATCACAATTCTTACTATACATATAGAACACAATTTTTTATATGTCTGTTTGTATATAAAGTGTGTTCACACCAATTCATATCTTCATACATGTACTTTGTATAATAATGTCCATCACATTCCACCATTATTGCTAATCCCATGCCCCCTCCCTGTCCTTCCCACCCCAATACACACCAATATATACACACACCAATATAATAATACCTAAAGTCTATTATGATATCACATTTATTGATTCATTAATCTGCTCATTAATTCTCAAATGATATTTAGCATCTGCTATGTGCACCATACCATGTCAAATGTGGCCAACATAAATAATATGCAATATGTTCAAATATTATAGTTGTGTTTTATGGGTGATTCAAAACTATAAATATATAATCATGATACCATTATATTCAAATAACAACAGATATAGATTCCATCAGCCTATATATTCCTTCCTACAAGCCTTCCAATTTCCTAGTTACATGATGTTATGGTGAACTGAAGTGTGGTCCGCTATCTTCTCCAAAAGAGCTGAGTTTTCCTATAAAAGGGATTCCTGATGTGGTGGGAAAGAGGGTGAGGTCACAGCATCAATGAAAGAACTGCAAAATCACAAAGCAAAAGAATGTTAGCGTGATGTGAATAGGAAATGAGAAATAACAACTGAATTGAACTCTGATCTGACAGAATACCAGCAATGTTTCTGGTATAAGAACATTTGTCTTTTCCCTTTAGAAGTTGTTCTTGATCACCTACTTGCCATTTTTGTATATTCCTGCATGATTCTAACATTTTATTTTAACACAAGAAAAGAGCTTTGAGCAATACTCTTATTAAAATATTCATCCTATGTTTCTTTGCTACTTCCAGTAGAAGTTGCCTTCTCATTGTCACTCTTCAGTGCAAAATAGGGAAGTAGGGAAAGAACAGCAAATGAGGAACAATGAGCTATGTCTGATTTGTCCACCAGCCTAAGTAATATAAACTATCTTCTTTTGATGTCTGAAAGTTTATTCAAAGTAGACATTTCAACTCATAATATGTACAGGTGAACATTATATATGAACAAGGCCAAAGATGAGGCACTCTAAAAGAAGGGGATTTGAATCAACATTCACATTGAAGTATGAAATTCCCAGTAACCTTTTGTTACTCAAGTCTAAGACACTCATTGCCATTTCATGATTTCAATAATTTGCATATTGGTGGCTACTTTTTAACAATAATTGGAAGTGTTTTGGAAATACCTGTGAACAGTGCTAATTAAGAATGTCTGCAAAGAAGCAAAGGGGTCAGAGAAGAGCACCCAAAATTGATACTCTCAATGATGCTCACTCATCCACAGTCTTGATAGAGCTTTCCAAAGCCATTTATTAAGACTGAGTGAGTTGTCAAAGATGAGCAGATTAGAATATGAACTTTAAAACAAAAGTTTGAATTCATAGTGAAAAATAAGAAGACAATTGTGTAGTAAGTAACACTAAAACAAATTTATGAAAGTAAGTGATGAGAAGATAGGATTTTGTAAAAAATATACTTAAAGAGAAATAAATACATTTTTCTAGTTAAATATATTTAATAATGTAACTTCATTCATTTTAAGGACAAATGAGGATGTCATTGGGGTTAAGAAGAAAGTACTCACCAGGTCTACACCTGCATTGCATCCTCTGTTAGTTCTTTCATTCTAAACTGCAATGTTTTAAAAAATTGTGCACCTAATTTTTATTCTTAAAATTTGAAATCTTCAAAACAGAAGAAAAAGCGCATGGTAACATTTTATAAAAATGCATATTGTACATCCATTTTAAATATTTGCACCAAAAATTGGCAAATATTTATATTAAAGAATTATATTATTGAGGTATGTTCCTGTTATCCCTAGTTTTTCTAGAGTTTTGAACATAAAGGGATGCTGTACTTTGTCAAATGCTTTTTCCGCATCTATCGAGATGATCATATGGTTCTTATTTTTAAGTCTATTGATGTGGTGAATAACTTATATTGATTTCC
>NW_026000174.1:18787079-18864934 GCF_001458135.2 Marmota marmota marmota
AACCCAATCAACAAATGGGCCAAGGACCTGAACAGACACTTCTCAGAGGAGGACATACAATCAATCAACAAGTACATGAAAAAATGCTCACCATCTCTAGCAGTCAGAGAAATGCAAATCAAAACCACCCTAAGATACCATCTCACTCCAGTAAGATTGGCAGCCATTATGAAGTCAAACAACAACAAGTGCTGGCGAGGATGTGGGGAAAAGGGTACACTTGTACATTGCTGGTGGGACTGCAAATTGGTGCAGCCAATTTGGAAAGCAGTATGGAGATTTCTTGGAAAGCTGGGAATGGAACCACCATTTGACCCAGCTATTGCCCTTCTCGGTCTATTCCCTAAAGACCTAAAAAGAGCATGCTACAGGGACACTGCTACATCGATGTTCATAGCAGCACTATTCACAATAGCAAGACTGTGGAACCAACCTAGATGCCCTTCAATAGATGAATGGATAAAAAAAAATGTGGCATTTATACACAATGGAGTATTACTCTGCATTAAAAAATGACAAAATCATAGAATTTGCAGGGAAATGGATGGCATTAGAGCAGATTATGCTAAGTGAAGGTAGCCTATCCCTAAAAAACAAATGCCAAATGTCTTCTTTGATATAAGGAGAGTAACTGGGAACAGAGTAGGGTTGAAGAGCATGAGAAGAAGATTAACATTAAACAGGGATGAGAGGTGGGAGGGAAAGGGAGAGAGAAGGGATATTGCATGGAAATGGAAGGAGACCCTCAGGGTTATACAAAATTTCATACAAGAGGAAGTGAGGGGAAAGGGGAAAATAATACAAGGGGGAGAAATGAATGACAGTAGAGGGAGTAGAGAGAGAAGAGAGGTGTGGAGGGGAGGGGGGATAGTAGAGGATAGGAAAGGCAGCAGAATACAACAGACACTAGTATGGCAATATGTAAATCAATGGATGTGTAACTGATGTGATTCTGCAATTCGTATACGGGGTAAAAATGGGAGTTCATAACCCACTTGAATCAAAGTGTGAAATATGATATATCAAGAACTATGTAATGTTTTGAACAACCAACAATAAAAAATTAAAAAAAAAAGAAATGGGGCTGGGTAAATTGGGTATCCATGTATGGAAGAATAAAAATTAGAGCACCATCTCTTACCAGTTCTAAAAATCAATTTGAAATAAATTAAAGACTTAAATGTAAGACAAATAATAATGAAGGTACTAGAAGAAATGTACAGGAAATTCACTTAGAACATTGGAATGGGAGTGGATTTTTTTTAAATAAGACTCCAAAAGTATATCAAAGAAACACTTGAGCTACCAAATATATTGCAACTTTACTCATTATAGCCAACAGTAAAATGATGAATTGATTAAAAAAAGTCATACATACATGCAATAGAATACTCTTCCATCATAAAAAATAACAAAAATCTGTTGTATGTATAAATAGTGTTAACTAGAGATAATTATGCTAAGTGAAAAAACCAGGCACAGAAAAATGAGTGCTGTATGATTTTATTCATAAATAGAAAAAAAAAGAAAGGAAACCATAGTGACTTTAACTTGTTGAAAACAACAAAAGATAACAAGTATTGGCAAGGATATAGGGAGAAAAATAATAACTATACACTGTTAAAGGGAACATAAATTAGTAAAGCCATTATGGAAACAAACTCTCCTTAAAATATTGGTAACACTACCAAGATCTTTGGATTTCATTTAGAAATCAAAAAATGAAATCAAAGAGGTATGCAAATAGGTAGATAAATGACAGGTAGACATAGATATGTAGATATAAAGAAATCCAATGAATACAGAGTTTCATACTTGGTGAAACTTTTCCTAAAATATTGCCAACATCAGTCACCAGGTTCAGTAGATTTCAGCTGGAAGTTCAAAAATAAAATTGAATAAATATTTAGGTAGGTAGATAGAGATGGAGATAGAGATATATTTGAAGCCAAAAAATTCTTAAATATATCAAAAATTAATATATCAAGTTCAAATGGATATTAAAGGATGGTTAACCTTTTATTTTTGAATTTAATATATTAATATTTTCAACTAATTTTATATAGTGTTTGATGTCTCTTTGAAATAACATGTTTTTGAATATTTTTTATAATATTAACAAAAATAATATTGTTTATACTGATATGTAAATAAATGTTTATTATGTAAAAAAAGTTCCTCAAAATATTGAAAATATAACTATCATGTGATCCAGCAATTTCTTTGCTGAGTATGTATCTAAAGGAAATAAAGTCAATATCTCAAAGAGAGGTACACATAATTGTATTCATAGTAGCATTATTCACAAGAGCCGAGAAGTGGAAACAACTCAAATATTCATTGAAAGATGAATGGATAAAGAAAATGTGGTAAATGTGCACAAGGAAATATTACTCAGCATTTAAAAAGGAGGAAATTATGCTTTTTGTAACAGCATAGATAAACCTGGAGGATGTAGTGAGTGAAATAAACCAGGTACAAAAAACAAATACTGTATAATCTCTTATATATAAATATTAAAATGTTTATAGTACATTATGAAATAATATGAGAGCTATAAAAATTATTACCAGCATAACCATAGTTTACAGAAGAATGTAAGTCTTTTTTGGATCTTTATTTTAATTTTCCCACTTGGTCTATCTCCACTTTCAAATGGAATTTAAAAATTCCTTTCTCAGCAATGAGCTTCTGACTCATGTCTAGGTGAGGTGCTTGGTGATATGTTTTTATTGCATCTACCATGTAGCAGGCAATCATTTTGGAATTTGAGATACCTTGATAAATAAATCGGGTAAACATCCTGATTTCATGGCACTAATAACCTAAACTTGATCTTAGTCAAAAGGCTAAAAAGCGATCATGGCAGTAATCATCTATATAGTAGGGTTGGTGGGGGGGACACCCAATAAAAGTCTTGAAAGCAACATGCTCCATGAAAAACACAAGAGCAGGATAGAGAGCACACATTTTCTCTTGCAATTATGTGCACTTGAGTCAAATATTGTGTGGGACCCTTAAGAATCTGATGGCAGTTCTGTATTTTCATAAGTCATTCTCTCACATGAGAATGAATACTCTTCAGTCATAAAGAAGTACAAGAGAGAATCTCTTCACCCAAGGCAGGGTCACCATAAGGGACTTCTCATTATCCCAGTCATAAAAAAAAATTATGCTACAAACTTTTAATTCCTTAGAAAACGATGTAGTATATTGCAGTTGTTAAAAATAAAGACACTGGGTCCAGGTGGCCTGGATGTAAATCCAAGTTCTGCCACTTGCTGGCTATATGACTTTCATTGTCTAACCTCCCTTTGCTTCAGTAAGCTTGCCTGTAGAAAGGACATGAAATAGTGCCATCCTCACACTTGTTTTAAGAACAAACATGCATACAATGCTTAGAAAAATTTCTGGAAAATAAGGGCCATATATGTTTGTTGTTGTTATAATCTTGAAACCATGTTCTTATGAAAATGCTCAACACCTTCAAAAAAAGTAATTAGAGGAAGACAAGGAATCTACACTGTACCCAGGAACACCCTTTGAAGAACTCAGGCTGGTTCACCAAAGAAGGAAGTAGAACTGAGAAAATAGAGTCTATATGGAAGACAGAAGAAAGCAGGGAGAGAGACAGGCCTTAAGAGACAGAGGTTATGGTGGAGACATGAACAGTCCAGGAAAGTGACCAATGGGCAGCAGCAGCTCAAGGTTAAGGGCCATTCTAGGGCCCCTGTGGCCTCTCAGTGCTGATGGAGGAGCAGCACCTGATGCTCCTGGTGTCCTGCCCAAGCTCAGAAGCAATGCACCTCCCAGCAGGGCTTCTACTTTTCAGACCCATCTTTTTGTCTTCCTCTTTATATTTTGCTTCTGAAGACATTTATCTGCCCAAACTTGATATTGTTTGTTTAACCTTAACATTTTACACAAAATATATGAAAATATTTATTGTTTCAAATAATCCCATTTTCTCTTTCTTTAATACTCATGTATAATTCAAGATTCATCTCAAATCCTAACTTCCCTGTAAAGAATTTACTTACTAACTCTAATAGATATTGATGGTCCTTTTCTCAGTTTCCATGATTTTGAAAATCTGTTGCAGTATTCGCTATTTTTCAAAAATAGCAAACAAAACTTCTTACCTTGTCTGTTAGCCATTCCAAGCATTTTTTATCCTCTATTAGAGTAGAATTCACTAGAGTTTTTGTAATCATTTATATTTCACAGTACATGACATGAAGCCAGGTACCTAGAGGGTACCCAGAAAAACTTGTTTGTTCATATTGACAAAATGTTTGGGAAAACTCAATGCAAGCTTAACCATAGAAAACTAATCGTCCACTGACTGTACAATTGGAAAGATTTCTCCTGCGACTGTGATGTTCAGAATGAGTCAGAGTAGAAACTAATAAGTCATAAAAAAGCAAAACTTGTCCAAAACCATGCTACATGCTTTTACTTTTTTAAAAAATTACGTATTAGAGCATGCAATTGGCCAGATGCATCTTTGTTGTTGTTTTTTTTTCCTCACTTGAAAAAAAATGGAGGTTGAGACTTAGATTAAGTAGTCTGTTAAAGTCTAGGCACTAGATATTAAAAGACAGAGTATTTAAACTTTGGGACTAACTAGATATTAAACTCATGTTATATCTCCTCAAACTCTTTCCTACTAACCTTTTGGTTCCTCCACATTTCATCCATTTTTAATGATCTCTCCTCCTTTTTTCACATGTGTTTCCTCTCATGTATCCTGGTCCAGCATCTAGATTCTACACTCTGAGGCCTGGGACTGAATTATTTTCAACTCTGCCTCTCTTTCATTAAATTCAAGGCATGACACATATTACTATCAGTGTCTCAAAGTTAATGAATGAGTGAAGGAGTGAATTAATTAATAGGTATACTAATAATAACATATTTGCCTCCTTGATATTTAACAAGACAACTATATCCTTTAGATACATTTTAAATAAAGGTTGCAAAAATGATTACATAGGACATAATAGAACACTTAGAAATTTTTGTATGAAACAGGATTTTTTCAAAAATAGTGAACAAAACTCAAAGATTTTATAAAACATCAAAACTTGCTTGCCTTAAAAATTATTAGAAAATATTGCAACCCTGGACCCTTATGGCCCCATGGCAAAAATGCATTTGATCTGCATAGAATTTGTTCCTAGTGGAGAGGATGTGCTTGCCCACATTAGTCTAGCCTCCTACTTCTCCACACAATGTGTGGATACATCAGGCTTACCTTTTGCCTTTTATTAACGTTCTAGTGTCACTAAACATATGATTCTATAAAAATTCATGACAAACATAATCTTTATTGGGAATGAGTATTTTACCTTTTTAATTCTGAATTCTCTATTTTGGCAGATATTTACAAACAATAAACATTTAAAAATATACACTTGCAAAGACTTTAGAAAATCTGTTTTAGAATGATTTAATATTTCATTTGCACCTTTTATGAATTCTTCTCCACTATTTTCTCTCCATGCCAAACAATGCATTTTGTGATTTGCTTGTCTTAAGTGAGGCCAGTCTTGTCTCCAAATAGGAATCTGATGATTCCTTCACGAATCTGCTTTGTCTTGACTCCATAAACAATTGGGTTCATGGTAGGAGGCAACAGCAGATAAACGTTGGCCACAATGATATGTATGTGGTGGGGAATATTGTGGCCTCCAAATCGATGAGTGAAGAAAGTGAAAAAAGCAGGTACATAAGTGATCACAATGGCACAGATATGAGACGTGCAGGTGCTAAAGGCTTTGTGACGAGCATCTGCTGATGACAAGCTCACTACAGCCCGCAAAATCATAGTGTAAGATGCAGAGATACAACAGATATCAAACACGCCAATCAGGAGGGCAACCATCAGACCATAGATAGCATTTACCTTTACGTTGCCACAGGACACCTTGGCCACAGACATGTGGTCGCAGTAGGTGTGGGGGATGAGGTGGCCCTGGCAATAGGGCAGGCGTTTGGTGAGAAAAGTGAATGGGATGATGAGCATCACACTCCTTAAGAAAGTGGCAAGACCAGCCTTGGTGATGACAGGGTTGGTGAGGATGGTGGTATAGCGTAAGGGGTAGCAGATGGCCACATAGCGGTCCAGGGCCATGAGCATGAGCACCCCAGACTCCATCCCAGTCAACATGTGAACAAAAAACATCTGGACCAGGCAGGCATTAAAGTCTATCTCCTTGAGGTTGAACCAGAATATGCACAGCATGTTGGGCACAGTGGTGGTGCACAAGGTGACATCAGTGGAGGCGAGCAGGGCCAGGAAGTAGTACATGGGTCGGTGCAGGGCTTCCTCATGACTGATGAGATAGATGAGTCCCACATTCCCCACAAGAGCAATGACGTACATAAGGCAGAATGGCAGGGAGATCCAGATGTGTGCAGCTTCCAGCCCAGGAACACCATTCAAGATAAAGAATCCTGGTGTCAGGCTGGAGCTGTTGGCTTCAGACATAATGGCTGACAGGAGGAGAGCATTTTAGACTCTTTAACAGTGACAGTTCCCTGGGCCAGAAAGGAAACCAAAGGTAAGTAGAGAGCATGAAAACATCTTTTATTAATTTTTTTATTTATTTTATTTATTTATTTTTTTTACTCTGTGAATTCTTTTTTTTAAGTTTGTTCTTTTTATATATACATGATAGGAGAATGTATTTTGACATATATACATGGATTATAATTTATTCTAATTTAGGATCCCACTTTTGGATAGTACCATGATTTGGAGTGTATTTAGTGGTTACCTGTGTGATTTCAATAAGGCCTTTGCAATGAGAATCTATCAGATTCCCCTGGAGTCACTCTGTCTAGTTTCATGTTCCACCTGTTTCTAACTGCTCATAGTGTATGGTATGAACGCATTGTTTAACCACATTATGCCTCAGTTTTCTCCATCTAAGTGAGATAATTGCATTGTTGTCAGGATTATTTATCAGGATTATTCAACAATTTAATTTTACATTATGTGCTAAAACTTTGAATAGTGCAGAGTGAATACTTAATAGATATAAGCAATAATCATGACTGCTATTAATATCACTTCTGAGTCAGTTTAGTGCATCCCAAGAGATCAAGCTTACCTTGGTTAATAAGTGTAGATTCAAATAAACCTACTCATCCTCTGTAAACTCAAGTTCCATTGTATATTTTGAGTTAAAAGGATACTGTGGAAGTTTGAAAATCTCAGCTATATCAAGAGATTGGCAAGTCAATTCTAGAAAATACATGCATAAATATGACAGGAGATTTAAACATGTGCCTGAGTTTTAGATAGAAAAAATATATAAACATAAATGTCTTTTAAGAGCTGGAATCAGATTCAGGAAAATTTCATTCAACTAAATCCCATCAAAGGTCTTCCTACTTCTATGTTAACTAATCCTGTGTCTATTGGAATCCCCAAGAATAGAACTGGTCTGTAGGGAATGCTGCCTGTGTCTCTGTTTCTTTTCAAGTAACCAGAAGACACCAGACCAACAAGACTGGAGAAAAGACAGGATATCAGGAGAGGTGGGGATTTTAGGCTTTACACTGCTGGTTTGTAAATCTGGTCAGCCATCACAGACTTATCCAAGCATCAATAATATCAATAAACATCAAACCATACTCATAAGTTTACAAACAGACACACAAACTCAGAGCCAGTTTATCCTTCCCCCTCCTCAGTTCATAAATATTTGTGTACAACCTCCCTCACAATGACACTCAAGGATTCACATGGATTCTGCTGTTAGGCAAACTAATTATAAAATTAGAATATATACAAAAGAAGGAAAAGTAGATGACTAAGTGTCTGCTCTCAGAAAATATGAGATCTGATTTTTTGCTTGCTTACTATGGAGACATGGGCACCCCAGACTCCTTGGGCTAAATCTTGTTTCCAACACTTAGTAGCTGGATGGACTTGAGCAAGTTGCACATTTTGCCTTGCAAGTATATTCAAAATTATCAAAGGATACTTATAATAATATATACCATAGACATGTTAGAATAGCTAAATGATACTTTTTTCAGCAGTGTTTGGAATGTGGACATCAGCACATGTTATCTACTTCTAAAATTGTCAGAATATATGATGAGGCCTACACTATTTGCTTAACAGGTATTTATTGATTGTTTCCAACATTTGTGGCACCTTTCTAGTTTCTAGGGATATACTAATCAACCAAGTCATATCTCTTCCACTCAGGGTGCTAATATTTCAATCTAAATATCACAAATTTGTTATAACCATCATTTTATACATGTGGACATGGAGATGCAAGGTTAATCAAAATATCTATCCTCATAAAAACTTAAAACTGGTAAAGGCAAAGTTCAATCAAATTAAAATTTGACTTTAAAGCCACTTGTCTAATCAGACTCCATCTGTTATAATTATTTTCTGATCCTAAACACTGAAGAACAGTTGCATAAGCTGAACATAACTAGACTAAACAATTCATGGTGACACAGAAAGAAACTGATTTTCAATTACAGGAGAGAAAAAAATCTATTTTTAGTGGTGCATAATAGTTATACATAATAGTGCAATTCATTGTGGTATATTCACATGCACAAATATTTCTTAATTGTATCTTAAGGAAGAGGTAGAACAAATGTGAGAAGTTATAGTTACAGCAAGTCAAAGTTACAGCAAGTCAATCCTTAGGAAAGGGAGATCTGTGAAGAGAGAGAATGTATCTGTGTCATTGCTGAATTCTCCTCCCTGGACTTGTTCATACAGATGCTATATGGCACCCATTTGCAGAGGGAGGGGATCATGTGGGAGGATTTCTCTGTTGAAGCTTCTTTTAGCAAGTGCCCTCAATACTTTCTTGGATTCATGTCTGATACTGGTTCACTTTCCACTTCCCCACAAAAAAAATTCCTACTGAAAGCAATTCTGAGTGTAGTGATGCAATAATTAAGACAAAAGGTTTTGTTTTCCTTTTATTGCAACACACTATTGCACATATTTTGCTATCTCCAGTGAATTATGACTTAGGTTTTAAATTTATTTCACAACTCCAGAAAGCCTTTCCTTTCTTATTCCCCAAAGAAATGGTAATGTATTAGGGTGAGAGCAAAAAAATAAATCCTGAATTTGCCATGAACCATGTATCACACACTCACACTTGTGTTTCTGGCCTAGATGTTTTCATTTGTTGAAAATATGAGTTTTGGGAATCATCTTAACTCACCTCAGTGTTAGCAAAGACCAGACTGGTGTGCATGCCTGAGAGTTCTGAGCACCAGGAATCCCACAGCAGTCAGGTTCTGCCTCTTCTGAGCATCATTGCACCTTTTGAAGATTATCCAGACTCTAATGTGTGCACCTGCTTGTGTCTCTGCAGTTCAGTGTCTCAGGAGGTTCTGGTTCAAAGGAAAAGATCCTTTGGGACTTTTGAGACAATTTCTGCATATTTCAGCATTTTAAGCAAGGAGAAAACTATAGAAAAAAATGTGTTGAAGCTGTTTATCTTCTCCCTGAACTTCTGACCAAGGGTCTGATGGTCCCAGGAAAAGCTTTTCATTTATCTTGATCACAATATTATGCTCACCACAGCTCAACACGCACTATATACATACATATGTATGTGTATGTATGTACATGGCACATTAACATACACATATGCAAAAAATATATACATACCTAATTCATAAAGATTTATGATATAAAACAGTTATTTTTTATTTACATTTAAAAATGTAATTTTTTAATTTACATTTCATATGACTATCAGAGGACTGTGCTCTGTCTAGTAATGCTTTGTCTTGAGTTTCTCAACTTGATGAATACATAAATGTGTACAAATAAGCATATGAATGTTCACGTGTTTATTTTGGAGGGCAAAAGTTTTGGCAAAAGAGTTCAAAATATATTTTGTGTACATTTTTCTCCCTGAGTTTTCCTTTTTATATTTTTTGTAAAGAAGACTGATTCTGAAGGGACTGGAAACCTAATTTGAATGATTTTTCTCACTCCAGTTGGTGAATATATGAAGATGTCTTTAAGTTTTAAGATTTCTTTAAGTTTTAATTCAAAGTATATCACAACCCTGCCCCAAGGGTATAAATCTAATAAATTGATATAAGTATAGACTGGTGTAACTATTAAATATAGTTGATGTATGTGTAACTTAATAAGAAACTGCAGGAACTTGAGCAGTTTCTTGTTAAGTTAAATACACTAACCTTATGACCTAGAACTTTCATTCTTAGGTTTTTAGTGAAAACATTTGTTCACAAAACACATATATGTATGTTCCAACCGTACAAGCAGTGTTATAAATGGAACAGGAATGAGTAGTGACTTCATGGAATGATATATAACAAAGAAAAAGGAATAAACACTATGAAATATAAATAGATGAATCTCAAAAACATGGTAGAGTATTAGATAAACACAAGACCATAATATATGAGTCCATGTATATGCAGTCTAAAAACAGGTAAAACTAATCTTAAATTGATAGAAAAAAAAGTGATATCCTCTGGGGAGTGATAATGACTCATAGGAGCAAGAAGGAAATGTCTGGGGATAGAAATGTTCTTTTCCCTATTTTATTTGGCATTATACAGATTTATGCTACTGTCAAAATTTATCAAATTGAACACAAGAGTGGTGCATTGTATTATATTTGATAAATTTAATGGAGCCGGGCATGGTGGCATTATATCCACCTATAATTCTGGTGACTTGGGAGGCTGAGGTACATAGGAAGATCACAAGGTCAATGGCAGCCTCTAATGAGACCCTAATCAACTTAGTGAGAACCAGCCCCAAATAAAAAAAAAAAAAATTAGAAAGGGCTGGGGTGAGACTCAGTGCCAAAGTTTCCCTGGGATCAATCCCTGGCGCCAAAGAAAGGTAAAAATAAATAAATAAATAAATAAATAAATAAATAAATAAATAAATAGAAAAACCACATGATAGTGGAGAAGGGAGGGGGAGCATGGGAGGATTAGATGAATTCTAGTTAAGGAAGAGGGGTGGGAGGGAAAGAGAGCGGGCAGGGGATTAGGAAGGGCAGTGGAATGTGATAGACATCATTATACAAAGTACATATATGCAGACTCGAATTGGGTGTCAACATACTTTATATATAAACAGAGATATGAAAAATTGTGGTATATATGTGTAATAAGAATTGTAATACAAAATTACATGTATAAAGGCATGAATTGGTGTGAACATACTCTATATATAAAGATATGAAAAATTGTACTCTATATGTGTAGTAAGAATTGTAATGCATTCTGTGTCGTGTATTTTAAAAACTAAAATCAATAAAACTAAAAAAAAAAAACAAAACAAAAGGAAAACCAGAAGCTATTGGCATACTTAAGGTATATAAAATATATAGTAAGCATTGTAGTTAGTGAAATATTAAAGGCATTTATCCAGACACCAGATAAAATCTAGGGTTCCAGCTATCAATACTTCTATTCAGTATTCTAGTAAAATTCCATCTAATGAAAGAATGCAATAATGGAAAATATTGAACACAAATAATTAAAGGTGATTTTTGCAGAATGATTATAAATACAGAGAAGTTAAATGAAATATGCAAATTATTAGCACTAACTCATTAACTTAAGAATGTCATTAAAAACAAATGTCATTGGTAAACAAAAATATGCTTTATCAATAATCTACTAATAGATTAAACATTTACAATTAAAAACTGAGGTCATTTGCAATAGTTTTAAATATCTAGAATTTAATTTAATTAAGAATGTGAAAAATCTTTACTGAAAGCTTTATAAAAACCACATACACAGATTAGAAGACTGATATGGTACAAAGATAAGTTCATTTCAATGTAATATATAAACTTAGTGAAATGTCAAAATTCCAGAAATTATTACTATTTTTAATGAGGAACAGATATTAACATTTATTATGAAAAGCAAAAGCAACAATAATTTACACAATATGTTTAGATCCAGAACAACTAAAAAAAAACCCACAAAATTGTGGCTGAAGAACATTCAACTGTGGAATACAAAAATTTAGCTTTTTTTTTTTTTTTTTTAATAATCATGTAGTATATCTCCTGCTGTTGTGCTTGTTTGGTTTCACTTGTCTTCTGTTTCTGGGAAAAATTGCTGTTTTTTAAAAGGAAAAAAACAATATTTGAGTACTTTATTGACTAATAAGGTATACTATAAAAGTATAATAACTAAGATAGTCCAATCTTAAAATGAAATATACACATTGAGCAGAAGGGAGTGTCCAGAAACAAACCCATGCTTATGTGAACACTCAGTATAAGCAAGGTGGCATCAATAAGTGGAAAAAGGCTAATGATCATAACAAATGGTGATGGGTCAATGGCTACCATATGAGAAAACTAAGTTCTTAGTCCTGAATCTTAGCATTAACAATAGTCATAGCATAGTATATTGTTGTTGTTGTTGTTGTTGTTGTTGTTGTTGTTGTGTTGTGTTAAGGATCAAACCCAGGGCCTTCCATGTGCTAGGCAAGTATGCTCCCACTGATGTACATCTCCAGCCCAAAACATATTTTGTTGTAATTTTTAATTAGAATGATAAAATAACACCTAAGGAGATGATATATAATTTTATGTTCAAGATTGTAGCATCATAAAACTTTTCTTAAAAATAGGACAAAAGTTGAGAATACTTAATTTTAATTTTTCATGGTTTTAAAATAAACAAATTGGTGTAAAAATTTTAAAACATCTTGTAAATTAAAATACATTTTCTATTAAGGGCATAAAAATAGGAAAAGAAGAACTTAAATTATCACTATTTGCGGATGATATGATAATATATCTAACAGACCCAAAGGGTCTACAAAGAAACTGCTAGAGTTAATAAATGAATTCAGCAAAGTGGCAGGATATAAAATCAACACACATAAATCGAAGGCATTCCTGTATATCAGCAACAAANCTTTTCCTATACATATCCCTTTGATTTCTTTCGTCTGTCTAATTGCTCTGGCCAATGTTTCAAGAACTATGTTGAATAGAAGTGGTGAAAGAGGGCATCCCTATCTTGTTCCACTTTTTAGAGGGAATGCCTTTAATTTTTCTCCATTTAGAATGATGTTAGCTTGAGGCTTAGCATAGATAGCCTTTACGATGTTATCCCTAGTTTTTCTAGTGTTTTGAACATGAAGAAGTGCTGTATTTTGTCAAATGCTTTTTTCTTCATCTATTGAGATGATCATATGATTCTTATCTTTAAGTCTATTGATGTGATGAATTACTATCCCTGTCCTCTCCTCGTCTATACCAAAAGACTTAAAATTAGCATACTACAGGGACACAGCCACATCAATGTTTATAGCAGCGCAATTCACAATAGCTAAACTGTGGAGCCAACCTAGATGCCCTTCAGTAGATGAATGGATAAAAAACCAAAAAACCTCTGGCATATAAACACAATGGAATATTACTCAGCAATAAAAGAGAATTAAATCATGGAATTTGCAGGGAAATGGATGGCATTAGAGCAGATTATGCTAAGCGAAGCTAGCCAATCCTTAAAAAACAAATGCCAAATGTCTTCCTTGATATAAAGTGAGCAACTAAGAACAGAACAGGGAGGAAGAGTATGAGGAAAAGATTAATATTAAACAGAGACGAGTGGGGGGAGAGAAAGGGAGAGAGAAGGGAAATCATATGGAAATGGTAGGAGACCCTCAATGTTACACAAAATTTCATATAAGAGGTTGTGAGAGGAAAGGGGGGGGGACAAGAGAGAAAATTGAACAACAGCAGATGAGGTAGAGAGGGAAGATGGGAGGGGAGGGGAGGGTGGATAGTAGGGGATAGGAAAGGTAGCAGAATACAGCAGTCACTAATATGCAATTTTGTAAAAATGTGAATGTGTAACCGATGTGATTCTGCAATTTGTATTTGGGGTAAAAATGGTAGTTCATAACCCACTTGAGTCAAATGTATGAAAGATGATATGTCATGAGCTTTGTAATGTTTTGAACAACCAATAAAAATAAATAAATAAATAAATAAAAGTATTGTGTCCATCTAAAAAAAATACATTTTCTATTTTACAACCAATTTTATTGACTGTAAATAATAGAAGAGTATATTTAAGGTCACCAGTAGTATGTACATGAATGTTTGTTACAGCAGTTTTTCTTTATATAATATCAAAAAGCAACAATAATAAAAAGAATGTAATAAATCAATAATTTTGTGAATCCAAACACAAAATTATAAGATAATAAATATGTAAGAAAATCTATGTCAACCTATGTAACTAATAAAGATGCCTAATAGTAAATAAATAATGAAATAATAATAATTAACAATGAAATCCTACATATTAAAAGAAGTTCAATAGAGAAATGGATGAGTTTTAAGTTGCTACTCAAGAAAAATAAATTATTTAGTAGATAAGAATTTATTAGGGCTGCCTTTGTGGTAGAGAGCTTTCCTACCATGAGTGAGGCACTGGATTCTATCATTGTCACCACATAAAACAATAAATAAAATAAAGGTATTGTGTCCATCTACAACTAAAAATTTTTTAAAAAACTTATGAAATTGTCCACCTTCTTGGTCATCAAGGAAGTGCAAATTAAATGCATGGATTTTTTTAAAACTGATAATACTAAGAGTGGGGAATGGTGTGGGTAACAGTGGAACTTTCACATAGTTGGTGAGAATTTAAATGAATATCACTGTCTTGGAATACAGCTGACACAATATACCAATAGTGAACTAAAATGCTCTAATCCATTCTTGGACATTAAACCAAAGAAATATGTAAACATGTGTTCCAGAAAACACATACAATGATATTTGTAGCAGCATTATTCAAGGATTCCACAAAAATATCTCTCAAGAGTATAATGAATAAATTTATACAATATAATACCTGTATTCATGAATTGATGATATGGTACATTCATAAATAAATTTAGGAATGAAAGTGATGAAACTAATGTTTCTAACAACAGCATGGATAATTTTCAGTATAATTATTAACACTTCAAATTTCAAAACAAATCACCTCACTCTTTTCTAGTTTGGTTGCCAAATATGAATCTACCTTTCCTAGCCTCTTTTCTTCTTCTCTTCTACATCTCTTGACATTTCGTTTCCTTTTCTCTTATTATTTTTATCATTCCGTTCTTTTATTTCTTTATGTTTAAACCATTGTTTTCTTTTTTTATGTGGACTGAATTTCCTTTTTATTATTATTGCAATACATGTTTTTAGACTATCTATACACATTTCTTGAAATGCTTTTCCTTTCTATGCTGACTTTCTTTAAACTGGAACACATGTATCAGTATTAATTTTTGTTTTATTATGTTTTTTATGAGTTTGAATATTATATATGCTTCAGTCCTTGTAAATTTTCTTTAGTAACAGCAAAAACTTTCATGCTACCTCTTCCCTGTCATTTCTCTTTTCTAAACATTTTTACCTTATTGTCTTTATCCATGGCATCATAAATCAGTTTTCCATGTGTGTGTTCACTATTTCTAACTTATTCTGCAATCATAGATGTTAATGCTTTTATTATGTTTTTACATTTGTAATTAAACTCTTTCTTGTTTATCTTTGTTTGATCTCATTCTGTTATATATTAACCTTATTCTGGTGATACTAAATAGTTCTGTCATTTTTTTTCATCTTTTACAGAGATCAAGTGAAATTTCATCCATTTTTAAAGGACTCACTAAATACTCTGTAATCTTGAAGTAAATAAGTTATACACCTGATAATTGTTTTGCTCTGCCACCTGCTATTCTTTGCTCTTTTTTTTTCTAGGACAATTTTATAGGCTTGATATAAGCATTGTTACTTGTGGGGTACTTATTTCTCTTTGTATTCCTCTTTAGCCAGAGTTAGATCTGTCTATTCAAGGTGTTTTTCAACAAAAATGGATAATTGAACTTTTTTTCGTTTTCTTTTTTGCAGTACTGGGGATTCACCCGAGGGTCTCACACATACCAGGCAAGTGCTTTACCAGTGAAATACCTTTATTTTCATTCTGACTTTCCTTTCATTCCCTCTCCTACCTGGACATAAAGAGGAGAGCAATGTATATGTTCCCAATCAATAGTCAGTAATGAAGACATGAGACTAAATATGTTACTGTGTCCTTAATTGTTTCTCCCTCTCAATACTGACTGCCTGTCTTACTATGTTTTTACAGTTTCCCACACAATGCTGAATGTAGGCTTATATAAATGTACATTTCACAACTACCAGCAATGGTACAAGGTTTGGATTGATTATAATTCACAAAACTAAAAACATTTTGCCTCCCATAGATTGACTTAGTCTTATAGAAGAATGTAGGCCTGGAAATCATCATAAACAGCATCTTTAGGCTTGGTAGGGGCTCTTGTTAGGCCAACATTTGTACATGATCTTCATCATATGGACTTTTAAATACCAACACCTCTTTGAAGTCAGATTACGTGTGTGAGTTTCTACTGTGCTGGCTAGTCTTGAAAAAGATCATTGCTATGAAAATACCTTGACATCCACTTTCCTAGGTAACTTAATTTTATTTTGAAAAAAATCTATTCAAATCAGTTAATATGTATTTTATCTATTAATAGTGAAAGGGAAAGTGTTTGTATTTAGGAGAGATTTTTACAAGTTGCTCATGGCATTCTGGCTATAATTGGAGTTGCTTCTGGACTTACAGGGCAAAGAACAGCACATATGGGGAGAAGAATCATTGTTCACAGCACTATTGTATCCCTGTACTATAACTGAGGGAACAATAATCAGGATCTCCAGCATCTAGCTGGAGCTTGATTGGAGCATGTAAACAAGAAAGATGCAATGTGAATGAAGGCACAGGATAGACACACATCAGTACAGGTGGCCAACCAGGAAACAGGAATCTGCTCCTCAACAGCAATGACCCCAGCTTAACATGATGAATTATTTTGCCATCTCCTATATCTCTTAACTTTCCCTATATTTTATTTTCCCTCTTATATGTTCACTACCCTGATTCCCTTTTACTATTCTTTTAACTGTTGACATTGAATTCTTCTAATCATTTCTCTTTCTGAATGCATGCCTACCTTAAAGCTGTCTGGAGGATGTTAGCTATGGCTTAATTCTATGAAATTAACCAAACACCAATGTTTTTTCATTCTATGGGTGATGCTCTCCATATGTACCACCACCTTCCAATATTTTCTAAGATTTATTCTACATCTCCTTCAAAAACTTCTCAACTATTCTTAAGAAATTGTGTTTACTGTTTTGTTTTCTCTCAATTGCGTTTACTTTTAACTGGTATATGAAAACATAAAAATTGCATTTTTAATATGCTAATGGTGTGATTATTGGACACATGCATTCATTTGTGATCTTTGAAACAGGCTAGACACATCTATCTCATTGTTTACGATTTCTTTGTGGTGAAACATTCAATCCTCTTTTACAGCATTTTGAATTCTACAGCACATTATTGTGATCTGTATTCAGCATGCTGTGCAACAGCACCAGAACTACTCCCTCCTACTCAACTGTACCTTAGTGCTCATTGTTCAAGCCCTTCCCATCCCTCTGTACCACCCTACTCTCCCCAGATTCTTCTGACTACCATTCTACTCACAATTTGTCTGAGATCATATTTTTTAGATTCCACACATAATGAGGTCATGTAGTACTTGTCCTGTGCCTGACCTATAAGACTTAACAAAATGATCTCCAGTTTCATTCATGTCATTGCAAATGACAGGACAATTCTTTGCTAATGGCTGAATACAATTCTATTGAGTATGTGTTTATCATATTTCATTATTAATGTTTTATTTATTTTATCTTTATAATTATTTTAATTTATATGTATTAATTTACATGTTAATTGGATTCAATCTTATATTTCCAGGCATGCATACAGTGTACTAATCAGATATATTCACTTTTTTTCCTACCATTCCCTCAATCCCTTCCCAATCTACCCTAAGGACTATTGTACTATGATGTGTGTGTTTTAGCTTCCATATATGAGAGAGAAAATGCAGTACTGATCTGTATCTTATTTATTTCTTTTTTTAAGAGAGAGAGAGAGAGAGATTTTTAATATTTATTGTTTAGTTTTTTTCAGCAGACACAACATCTTTATTTCTACCTGGTGCTGAGGATCGAACCCAGGGCCGTGCACATGCCAGGTGAGCGCACTACCACTTTAGCCACATCCCCAGCCCCTAATTTATTGCAGTTAACATACTTACCTTAAATTTCCTCCATTTTGCTGCAAATAACAGGATTCTTTTTAATGGCACAATAATACTTCATTATATGTATATACTATATTTTCTTTGTCCACTCACCTTTTGATGAAAAGGTAGGATAATTCCACCTATTTGATTAATGACACAGTAAACAGGGGCATACGGGAATCTCTTTGGTATCTCTTTGGTACACTGATGTCATTTCCTTTGAGTATGTATCCAGAAGTAGGTTAGTTGTATCATATGATATATCTATTTTTATTTTTTCGAGGAATCCTCATACCCTTCTCCTAATTGCTGATAATGCTCATCAACAGATGGCGTGAAAGCAATTTGATCATGGTTAATGATCTTTTGAGGTGTTATTGAATTTAATTTGCTAGTACTTTGTTGAGAATTTTTGCATCTATGTGCATCATGGATATTGGTCTATAGTTTTCTTTTGCTGTTGTTGTGTACCTGTCTGATTTGGATGACAAGATAATGCTGGCCTTGTAAATTTAGAAGGGTTCCCTTCTTTTCAATTCTTTGAAATAGTTTGAGAAGAATTGCTGTTCTTCTTATAGTTTGATAGGACTGTGAGTGTCGTTCCCTGGTAGAGTACCTGCTTAACATAGAGGAGGCCCTATCTTCAGTCCACAGCATTACAGAAAAAAAGTAAATAAATAAAGGTTTGGTAAAATTTGCTAGTGAAGCCATCCAGTCCTGGGGTATTTTTTTCTTTTTTTTTTTTATCTTTTTAATGAATGTGTTATAGTTATACTCTGCCTGCCTTCCCCTTAGCCCCTTTCTCTATTATACTGGTCTTCATTTATTGGTTTTTAGTTGGTGCTTTGTGAGTGTGTGTGTGTGTGTGTGTGTGTTTGTGTGTGTGTGTGTGTGTATGGTGGATTGAGTATAATATATCCATATATGTACACAGCAAAATTTGGTCAATTAATTTCTTCATTTCCTTCCATTTCTCATTCCTCCTCCTTCCCTCTTACTTCCATTCATCTACAACACTGTTTTTCCTTCTAAATTCAAAAGAACTCTCCATAACTTTTTACTTCTTATTTCAGTACAATTTCTGTGTATGAAAGAAAATATTTCACTCTTGATTATCTGAGTCAGTCTTATTTAATTTACCATGACTTTTTTCCAGTTTCATCGATTTAACAGCAAATGCCCAAATTTCATTTTAGTTTTATCTTAGTAAAATTTCATTGTGTATATACACTACATTGCCTTTATCCATTCATCTATTAAAGAGCACCTGGCCTGGATCCATAACTTGGCTATTATGAATTGTGCTGCCATTGCTGTTCCTGTATTCTGCAGTTTTCTGATTTTAGTTCTTTACAATAAATGTCAAGGGCTTGAATCAGTAGGTCATATGGTGGTTCTATTTCTAGCATTTTGAAGAAACTTCATGCTGCATTCTAAAATGGTTGCACAAATTTGCAGCACCCATTTATGTTAAAGTGCTGGAGAAAGCAGTGATAAAAGGCACTTACCTCATTATTATGAAGCCTACATATGACAATCCCAAAGCCAACATTGTACTGAATGGAGAAAACTGAAAGCATTTCCTATAAAATCAGGAACCAGACAAGGATGTCCATTCTCACCACTTCTAATCAATATACTATTCAAAATTATAACCAGAGGAATTGAGCAAGAGGAGGAAATATGCCACAGTCTGGCTGGGCACAAAATCATGAGCCACTCACACCTTGTAGATTCAAACAGCAACTCTTTATTCTCGAACTCACACCGGCACTCTACACATGTTCTGGGGGAATTCACGTTTTGGGCCCAAAATCACGTTCTGGGCAAAATCCCAAAATACTCTCTGAATCCCACGAGAACTCAACGAGAACTCAATGGGAACTCAAAGGGTACTCAAGGAGCAAGTGTGCCTGAGGCAGCAGGATACGCCCTATTCCCAGCAGGGTACACCTTAAACCTGGAACCGCCCTAAACCCGGATTGTCCTAAACCGGGAACGCCCTAAACCCCGATCCACCCTAAACCCAGATCCGCCCTGGTCCTTGAGCAAGGTCACCTTACATGCAATGTCACTGCAAATGACCTGGGTCATGCCATGTGTCATTCTTACTTAGCAATGGCCCTCAGCAGAAATAAAATAGATAAACATTCATTATCCATTCATCTCTTGAAGGTCACCTAGGTTGTTTTCATAGCCTGGCTATTGTGAGTTGATCAACTTACAATCCATGCTATAAACATGGATGTGGCTGCATCAATGTGTTTTGCTGTTTTTAAGTCCTTAGGGTATAGACCAAGACGGGGATAACTTGGTCAAACGGTGGTTTCATTCCAAGTTTTCTGAGGAATCTGCATACTGCTCTCCATAGTGATTGCACCAATTTGCAGTCCCACCAACAATGTATGAGAGTTCCTTTCTCCCTACACCTTTGCCAACATATATTGTTACATCTGTTCTTTATAACTGCCATCTGACTGGAGTGAGATAGAATCTTAGGGTAGTTTTAATTTCCATTTCTCTAATTTCTAGAGATGTTGAACATTTTTTCATATATTTTTTGACTATTTGTACTTTTTCTTCTGTGAAGTGTTTCCTCAGTTCCTTTGCCCATTTATTGATTGGGTTTTTTGAGTTCTTTGTATAGCCTTGAAATTAATGCCTCATCTCAGGTGCTGGTGGTAAAGATTTTCTTCCATTGTGTAGGATCTCTGTTCATGTTCTTAATTGTTTCCTTTGCTGTGAAGAAGCTTTTCATTTTAATACCGCCCCATTTATTGATTCTTGATTTTGCTCCAGAGGCTTTAGGAGTCTTGTTCAAGAATTCATTTCCCAAGTCAATATGTTGGAGAATTGGGTCTACTTTTTCTTCTAGTTACTGCAGGGTCTCTGCTCAAATGCATAGGTCTTTGATCCACTTAGAGTTGAGTTTTATTCCGGGTGAGATATAGGGGTCACTTTCATTCTATTACATGGATTTCCTATTTTCCCAGCATCATTTATTGAAGGGGCTATTTTTTTCTCCAATGTATGTTTATGGCGCCTTTGTCTATGATGAGATAACTGTGTTTATGAGGACCTGTCTCTGTCTCTTCTATTCTGTTCCATTGGTCTTCAAGTCTGTTTTGGTGCCAATACCATGCTATAGTATAATTTAAGGTCTCATGTTGTGATTCCTCCTGCATCACTTTTCTTGCTAAGGATTCCTTTGGCTATCCTGGGTCTCTTATTTTTCCATATAAATTTGATGGTTGCTTTTTCTATTTCTGTGAAGAATGCAATTGGGATCTTTATAGGAATTGCATTAAATCTGCATAGCACGTTTGGTAGTTTGGCCATTTCAATAATATTGATTCTGCCAATCCCCCCCCCAAAAAAAATAAAGGCTTAATGTTTTGTTGTTTTTTTTTTCTGATTTGGGGATGCTAACCCAAAACAAAAGAGGTTGGGCAGGGGAATAATATAAATTCATGGGACTAGACAAAAGGAAATGAAGGGAAGGGAGAGGGGAGGGGAATAGGAAAGAAAGTAGAATTAATTGGACTTAATTTTCATAGCCTTTTATTTGTGTACACCAGCAGGGTAACTCCACAATATGTACAACCACAAGAATGGGAACCTTAAATATAATGTTATACTTTATGTATATTCTGCCAAAATGCATTCTACTGTCATGTATAACTGAAAAAAATATGTAAAACCCACCAAAAATAGATACAAATGGGAAAGGAAGATGGCACATTATTACTGTTTGCAAGTGAAATGATCCTATACTCAGAAGGTCCAGAAAGCTCAGCCAGAGACTGCTTAATATCATAAACAAATTCAGGAAAGTAGCAGGATATAAAAACAGCATACAAAAACAATGGATCTGATGAAAAAATAATCAAGAAAACTAATCCATTCATAATAACCTCAAAAACATAATGTAGAATTTTGAGAATAAACCTAACCAAGGAGGTCAGAGACCTCTATAATGTAATTAAAAAAAAAACTATAGAACATTGTAGAGGGAAATTGAAGATGACCTTATAAGATAGACAGACTTTGCATGTTCTTGGACAGTCAGAATCAATATTATCAAAATGGCCATATTACCAAAAGCATTATGCAGGTTAAATACAATCCTCAGTAAAATATCAATGACAGTCTTCAAAGACTAGGAAAAAAGTATGGAAATTACTTTGGAAGAATAAAAGACCAAGAATAATCAAAAGAATCCTGAGCAAGAAAATTGATTCTGGAGCTATCACAACACCCAATCTGAAATGATGCTACAGAGCTGTAGTACAAAAACAGCATGGTATTGGCATCAAATCCAACATGAGCACCAATGAAACAGAATAAAAGAAAGCAGACATAAATCCACATTAATATAGTCGGATGATCCTTGACAAAGCTACCAAAAACATACATTGGAGAAAAGATCTCTTTTTAGCAAATCATGCTAGGAAAACTGGATAACAATATATAGAGGAATGAAACTACATCCCTAACTTTCATCCTGCACAAATGTCAAATCAAAGTGGATAGAAGACCTGTGAAAATTATGTAGAGAAAAGAGTAGTGAGCATAAATGAATTCACTAAAATTTAAAGGTCTTTTGCCAATCTTGATATTGTTTAAATGGATTTCCCTCAAAACTAGTCTTTATAGGCTGAGAAAGTACTATCATGTCCTTCTCATGTACATCCTATTTGAAATCTGTTCAACATGCAAATTGTATTAAATTAATAAAATTAACTAATACAGCAGTGTAACAAAATTATCCTGTTGTGGATTTTTTAAAAAAACTCAAGTTTAGCATGCTTACTTTGTTAATTATGAGTTCTACTAAAATAATGTTTTCAATATTCAACAAATATTGCTTTCCGCAAGATACCAGTGTTTCTTTTTTTAATTTTACACTCAAATTTCCTCTAAAATATTATTTTTATTTGTTTTTGATGTTAATTATTGACTCTGTTTTATATCTAAGGCATCTTTCTCTTTGAAAAATAGCTTGATCACTCCTTCACGGATCTGCTTGGTCTTTATTCCATAGACAATGGGATTCAGAGTGGGAGGACATACCAGATAGAGATTGGCAATAAGGATGTGTACATGATGGGGAATACTTTTTCCTCCAAAACGATGAGTAAAAATGCTAAATAATGCTGGAACATATGTGATGACTATAGCACCTAGGTGGGAGGTACAGGTGCCGAAAGCCTTGTGACAAGCATCTACAGATGACAAACTCACCACTGTTCGCAAGATCATAGTATAAGACACAGAGATACAAAACATATCGAAGCCCCCAATCAAAATGGCTGCCAAAATCCCATAGATAGCATTTACCTTGACATTGCCACAGGATACCTTGGCCACAGACATGTGGTTGCAGTAGGTGTGGGGGATGAGTTGGCCCTGGCAATAGGGCAGGCGTTTGGTGAGGAAAGTGAATGGGATGATGAGCATCACACTCCTTAAGAAAGTGGCAAGACCAGCCTTGGCGATGACAGGGTTGGTGAGGATGGTGGCATAGCATAAGGGGTAGCAGATGGCCACATAGTGGTCCAGGGCCATGAGAATGAGCACCCCAGACTCCATCCCAGTCAACATGTGAACAAAAAACATCTGGACCAGGCAGGCATTAAAGTCTATCTCCTTGAGGTTGAACCAGAATATGCACAGCATGTTGGGCACAGTGGTGGTGCACAAGGTGACATCAGTGGAGGCGAGTAGGGCCAGGAAGTAGTACATGGGTCGATGCAGGGCCTCCTCATGACTGATGAGGTAGATGAGTCCCACATTCCCCACAAGAGCAATGATGTACATGAGGCAGAATGGCAGGGAGATCCAGATGTGCGCAGCTTCCAGCCCAGGAACACCATTCAAGATAAAGTATCCTGGTATCAGGCTGGAACTGTTGGCTCCAGACATAATGGCTTATAGGAGGAGAGCATTTCACACTCTTTAATACTGACAGTTTCCTGGACAATAAAGTAAACCAAAGGTAAGTAGAGAGCATGGAAACTTTTTTTTTTAACTCTATGAATTCTTTTTTTTAAGTTTGTTCTTTTTAGATATACATGGCAGAAAAATGTATTTTGACATATTATATATACATGGATTATAATTTATTCTAATTTAGGAGCCCACTCTTTGGATTGTACATGATGTGGAGCATCACTGGTGGTTAACTGTGTGATTTCAATTAGGCCTTTGCAATGAGAAGCTATCAGATTCCCCTGGAGTCACACTGTCTAGTTTTGCTCCCCCTGTTTCTCACTTCACATAGCGTGTGATATGAACGTGTTGTTTAAACACATTATGCCTCAGTTTTCTCCATCTAAATGAGATCATTACATTGTTGTCAGGATTATTCAATAAGTTAATTTTATATTATGTTCTAGAAGTTTGAATAGTGCAGAGTGAATACTTAATAGATATAATCAGTAATCACGACTGCTATTATTGTCACTTCTGAGTCAGTTTAGATCATCCCAAGAGATCAAGCTTACCTTGGTTAATAAACGTAAATTCAAATAAACCTACTCACCTTTTGTAAACTCAAGAGCCATTGTATATTTTAGTTAGAAGAATAGTGTGGAAGTTTGAAAATTTCTGCTATATCAAGAGATTGGCAAGTCAATTATAGAAAATAAATTCTTTACTATAATTGTCATGAGATTTAAACATGTTCTTGTATTTTAGTTAGGAAAAAATAGAAACATAAATGTCTTTTAAGATCTGGAATCAAATCCAGGAAAATTTCATTCAACTAAATTCCTTCAAAGATCTTCCAATTCTAAGGTAACTAATCCTGTGTCTATTGGAATCCCCAAGAAGAGAATTGGTCTTTATGGAATGCTGCCTGTGTCTGTTTCTTTTCAAGTAGCCAGAAGCCACCAGAGCTATAAGACTGGAGAAAAGACAGGATATCAGCAGTTATAGGGATTTTAGGCTTTACACTGCTGGTTTGTAAAGCTGGTCAGCCATCACAGACTCATCCAAGCATCAATAATATCAATAAACATCAAACCATACTCGTTAGTTTACAAACAGACACACAAACTCAGAGCCAGTTTATCCTTCCCCCTCCTCAGTTCATAAATATTTGTGTACAACCTCCCTCACAATGACACTCAAGGATTCACATGGATTCTGCTGTTAGGCAAACTAATTATAAAATTAGAATATATACAAAAGAAGGAAAAGTAGATGACTAAGTGTCTGCTCTCAGAAAATATGAGATCTGATTTTTTGCTTGCTTACTATGGAGACATGGGCACCCCAGACTCCTTGGGCTAAATCTTGTTTCCAACACTTAGTAGCTGGATGGACTTGAGCAAGTTGCACATTTTGCCTTGCAAGTATATTCAAAATTATCAAAGGATACTTATAATAATATATACCATAGACATGTTAGAATAGCTAAATGATACTTTTTTCAGCAGTGCTTGGAATGTGGACATCAGCACATGTTATCTACTTTTAAAGTTGTCAGAATATATGATGCGGCCTACACTATTTGCTTAACAGTTATTTATTGATTGTTTCCAACATTTGTGGCACCATTCTAGTTTCTAGGGATATAGTAATCAACCAAGTCATATCTCTTCCACTCAGGGTGCTAATATTTCAATCTAAATATCACAGATTTGTTATATCCATCATTTTATATATGAGGACATAGAAATGCAAGGTTAACCAAATATCTATCCTCATAAAAACTTCAAACTGGTAAAAGCAAAGTTCAATCAAATAAAACTTTGACTTCAAAGCCACTTGTCTAATCAGACTCCCTCTGTTATAATTATTAACTGATCCTAAACACTGAAGAACAGTTGCATAAGCTGAACATAACTAGACTAAACAACTCATGGTGACTTAGGAAGAAACTGATTTTCAATTGAAGCAGAGAAAAAATCTATTTTTATTGGTGCATAATAGTTATACATAATAGTGGAATTCATTGTGGTGTATTATCACATGCACAAATGTTTCTTAATTGTATCTTAAGGAAGAGGTAGAACAAATGTGAGAAGTTACAGGTACAGCAAGTCAAAGTTACAGAAAATCATTCCTTAGCTATGCAAGCTCTGTGAACACAGAGAATGTATCTGTGTCATTGCTGAATTCTCCTCCCTGGACTTGTTCATACAGATGCTATATGGCACCCATTTGCAGAGAGAGGGGGTCATATGGGAGGATTTCTCTATTGAAGCTTCTTTTACCAAGTGGCCTCAATACTTTCTTGGATTCATGTCTGATACTGGTTCACTTTCCACTTCCCCACAAAAAACATTCCTACTGAAAAAAATTCTGAGTGTAGTCATGAAATATTTAAGGCAAAAGACTTTGTTTTCCTTTTATTGCAACACACTATTGCACATATTTTGCTTTTTCCAGTGAACTATGACATAGGTTTTAAATTTATTTCACAACTCCAGAAAGTCTTTCCCTTCTTATTCCCCAAATAAACGGTAATGTGTTAGGGTGAGAGTAAAAAAATAAATCCTGAATTTGCCATGAACCACATATCAAACACTTGTGTTTCTGGCCTAGATATTTTCACTTGTTGAAAATATGAGTTTTGGGAATCAACATAACTCACCTCAGTGTTAGCAAAGACCAGACTGGTGTGCATGCCTGAGAGTTCTGAGCACCAGGGATCCCACAGCAGTCAGGTTCTGCCTCTTTTGAGCATCAATGCACCTTTTGACGATTTCCAGTGCACCTGCTTGGGTCTCTGCAGTTCAGTGTCTCAGGAGGCTCTGGTTCAAAGGAAAAGATCCTTTGGGACTTTTGAGACAATTTCTGCATTTTTCAGCTTCTTATGCTGGGAGGAAATTACAGAAAAACATAGGGTCATATTTCTTTATTTTCTCCCTGATCTTCTGACCAAGCGTCTGACAGTCCTAGGAAACATTTTTCATTTATCTTGATCACAATATTATGCTCACCACAGCTCACCACTCACTATATACATGGCACATTAACACACACATATATACACAAATATATGTATAGATATATAAATTTCATAAAGATTTATGAAATAAAAAATCATACATTTCATATGAGTAATAGAGGCCTGTGCTCTGTCTAGTTATGCTTTGTCTTGAGTTTATCAAGTTGATGAAAACATAAATGTGCACAAATATGCATATGAATGTTCATATGTTTATTTTGGAGGGCAAAAGTTGTGACAAAACAGTTCTAAATATATTTTGTGTACATTTTTCTCCCTGAGTTTTCCTTTTTATATTTTTTTGTAAAGAAGACTGATTCTGAAGGGACTGGGAACCAAATTTAAATGATTTTTCTCACTCCAGTTGGTGAATATATGAAGATTTCTTCCAAAATCAGAACAAATGTTTAAAGTAATCTTTAAGTTTTAATTCAAAGTATATCACAACCCTGACCCAAAAGCATATATCTAATAAATTGGCATGCAAGTATAGGATGGTGTAACTATTTCATATGGTTGATGTATGTTTAACTTAATAAGAAACTGCACAAAGTTGAACAGTTTTTTGCTAAGTTAAAAATACACTAAACCTTATGACGTAGAACCTTCATTCTTAGGTTTTTAGTGAAAACATTTGTTCACAAAACACAATATGTATGTTCAAAGAGCACAAGCAGTATTATAAATGGAACAAGAATGAGTGTTGACTCATGCAATGATATATAACACAGAAAAAGGAATAAACACTATGAAATGTAACATAGATGAATCTTAAAAACATGGTACAGAATTAGATAAACACAAGACCATAATATATGAGTCCATGTATATGCAGTCCAAAAACAGGTAAAACTAATCTTAAATTGATAGAAAAAAAAAGTGATATCCTCTGGGGAGTGATAATGACTCATAGGAGCAAGAAGGAAATGTCTGGGGATAGAAATGTTCTTTTCCCTATTTTATTTGGCATTATACAGATTTATGCTACTGTCAAAATTTATCAAATTGAACACAAGAGTGGTGCATTTTATTATATTTGATAAATTTAATGGAGCCGGGCATGGTGGTATTATATTCACCTATAATTCTGGTGACTTGGGAGGCTGAGGTACATAGGAAGATCACAAGGTCAATGGCAGCCTCAACAACTTGGTGAGACCCTAAGCAACGTAGTGAGAACCTGCCACAAATAAAAAAATTTAGAAAGAGCTGGGGTGAGACAGTGCCAAAGTGTCCCTGGGATCAATCCCTGGCGCCAAAGAAAGGTAAAAATAAATAAATAAATAGATGGATAGAAAAACCACAAGATAGTGGAGTAGGGAGGGGGAGCATGGGAGGATTATATGAATTCTAGATAAGGAAGAGGGGTGGGAGGGAAAGAAAGGGGGCGGGGGATTAGGAAGGGCGGTGGAATGTGATAGACATCATTATACAAAGTACATATATGCAGACTCGAATTGGGTGTCAACATACTTTATATATAAACAGAGATATGAAAAATTGTGGTATATATGTGTAATAAGAATTTTAATACAAAAAAGTACATGTATAAAGGCATGAATTGGCGTGAACATACTCTATACACAAAGATATGAAAAATTGTACTCTATATGTGTAGTAAGAATTGTAATGCATTCTGTGTCGTGTATTTTAAAAACTAAAATCAATAAAACTAAAAAAACAAAAGGAAAACCAGAAGCTATTGACATACTTAAGGTATATAAAATATATAATAAGCATTGTACTTAGTGAAATATTAAAGGCATTTATTCAGATATCAGACCCAATCTAGGGTTCCAGCTATAAGTACTTCTATTCAGTATTCTGATAAAATTCCATTTAATGAAAGAATGAAAAAATGGAGATGATTAAACACAAATAACTAATGGAAATATTTGCAGAATGATTATAAATGCAGAGAAGTTAAATGAAATCTGCAAATTATTAGCACTCATTTACTAACTTAAGAATGTCATTAGAAACAAATGTCATTTGTAAAGAAAAATATGCTTTATCAACAATCTACTAATAGGTTAAATAATTAAAATCAAAAACTGATGCAATTTGCAATAGTTTTAAATATCTAGAATTTAATTTAATTAAGGATGTGAAAAACTTTACTGACAGCTTTATAAAAACTGTTTCCACAGATTAGAAGACTGATGTGGTACAAAGATGAGTTCATCTCAGTGTATATATGCACTTAGAGAAATGCCAAATTCCAGAAATTATTATTATTTTTTAGTGAGGAACAGATATTATCATTTATTGTGAAAAGCAACAATAATTAACACAATACTTTTAGACCAAGAAAAACTAAAAGCCCTCCACAAAATTGTGGCTGAAGAACATTCAATTGTAGAATACAAAAATTTAGCCCTTTTTTTTTTGTTGTTGTTGTTGTTGTTTTTTTGGTTTGTTTTGTTTTTTTTTTAATAACCATGTAGTATATCTCCTGCTGTTGTTGTGGCTTGGTTTCACTTGTCGTCTGTTTCTGGAAAATTTTGCTGTTTTTTAAAGGGAAACAAAAACAATATTTGAGTGCTTCATTGACTAAAAAGGTATACTATAAAAGTATAATAATAATATAGTCCAATCTTAAAATGAAATATACACATTGAGCACAAGGGGATGCCGAGAAACAAATCCATTCTTATTTGAACATCCAGTATAAGCAAGGTGGCATTGCTAAGAGGAAAGAGGCTAATGAGCATAACAAATGGTAAGATTCAGGACTAAGGACTTACTTTTCTCATATGGTAGCCACAGCAAAGGAAAGAAGAGCATGAAGAGAGAGCCTACAGAATGGGAAAAGATCTTTGCCAGCTACTCCTCTCACAGGGGACTAATATCCATAAATTTTAAAAACTCAAAAAACTTAATATCAATAAAACATATAATCATTAAATGGGCAATAGAAGTGAATAGACTTATTACAAAATCAATAATTATAACTTTTCTATTTCATCTGTTTCTGCTCTAAGGTTTAAAATTTCTTTTCTTCTACAAATTATGGATTTGGGTTTTTTATTTTCTAAATTATTGATATGCATCATTGATTTTTAAAAAACTGAAATCATTTCAATATTTGATGCAGGCAATGATTGCTCTAAACTTCCCTCATAGTACTGCTTTGTTGCATACTACAAATTTTGGCACGTTGTGTTTCATTTGTTTGGGGAAATTTTCCATTTTCCCCTTCTGACTTTCTCAGCAAAAGTGTGTTGTTCAGCCTCCATGCATTTGTATAATTTATAAAATCACCCTTTTGTTTATTTATAGTTTATTCCATTGAAAAATTTACACAAGTTATAATTTTGATTTTCTTGAACTTATTAAAACTTGTTTTGTGGCCCCATATACAACCTATTTGAGAAAAGTTCTAGGAGCTAATGAAGTGAATGTGTATTCAGCAGTGCTTGGATGGAATGTTCTATGTCTGTTAAATCGATCTTATCTATAGTATAGTTCAATGTTTCTTTGTTGATTTTTGTCTGGATGAACTTTGACTGATGAGTGGGTGTTGAGATCCCCCATTTTTATTGTATTGTAGCCTATCTTTCCCTTTAGTGCTAATAGTGTTTGCTTTATAAAGTGGTTGTTACAACATTAGGTCTCATTGGTATATATTTGTTATATCTTCTTGATAAACTGATGCCTTGATGATTATATAGTGACCTTGCCTGTCTCTTACATGCTTTGTCTGACAGTCTATTTTCAGATCTAGCTCTAGCTACTCTTTTTCATTCTGTTTCCATTTGTTTAAAATATCATTTTCCATCCTTTCTCTACCACTGTGTGTCTTTATTTACGAGGTGAACTTTTTGAAGGCCACAGATTGTTGGAATTTTTTTTTAAATCCATCTATCAGACTGTATATTTTCACTGGAGAATTTCATCCATTTACACCCAAGATAGTACTGTTATAGGTCATTTTGTTGAGTTTCTTCTGGTGTTTTGAATGTCCTCTGTTCTTTTCTTCTTATTCATCTTTGTGGTTTGATGATTTACTGTAATTATAACATTCTATTCTTTTCTATTTCACTTTTGGGTTCCTGCTTTCGTGTAGGATTTATACTTTCACATGCTTTCATGATCACTGTTATCTTTTTTTCTCTTTTGGATATACAACATGCCTAAGCATTACTCAGACTATTCTAGTGGTCATAAATTTCCTCCACTTTTAATATATTTTAAGGTTTTTATTTTCATTCATTTTTAAATTACAGCCTTGTTGGATGTAGTTATGTAGATTAGCAGTTACTTTCTTTCAGATCATGGAATATGTCATGTCTTTTCCTACTGGCCTGTACGGTTTCTGCTGTCAGTCTACTGGGAATGCTCTTAAATGTGACCTGATGATTTCTCTTGAAGATTTAAAATTTTTTCTTTGTCTTGTGCTTTTGCCAATTTAACCATAGTATCCCATGGTGACAATCCTCTTTGCTTATGTCTATTTGGGGTTTATTAGCCTCCTGTATATAGATGTCCATAGGTTTCTCAAAATTAGGGAGACTTTCTGCTATTATTTTATTAAACAGATTTTCTCTGTTCTTTGCATTTATCTACTCATCATTGATTATTCCAAAGATGGAAATATTTGATTGTTTGTTTTCTTTTGTTTTTTTTTTTTTGGTACTGGGGATTGAACTCAGGGGCACTCAACCACTGAACCACACCCCCAGCCCTAATTTTTTTGTATTTTATTTAGAGACAGGATCTCATTGAGTTGCTAAGGACCTCACTCTTGCTGAGACTGGCTTTGAACTTGTGATCCTTCTGATTCAGCCTCCCAAGATGTTGGGATGGTAGGTGTGCACCATCGTGCTTGGTTGATTGTTTTAAGTTGTCCCAAAGATCTTGAAAATTCTCTAATTCAATTTATCTTTTTGATTTTTTTGTTTGTTTTTTGAGGGGTAGAGGTGATGGGATAATGGACTACTTCAAAAGACCTGTCTTCAAGTTCAAATGTTATTTCTTCCACTTGATCTAGTGTGTTGCTGAGGTTTTCAACTGTACTTTTATTTGACCTATGGAACTCTTAATTTCCAGGATTTCTGTTTGTTACTTTTCTAAAATCTCTATCTCTGCTAAATTAGTCATTGGTATCTTTCATAGTCTTCCTAATTTAATTTAGCTGTTTATTGTATTTTTATTTTATCTAACATTAGTGAGGTTTTTTTTTGATCACTTTAAATTATCCTTTCAGCATTTCATCCACCTTCATTTCCTTGTAATCTGTTGCTAGAGTTATGTTCTTTGGGAGGTAATCATATTACCTTGTGTTTTCATATTTCTTATTTTGATGCTGAGATTTGTTCATCTGGTGAATCAGATGTCCCTAGCACATTTATAGGTAATTGGCTTTCTTAGTAAATGGCTTTCTCTTGAATGTGTAACTTAGGGTGTCAGATTGTTTTGCAATGCTGGCTTGGTTCTCAATAGGCACCATAGAACAGTCTCCCTGCAACTTTTTTGGCTGTGATTACTGAGTTTGGGCACAGGTCAGACAATGTCATGATCAGATAGTCCCACAGTCTCTACAGATCATGCAGTAGTCTGGACACTCTAGCAGTTCAAACAACTGTGGGGTCGACAGCAGTTGGTGTGGGGTGCTTACTCTGTGGCAATACCTATGATGGAGGTGGTGGTCCTAATCAGGTGATTCTTAGGAACTCCTGATGTCAGTTCTGCAACTAGCAAGGGCTTGTGGCACTGGCAGAAGCAGCAGAGTTCAACAAACCAAAGCATTTGTTCTCTGACCAGTGACAGTGGACAGGACAGATGCTGCATAGGTAGGACCATGGGAAGATCTACAGCACCCCTCTGTGTCCTTTAAATCCAGTCTTGGCAACAGCATGTGGTTAGACAAGGTGTTTCAGTTGCCAGCAGAAGGAACTTCATAGGTGGGTTTCAGCAGTATTCATGGATTTCCTCTCTCCTGCTACTATGGTAGTGCCAACCTGGGAGTTGGACCTCAACCAGAGATGGGTGGGTAAAGGCACATTCAATCTCCTTAACCATGCACATTCATGTGTAAGCAACAGCTGGGGCCTTGTCATGGAGTTACTCAAGGACTTTCAGTAGCTTCTGTGGGCAAGGCAGAAACAGGAACCTCCCCTCCCTGCCCTGTGGTGACAGATGCCTGACCACAGTACAGGGAAGAGGTGCTGTAAGTATCTGCCTTCAGCTCTACCAGCATCAGGAGTCCACAGATCATTGACCACATCTTTGGTATTAGGGTTCCTTCACTCCAAACTCCTAGTTAGAAATCAGTGCCATCCATCCCCTTCTATGTCAGAGCACTGTATCCTATAGTGCAGGTCATGGTCAATCTGCTAGGACAAGTTGGGTTCAGCAAAAAGGTACCCCTTTAGTCAGAGCAGTGGAGTGTCTGTGGAGTCCTACAGGTGGGAATATGTTGGGGTTTTTGATCCATAGAGCAGTCCAAATTAAGACATCAGTTCTCTTCTGAAGATGGTTCAAGACTATAGCACACTAGAATTTTCCCTGGAAGATGATGTGAGATCCTTTTCCAAAGAAAGACTACAAGGAAGATTACTTATCTAAGTGGGCTAAAAAAATTTTTGGATTATGAAACTTTCCAGTCACTAGGATTGCTAGAGTCTGCATTAATAAAATTTATTGCATCTTTTCCTTTCACTCTTACCCTGAGAGAGGGGAGAGTCCCTTTGTCTCAGCTGTGCAGTCAAGGTGGCAGATGGGAGGTGTTTTCTCTTAGTAGATTGTTGCCCCAGATTTTTGAATCTTGCAAGTTTTCAGTCTCTCAGTTGATAATTTCCAGAATTTCCCATGATCACTCACCTCAAAATGACACTATACACCTGTTACTTTAGGTCATCTTGGTGGAGAAAGAGGTGAGTTCTAGGTATCTCTATTTACCTATCTTGAATCCCCTCTACCACACTGTCTTTTTCCATTATCATTTGATGGGCATTTTTGTTATTTCCACGTCTTGGCTGTTAGGAATAGTGCTACAATGACTATGGGAGTGCCTAAATTTTAATTTCTGGGCCTGAATTCCTTTGATTGTCTCCATGTCATTTAGATCATATTGAAATGAATATATGAGTATTATTTTCCTTCACCTTCATAGTAGGAAGTCAACATTAATCAGCTATACATAAGATACTTTTTATTACTAAAGCAACCTGTGAAAATTATGTAGAGAAAAGAGTAGTGAGCATAAATGAATTAAAAATTCATTTAAAAGTCTTTTTCTAAGATTTAAAAGTCTTTTTCCAATCTTGAGATTGTTTAAATAGATTTTCCTCCAAAACCAGTCTTTATAGGCTGAGAAAGTACAATCATGTTCTTCTCATGTACATCCTTTGATATCTGTTCAACATGCAAAATGTATTAAATTAATTAAATTAACTAATACAGCAGTGTAACAAAATTACCCTGTTGTGGATTTAAAAAAAACTTGAATTTAGGGTGCTTAATTTTTTATTTGTAAGATTACTTTGTTATTTATGAGTTCTAAAATATTTTCTTCAATATTCAACAAATATTGCTTTCTGCAAGATACCAGTGTTTCTCTTTTTTTTTAAATTTTACACTAAAATATCCTCTAAAGTATTATATTTATTTGTTTTTGATGTTAATTAATGAATATATTTTTATCTAAGCCATCATTCTCTTTGCAAAATAGCTTGATCACTCCTTCACGGATCTGCTTGGTCTTTACTCCATAGACAATGGAATTCAGAGGGGGAGGACATATAGGAGGTGAAACTATCAGGTGCAGGAATTTCATTAATGAGGAAATTTATATTACTGATTCTATTTCCTTACCCATTTTTGGTTAAATCAGATTTTTCTATTCTTGATTCAGTAGTTTTAGGTTCTATGTGACTAGAATTTCATAGGTTTCTTCTAGTTTATCCAATTTGTCTGTGTAAAAATAGTGACAATAATCTCATGGTATGTAAATTTCTATGGATTCTGTTATAATGTTTCCTTCCTCTTTTTTTTCTTAATGTAGCTAAGGGTTTGACTATTTTGTTTGTCATTAAGAAAACTATTAGATTTATGGATCTTTATTTTTCTCTAGTCTTTATTTCTGCCATGGTCTTTATTTTGTCTTTCCTTCTCCAAATTTGCATTTAGTTTGTTCTTTTTTAAGTTTTTCAGTATATCATTAAGTTGTTTGAGATCCTTTTTTTTCTTCTTTGATATAGGCATATGTAGTTCTAAATATCCCTCTTAGAACTATTTTGGTGCATCCTGTAAATTTTTCTATGTTATAATTTTGTTTGTCTCAAGATATTATTTAATTTCTATTTATTTTTTTTTTCTTTTATAATTTGTTGTTCCAGAAAAGATTGGATAACTTCCACATATTTTTTCTTATATTATATGAAAGTTTTCTTATATTTCTCCTACTATTGATTTCTACTTTCACACCATGGTAGTCAGAATGGATATTAGACATGATTTCAATCTTCTTAAATTTATTAAGACATGTTTTATGATATATACTGGAAACTGAGTTATGTGTCATTGAAAAGAGTGCATATTCTGCTGTTATGGATTAAACAACCACACCACTTTTAAACAAACCTCTTTTCTCTTGAATCAAATACCTTTTACTCCATATTTTAAATATAGAAGAGTGAATTCAAGGTTCCAGTGTATTGTGCAATCTTGCTTATTTATCACATTTTCTATAAGATGACTTTGGAAATCATTTTAAGGTTGGCTCCACAGTTTAGCTATTGTGAATTGTGCTGCTATAAACATTGATGTGGCTGTGTCCCTGTAGTATGCTGTTTTTAGGTCCTTTGGGTATAGTCTGAGAAGAGGAATAGCTGGGTCAAATGGTGGTTCCATTCCCAGCTTTCCAAGGAATCTCCATACTGCTTTCCAAATTGGCTGCACTAATTTGCAGGGGATGAATGGATAAAAAAAAATGTGGCATTTATACACAATGGAATATTACTTGGCACTAAAAAAGAATAAGATCATGGCATTTTCGGGGAAATGGATGGCATTAGAGAAGATTATGCTAAGTGAAGTTAGACAATCCAAAAAAAACAAATGCAGAATGTTTTTTCTGATATAAGGTTGTGACTCAAAGTGGGGTTGGGGGGAGAGCATGAGAGGAATATTACCTCTAGATAGGGAATAGGGGTGGGAGGGAAAGGGAGGGACAAGAGGAATAGCTAGGATTGTGGAAGGAGATGGTCATCATTATACAAAAAACATGTATGAACGTGTGAATTTGGTGTCAACATACCTTATTTATACAATCAAAGATATGATAAATGGTGGTATAAAGGTGTATTAAGAATTGTATGCAAAAAAATAAGAGAGCTCATGTATAATGGCATAATTTGGCGTGAACATATTTTATATACAGAGTTACGAAAAATTGTGTGTGAGTAGATAATTATGAATGTAATGCACTCCACTATAGTCATGTATGAAATAAATAAATAAATAGATAGATAGATAGATAGATAGATAAAATAAAATAAAAAATGACCATTCTTGGTTACGAGATTAAAAAAAAAGAAATAATTTTAAGGTTTTTGTTTTCCCCCTTGCGTCGGGGATGTCTTTATATGTCTTGAAAGAAAAACCTCATCTATGTTATTTTTCTCTTTAAGAGAATGTAAATTTGTCACTGACTGATAATAAGAGACAGAACTCTGTTAAGTAATATTCCAGTTAAACTTTTGGCTTCCTTTTGCCTATTCTGTGACACACAAACCTCAAGCAGCATTGGAAACTTGTGGGAGGAAGCAGGTCACGTGGTTGCTTCTGGTACTTTGTTTCCATTTTCATTGTATGTCACACGTGTGGCCATCTGAAATGGTTGGCTAAATGGTCCTTGACATCAGGAGAAGCAGGACAAGTTCATTACACTTGGTATCACTTCATCACTCCCTTCCTTTCCCTTTCATTGAGGATATTAATATTTCTTATGTTTAGAAAGAAAATTGTGGTTTTACTAAATTGAAACCTTGGATTTCTTTGAATCTAATACTTTGGTTCTAGATCTAATCAAACTTTGTGAGGTTGGTAATGAAATACCAGGTCTTTTTCACCAAACTCTATCTCATAAGCTAGGTATCTGGGTGCAAGATGAAATTTAACATGAGGCCTCTTATAATTAACTCTCTAGTCTTCTCTTCTCCTCTGTGTTCCCCCTCAACTATCTCTCTCTTCTCTCTCTCTCTCTCTCTCTCTCTCTCTCTCTCTCTCTCTCTCTCCCATGAACAAGGATTAGAATTTGTTTCATTACCACCTACTTTATTGTTCTTTTAACAGTTCTCAAATATTCCAGTATATGGGCTCAATTCAGATATGTCCTAATTTTTAGAGTTATGGCATTTTCCCTCTGAAACCCAATTTTGAGTTCATAATGGAGAACATAATAAAATCAACTGGAGATGGTTACTCACATGGCATAGATGAATTTTATCCATCCATATTTTTAGCTATGGTCTAGTTTTACATTGTGGCTATTAAAATTCCCTCATCCTCCCCCCAATCACATAGGCCTAAGAACATTATAATTATTGAATTTTAATCTTAATGCTCTAAGATGCACCCAGTTTTGTTGCTTATAGTGTTTATATTCCTCATTCATAAAGTAGTTTGATTGACCTCATAATTTTGAAGAAAAATCTCAATGAAATTAATATATATGAAGAAATGGTATAATGCCTTACAATATGTATATGTTTAAAACTGGCAATTTTAAAAAAGTATTTTTTTGACTAGTGTGAACATATTTGGTGTGGCTTAAATGAGATTCCCTCATAAACAAATTCAAAAGCATAATTCTTTGAGTACCTTTAATGATGAAAGCTTATAATGTGCATTACACAGAGACAGATATAATGTTGGCAAGCTTTAAAAACAATATTTGGGTTTTGCTTCCAAACATAAAAATCATACTGAAAAAAATACATGGTATTATTAAGATATCTCAAAATCACTTGACCACATATACAACATGATATTAAAAATATATCTTTCGGGCTGGAGATGTGGCTCAAGCGGTAGCGCGCTCGCCTGGCATGCGTGCGGCCCGGGTTCGATCCTCAGCACCACATACAAACAAAGATGTTGTGTCCCCCAAAAACTAAAAAATAAATATTAAAAAAAAGAATTTAAAAAAATATATATCTTTCATATTAACAGACAATAATTTTCATCACTATATTATCTTCATCATCTTATCCATTCATATCCATTTCCTGAAAACATTCTATGTGTTACAGTTATCCTTTGGATTGTGTCTTACTCTTTCACTGTTTAGTCAATCTTCCTATTTATTGAGAGTGGTATTCACTACTCTCAACATCTTACTCTCATTTCTTTTCTATTTTTTTTTTCTATAACACTAGAAATCTAAATAAGGCACTCCTTTTTATAGTCCTTGGCCCCATTGTTTCTCCCTCTACATTAGAGTCAGAGCAGTAAAGCATGAGTTTCTTTGCTTGGCCAAATATAAACATTTTCTTTACATTTCCTTTCTTCTACTAAAAATGCCCTAACACTGCCAAATAACATCCATTGTATTCTTCAAAATTCTTTTTAATATTAACTCTAAGGAATTCTTCCAAGAATGTGATAAACTCCAGTAACCATACTTATTGCAAATATTTGTATACACAGTGGTACAATGACAAGAAGCCAAATAATTATTAAGGCAGCATAATGTCAGTGATAACAAGCAGGCAGAAATTTGATGTTTGCACCTGAAATTGATACAAGTTTCATGTATATATGGAATAGAAAAGATGGCAGGATCCTTGGACTTCAACACAAGCATTCTGGAGAACAGTTTCCTGCTTCTCTGTTACAAAGGGGACAGAGTGTGTCTTTGCCTTCCCATTGTTCCTTATTCACTGTGGTCTATCTGTCATCTTTTATTCTTTCCTAGATACTCCCTAGAGTGCCTAGAACACAGTTCAATCATCACCAATAATTCACTTGAAGTTGGATATCTTACTGTTCCCTTCTTTATACACATTCCAGGAGATCCAACTAAACATTAAAAAAAATGTAAAAAGCATGTTTTGTGTTTTCTATCAAATCAGAGGTCTTGGATTAAATATTTTGTGATGGTTTCATGAATATTTTTGCAGAATATTCACTAGTACTTTCTCCTAGACTTACAATTTTGAATTTTGCAATTCCTCCTCAAAAACATCCTTGAGCTTTATTCAAAATACAAAATTATATATCACATAGCCATCACAGGTTGAAACCTTCTTTCTCCCTACAAAACAATTTTATCACTCCCTCACAGATCTGCTTGGTCTTCACTCCATAGACAATTGGATTCAAGGTGGGAGGCAGCAACAGGTAGGTTGGCTATAAAAATGTGAACATGGTGAGGTATGGTGTGTCCCCCAAAGCTGTGAGTGAAGAAGTTGAAGAAAGCTGGGACATAGGTGATGACGATAGCACAAATGTGTGATGTACAGGTACTGAAGGCTTTGTGGCGAGCATCTGAGGATGATACATGAATTACAGCACGGATAATCATGGTATAAGATACGGTGATACAGAGTATATCAAAGCCCCCAATCACTATGACAGTTAGGAGACCATAGAGAGCATTAGTCCTGATATTGCCACAGGATAATTTAGCCATAGACATATGGTCACAATAGGTGTGTTGGATAAGGTTACCCCTGCAGAAGGGAAGACGCTTGATCAGGAAAGTAAATGGGACTGTGAGCAACACACTTCTAAAGAAGGTGGCAAACCAAACCTTGGTAATGGCAGCATCGGTGAGTATGGAGGAATAGCGTAGAGGGTAGCAAATAGCCACATAGCGGTCCAGAGCCATGAGCATGAGCATGCCAGACTCTGTTATTGTCCACATGTGGATGAAAAACATCTGTACAAGGCAGGCATTAAAGTCGATCTCTTTGAGACTGAACCAAAAGATACATAACATATTGGGAACAAAGGAAGTGCACGCAGAAACATCGGTAAAGGACAGCAAGGCTATGAAGTAGTACATGGGTCGGTGCAGCGCCTCCTCATGGCTGATGAGATAGATAAGGCCACAGTTCCCCACTACAGCAAGGATGTACATACAGCAGAATGGCAGGGAGATCCAAATGTGTGCGGCTTCCAGCCCAGGGATCCCATTAAGGATAAAGTATGTTGGTGTCAGGCTGGAGCTGTTGGCCTCACCCATGGTGATTAGCTAAAAATATAATACATTCTGTGACAATAGAGGCATCCTGTACAAGAAGAGAACACTGAGATTATTTTGCTCCAGAGACAAAACATGAATATATATTTTACATGATATAAAGAACAAATTTAGAGTGAAATTTGGACCCAGATCATGTTTTTTGATCGTTCTGAGCGATGTTAAGCCTGTTACAAAATCAAAAGAATGTACATACAGTGCAAATATAGTGCCAAAACAATGGCCTGGCAGATATCATACAGGAAACTCTGTTTTTATGTACCTACTCAGGTTCCCATGCCAATCACATAGGCTGGATTTTGCCCCCTCAATCCATTTCCAAATATGGACTCTGTTTATATAACATTAATTATCTTAACTATCCACAAAATTTCACTTCCTCCAAGAAGTCCTCTCACTTGAATCCACTGGGTTACCCTCCATTAAATTATGTGAGCACCTACTTAATACACAAATCTATAATGTGGCTTAGTTTGATTTGTTTACATATGTAAGTATAAATTTTCCAGATGAAATAATGAGAAAGTGAAAACACAATGAAACAAAAAACAAATAATTACTTACAATTGATAAAGCATAATCATGTGCATTTTACAGAATAATTCAAACTATTTCTTGCTCATAAAATATGAAGAGATTTTTATAATATTCACATTAAAAACAACATTGCTAAGCTTTAATTAATTATCTTCTTCCTGTTATTTTCAAATATCTCTGTAGATAACTATGATATATAAAAATATTATGCATATAATGCCTATATACTTAATCATGAAAAATATATATCATGCTATTAATCCATTCTTATAAAATGCATTATAATAATTTGTGTTGTTTTAGAGTATGATTTTATTCTCAAAATTGCCAGAGACATTTATGGTCAGTAGGATATAATCCTTATTTTGTTAGTCTATGTTTTAAAAATATTTCTTTCCATCATTCTTCTTTATTCTCAGATTCTATCTTGAAAATGATCCTGATTAAAATCATAACACTTTTACATTCTTTTAAAGAAAATTCTTCTTTACCTTATATTAAACAAATATTTCCATAATTTTTTATGGTTTTAGATTATCAACCTGAGTTATCCATTTTTCAAAGACCTGCATATTTAATTGCAATTTCACAATTCATTTTATTTATATCATTTTCAATATTTTAATCTTCTGCAAATAGAAGCCATTTCCTAACTTTTATTGCTTTTCTCTCTCCTTTCTGATAGAATTTAACCTAGAGTATCTTACTTTCTTTCTTTGTTTAACCACTAGGTTGAATCCATTGAGAAGTATTCAAAATGATGGCATCTATATAATCTAAAATATAAAAAGTAAAATAAAATCTGGAAAGCAGAAAAAGATTAGAAAATATAGCTTTAAAGCATTTTCCTCAGTTGTAAAATGCTCTCAGCATTAAGTAAACTATAAAAATTCTCAGTACAACTTGGAATATAGACAACAAAGTACATAGTACTATCAGAATTATTTTTAATACAATTGGCATGATTTTTGCTCTGCAAAATAAATGTAAGTAATATCATCTCTGGCCATTTCTTAATCCCTCCTATATCCTTCCATCCCACTGAGAGCAAAAACTGACATCTTATGTTTGTTTACAAAATCCTGTACAATTAGGAGCTTTTAAATGTCTGACTATGTCCCAAATATCCTATCTCTGACACTCTCAGTCCATCTTTATCTCCTGAGATTTCTCAAACTCAGCAAATGTGTGCACTTATGACATTTCCACTGGCCATTTTCACTGCTTGCTGTGCTCTTCCTAATATAGGACCATGGCACATACCTTCTACTGATTCAGATCTCTCTGCTCAGTGTCATCCTCAAAGCAGAGCTTTCCCGCCTCCTAATTTAAAACTCCAACTCCCAGACCCCCACCCATCTTGGCACAACATCTGACTTTACAGCCTTTCTGTACTCCACAGCCATTAGAAGCACATGTTGCCTCTCAACTATTAGTTGCATTAGTAGTGCCTTTTGCAAAACATTTAGAACTTTTGTCTACTTTGTTCACTACTAAATCTCAGCAGACGAAAAAAAAAAGTCATATAATCAATGAATGGATCAACAAATTCCAAATCCTCCTTTTTGGTTGGTCCTAGTGTTTGTATATAGATATCGTAGAAAATTAGTATTGAACACTGAAAAAACAAGACTGGACCTGGAGAAGGCAAACATGGTTTCAAGATGTCTTTCAGACAAGTATCTCTCCTTTCCTTGTTTTCCCTCCCCTGCTCCCTCTGGCAATCCTCACTCTTCTTTCTACTTCTCTGTGTTAAACTTTTTTAGATTCCATTTATAAGTGATAGAATATAATATTGGTCTTTCTTTGTATTGCTTATTTAATTACCCGAACATCTACTAGATTCATCTATATTGTTCCAATAATAAAAATTCCTACATTTTAAAGGCTGAATAGTAATTCATTGTGTACATACACTGCATTTTAAAAAGTCCATTCGTCCATCAGTGGGCACTGCAGTTGTTGCCACATCTTGACTCTTGTGAATAATGCTACAATGAACATAATGAACATGGGGATGTTTTGAAGAACATTTTGTGCTGTCCAAGAAATATATTAATGTAAATGAACAATCAAATAGAAAAGCAGTTTATTGCTACACCTAAATACTACTTAAGACCAGTTATAAGGAATTATTGAAAATTAATAATACATCATTTTACTTAAATAACATTAAAATATTTCCCCAACTTTATTGTCACAATGCATTCACCACCACTCAAAATCTGTAAAAAATTGTGAAAAAATGTATTGAAAAATAAATGAAAAGGCTTTTAAATCAAATTCTTGATATAGTACTGTTGATGTCACTGCAAATATTTGCATTTCAGTGATATCTGTATACATGATGAAGATATAGTAGTGTAAATCAGACATTTGAGCATTTTCCAGTTACACATATTCTGAAATCATTTATTTTTAAACCTCCTTTTAATATGATAAACCAATAATTGTGAAATAAAATTGACATTTTCCATAGAAATAGGTTTATTCCCATTTTTAGCTATTATCTTGAAAATATACATTTGCCATCAATATGATATATTAGATGTCTTAAGAAACACAAACATTTGACTACTAATTAGCATTATTTTAAAAAATTGAGAAAGTACAATAATGACAACCTGCCTTACATGGATTAAGTTTACTCATTAAATTCTAACTATATCACAATTTTAACATATAATATAATTATTTAAAATTTGCTTATGCAAAACACCCATACATATCTAACATGCACTAAAAAATAAGCTTTTATTGCAAAATGGAAAATAAAAAATGAATAAAATTGAAGCTATTAAGAATTGAGAAGTGCATACAGTAGATGCATATAAATATGCTCCTTGTATTATTTTACATGCTTGAAGGGCATATAAACAATGAACAGAAAATTCCCAAAAGTAGATTTTGGTTTCCATAACGTTACTCATTTATGCAGATAAAGTAACATGAGAAGATGATGAGATCTCTGTCATAGATGTGTTTCAGAAAAGAAAAAAATGACAAGAAGATGAGCTACAGATCACTGCAATATCTTGCAACTCTTGAACTAATTCATTTCCATTGGTAGATAGCTTACCACTTCCCACAGAAGACTCCTCATTTTATGGAGAGAAAAAAAGTTTTCCTATTATTTTATGGACATAAATTTGAAAGAAAAGGAAGAAAGATGCTTGCCTGTACACATCAGCTTCATGGTGCCTTTTTCCTGCAGTGCCTGAACAGCATTTGATTTCCCTCTTTCATGTCCCTTCTCAAAGCAATTTGTAGAATTCTAAAGAGAGATCATTAAGAATCTTCTTTATGCAGCCTTCCTCTGACTTAAATGCCTTTTATTTAGTAGCACTTTCTGGTGCATCTTATGTTTGTTTTCTTCTGTTTCATCTAAGCTCTCCCTGATGCCAGATGTTTTTAAATATCCACTCATGACTGATATTACTCACAAATAATTGTGCTGTATTAATTGAGAAACTTCTATATAATAAACAATCTTTTCTCTGGGGATTTTAAAAGGAAAAGTACAAAAGTTATGATTCTACATTTAAGGTGCCATAGATTTCTATGAGGCAGAGGAGGTAACTTTACCTTTGTGAAAACAAAATCCACATTTTGAATACAATGCAACTTACAATAGCCAAATTAAGGAACCAGCCCAGATGCCTGTGAACAGTTGAGTGGGTGAAGAAGCTGTGATCTATATGCACAAATAGAGTTTTACTCAGCCATAAAGAAGACTGAAATGACATTTGCTAGTAAATGGATGAAACTAAAGAACATCATCATAAGTGAAAAAAGCCACACTTAAAAAGTTAAGTATCAAATGTTTGCCCTGTTATGCAAAAGCTACAGAAAACTAATGGGGTAAGGGAGAACCTTGTGAAAATAGAAGAGAAATCAATGGAGTAGATGAAAGGAATCCAGAGGTAAACAGGAGGGACAGGAAAAAAGAATGAACTGTGGAATGAAATTAACCAAATAATGTTATGTACATGTAATATTATACCACAGGGAATTTTATCAGCATGTATCCTTATTAAGAATCAATTTCAAAAAATAAACAAATAAATAAATAAAAGGCAGATCAGTAGAACAGAGGAACATGCATGGAGAAAGGGGGAGGGAAGAGAAAGAGCAAGGACTTATTACTGAATGAAGCCAGTTACATTCCATGCATGCATGATTATGTCAAAATGAAACTCATTATTTTGTACAATCATAATACACTAATAAAAACTTTAAAAAATCTTCCTGAAGTGCATACATTGTTTTTGACCTGTTTCTTAGGTGTAAACTCATACACATCAAATGAGGGATTATTTTTTCTTCTTTTACTTATGAAAGTGCAAACCCTTTACACTGAAAATGACATAACTTTATTAACACATAAAAACCTGACTTCAGGTAAGAAGGAGTTTTAGTTTAAATTTTTTTTCACATGGATTAGTTGCTTTTTAACTGTTTTGTTTTGGTTTTTTTCCACAGTAGAAAATAACATATTGGTGATTTGTTAAGTGTTATTTTGGGTAAGATGGAACTACATGTTCAAGAATTTTCTTTTGTGACTTGGTGAGTTGGAGCCGGATGAAAGACGAATTTGCACAAGATTGGAAGGCAGAAGTGGAGCAGTAGCCATTGTTCTTTAAAAGCTGTTAAGTTTATGTGCATTCCAAGATAGATTGCAGAGGGGATGGTCCACTCATTCCTATTTTTGTATGCCCCCAAAATAACAGCAGAAGAATTTTTTTTTTCAATTTGGGGGTACCAATACAGGAAAAATAAATTTAAAAACACAGAAAGTATAGTATATATAACCTTTTACTAAAAGATGCTGATTAGAAATCAAGAATAATAAAATACAGAATGTATATGCAATTAAATTCTATGTATCTATGGATCAAAGAATATTACCATACATTAACCTATCTAAGTATGATGTATTAAGCTTTATATGTTAAACTTCATATATTAACAATATTCCTAAATGAAAAGTCCAAACCATAATATGAATATCTGTTGAGATGTATATAATTCAAATCTAAAAAATCTGCTCTTTCAAAGACAATATTCATAACATACAATATGAAAAAACAAAACAGAATGAGGAAAAACTTTCAGAAAATGTATCTTACTAACAATTTGTAACCAGAATATACAAAGAAAGTCTCCAACAACAACTCAATTAAAAATGGCAAAATATTTGAGTGAACATTTCACAAATAATGGCATACTTGCAATAAATAATCTTTCACCACTTCTATTCAGCAGAGTTCTTAAAACCCTAGCCAAAAGAAAGAAATTTTATAAAGCGATACAAATAGGAAAAGAAGAGCTCGAACTACCTCTATTTGTTGATGATATATTCTATATTTAGAAGACCCAAAAAACTTTACTAGAAAGACTCTAGAATTCATGAATGAATTCAGCAAAGTAGGAGGGTATAAATACACACCAATAAATCAACATAATTTTTATACACCAAGAATATATTAGCTGAAGGAGAAAACAGGAAAACTATCCCCTTTAAATAGCCTCAAAAATAAAATATATGGTAATCCACCTGTCAAAAAAAGGAAAAAACTTCTATAATGAAAACTACAGAACACTACAGAAAGTAATTGAAGAAGACCTCAGAAAATGGAAAGATCTCCCATGTTCCTGGATAGGCAAAATTAATATTATCAAAATGTCAATATGACAAAAAGTGATATATAAATTTAATGCAATTTCTATTAAGATCTCAATGATGTTCTTCACAGAACTACAAAAAGCAATTATGAAATCCATTTGGAAAAATAAGATGCCTAGAATAGCAAAAGCAGTCCTTAGCAGAAAAAGTGATGAAAGAGACAACTAAATGACAGACCTTCAATTATACTACAGAGCTATAGTAACAAAAAAAGCTGGTATTGGCACCAAAACAGACATGAAGACCAATAGAACAGAATAGAAGGCATAGATACAGTTATCCTAGACAAAGGTGCCATAAACATACATTGGATAAAAGATGACCTCTTCAACAAATTGTACTGGGAAAACCAGAAGTTCATATATAATGAATGAAGTTGAACTCCTATATCTCACCCTGCACAAAACTTAACTGAGGCCTTAGACCAGAGACCCAGCACTTACTAGAAAAAAAGTAGGCCCAATTCTCTAACATATTGGCTTAGGAACTGACTTCCTTGACAAGACTCCTAAAGCTCAAGAAGTAAAATCAAAAATCAATAAATGGGATGGTATCAAACTCAAAAGCTTCTTCTCAGCACAGGAAACAATCAAGAATGTGAACAGAAATTCTACAGAATGGGAGAAAATTTTTATTACATGTACCTCAGATAAGGCATGAATTTCCAGGATATACAAAGAACTCAAAAACTTAACACTAGAAAACTAAAAACCCAATTAAAAAATGGACAAAGGAACTGAAAAAACATTTCACAGAAGAAATATGAGTGGACAACAAATATATGAAAAAATATTCAACATATATTTGAGTAGACATTTCACAAATAATGGCAGCAGAAGCATTCTTTTCATTCTTTTCTTTTCCCAAGCAATTTAGTTACTTCACTTAGCATGATAGTCTTCAGTTCCAGCTAATGCAAACCACACTGACATTCCATCTCACTCCAGTCAGAATGGCATCTATAAACAACACAAGTAACAATAAGTGTTGGCAAGGATGCAAGGAGAAAGCAACTCTCATACATTGTTAGTGAGTCTGCAAATTGGTGCAACCTCTATGGAAAATAGTGTGGAAATTCCTTAGAAAACATAAAATGGAACCACCATTTGACCCAGTTATCCTACTCCTCTGTCCATACCCCCAAGGACTTTAAAAAAACATACTACAGTGACGCAGCCACATCCAATGTTTATAATAGCTCACCTCACAATAGTCAACCTATGGAAACAATGTAGGTGTCCTCAACAAGTTCATGGAGAATTAAAATGTGGTATATATTCAAAATGGATTATTACCCAGCCTTAAATAAGAATGAAATTATGGCATTTTCTGGTAAATAGATAAAACTGGAGAATATTATGCTAAGTGAAATATGCCAATCCTAAAAAACCAAAGGTCATAATGTTTTCTAATGTGGAGGAGGGGAATAATAGAAATCAATTGGATAAAACAAAGAAAAATGAAGGGAAGGGAAGGGGGGGTGGGACAGGAAAGATAGTAGAATTAATCAAACCTAATTTCCTAGCCTTGAATTTGACTACACGAAGGTAGCTCCACATCATGAACAACAAAAAGTGTGGGATCCTAAATAGAAAGTTACACTGTGTGTATGTATAATTTGTCAAAATACATTGTACTGCCATGTATAACTAAAAGGAACTTTTGACATCATCTGGAAAATACAAAGCAAAATTATGATGCAATGAAACTATACTTACACAACAATAACTTAAAATGAAAAAAAAATATAGAGCATCTGGAATGTTTCTTTATTAATTTGGGAAACTTTAATTTGGCAAGGTCACTTTTTTTCCTTTATTTTATTTATTCATTTTTCTATGCAAGGGATTTAAATCCAGGGCCTTGCACATGTCAGCAAGTTGCACTACCACTGAGCTACACACCCAGGTCTCTTAAAACAAATGGTGATAGGCAAACTGGATATTCATATGTAGAAGAATGAAACTTGACCCCTATCCTCAACCTTCATCAAAAGCAAATGAAAGTAGATCAAAGACATAGGAATTAGATCAGAAACTTTCCAACCGTTAGTAAGAAATGTAGGCCCAACACTCCAACATGTTAGCACATGAACTAACTTCCTTAACAAGTCTCCTAATGTGCAACAAATAAAACCAAAAACCAGAAAGTCAACGGCATCAAACTAAAAATTTCAAATGCAACTATGTATTTTTCAAAAAAAAAAATATATATATATATATATAAACTTCTGCAGAGCAAAGGAAATAAGGGCATGAAGAGATAGCCTATAAAATGGAAGATTTTTGCCCCCTACTCTTCAGTTAGGGCATTAATATCCAGAATGTATAAAGAAGACAACACCACCAAACAAATAACCCAGTTAAAAAATAGACAACAGAACTAAACAGAAACTTCTCAAAAGAATAAAAATAATTGAACAACAAATAGATATTCATCATTTCTAGCAATTAGGGAAATACAAATCAAACTACATTCATTTTATATCTCATTCGAGTCAGAATGGCAATTATCAAGAATACAAGCAATAATAAGTATTGGCAAGGATGTGGGGGGGGAAAGTACATACATTATGGGTTATACTACAAATAAGTTCCACCATTCTGGAAAATAGTATGGAGACTCCTCAAAAAACAAAGATTGGTCAGGCTTGGTGGCACATACCTATAATTCCAGAAACTTGGGAAGCTGAGGCAAGAGGATTGCAAGTTCAAAACCAGCTTCAGCAATTTAACGATGCCCTGGGCAACTTAGTAAGACCCTGTCTCTAAATAAAATTTAAATTTCTTTTAAAAACACTCTGGGATGTAATTCAGTGGTTGAACACCCCTGGGTTCAATCTCTAGTACAAAAAAAATCTAAAACTAGGAATGGAACCACCATAGCACCATATGACCCAGCTATCCCACTCTTCAGTATATATTCAAAGAATCTAAAATCAGCATGCTACGGGAATGAAGCCACATTAGTGTTTATAAATGCAGCACAATTCACCACAGCCAACCTATGAAAACAACCTAGATGCCCTTCAACAGATGAATAGATAAAGAAAATGTGGTGAATATGGATTATTACATATACATAATGAAGTATTACTTAGGCATAAAGAGAGAAATTAGGGCATTTTCTAGTAAGTGTGTGAAACTGAAAACTACCACACTAACTAAAATAAACCAGACTCCCCAAAATTAAAGTTGAAAAAAAAAATAAAGTGTAAAATCTGGGCATGGTGGTACATGCCTGTAATCCTAGCAACACAGAAGACCCTGGCAGGAAGATTGAAAGTTCAAGGCTAGCCTCAGCAATTTAATAAGGCCATAAAATCTTACAGAGAGCCTGTATCATAGTGCAAAACAAAAAGTGCTGGGATATAGCTCAGTGGTAAACTGCCCCTAGATTCCTGTATCAAAACAGAAGAAAGAAAAAAAAGAAAGAGAGAGAGAGAGAGAGAGAGAGAGAGAGAGAGAGAGAGAAAGGAGGGAGGGAGGGAAGGAGGAAAGGAAGGATCAAGTAAATAGAAGAAAGATGAGTGAAGTAGAGGAAAGAAAATAGGAAAAAGAAGAAGTGGAAGGAAAGATCAAGTAGTAAGGACTGAATTACAGAAAATTATATTTCATGCTTTTGGGATTATGACAAAATTAATTCTAATGTTATATATAATTGAAAAGAACCAATAATAAAAACTATAATTAAAAATCACTTTTAAAATCACACTGCGATTTTCCTGGAAATTTAAATAGCTTCCATTATATGACTCAGAAATTACATTCCTATTTACATGATAAAATGAAAATATATGTCTATACAAAGAAACTTTCCTGTGAATGTTCATAGCAGGCTACTGCATAATAGCTCCAAACAGGAAACAAATGAATATGCATCAATACAAATGAATGAACACATTGTGGTGTATCTACATAATGGCAAACTGAAAGAGATTAAAAAAATAAATCACTAGCATAACACATAGATAAACCTTACATATATTACATTGAGTGAAAGAAACAAGACATAAGGGAATACACCATATATTTTCTTGCATCTTAATTTTTAAGAAAAACAGTTCTAATCTATACTGTTACCAAGAAGATCAGGAATTATTTGGCCCATGACGTATAATTGGCATTGACTGAGAAGGGACATAAGAAAATTTGGGGAGGTGAAGAACATTTCTGTATCATAATTGAGTAGTAATTGTGCATGTGTGTATGCTTATTAAAGCTTCAGGAACTCTATCTCTACAATATGTGCCTTTTATGGAATGGGAATTATACTTTGATCAATTTGATTTAAAGGCAAATCAACATGAATCAATGTTTAAAATAAAAGAAAATTATATCATTACCCAATAGAAGTAAGTATCTACTGTCATAAAATTCAAAATCTGTTCATAAGAAAAAATAACTGATCTTGGAATAAAGGAGACATTTACAGATGATAAAGAATACCTCTGGAAATTTATAGAAACACTATGCACAATAGTAAATTATGTTATGTTAATCCCAGGATTATCTCACTGGGATTGAATTATACTTGACTGAGCATCCCAATCAGACATTTCGGGGTGAGTGTAGAGATTTGTTTGAAAATATAAATAAGCTTTTTTAAGCATCTGAAATTATTACAAATCAGTGTATGTTACTATAATCATTTAGCCAAACATTAATCCTTCTGAATAAGGGATCTGTTTTCAATTTATAACATGTTCTATTATTACATGACTATGCTTCTACAATCTGCCATACATTCAATTCTTCATATGATCATTTGGAACCAGGACTCTTTCTTTCTAGCAGGCTTCATTATATCCAGTCATCAATAATGAAACAAATATAGGTATCTGTAATCACTGCTCCTGGTAAATATAGCATAGGATAGAGATCCTAGCTATTGGAAAAGGGTAATAAAAATAAATTAAAAACAGAATAGGAAGAAAAAAATTTCATCTTCCACAGACACTGTGATGTTACCCTTCTAGATAATCCTGAAAGACCTACACAGAAACTGCTAAAACTAATGACCAAATTTATCAAGGATACTAAATACAACACCATAAATAAAATTCACTTTTTTGTATACAAGCATTATTTACTTACTCATTATGTGCTAAGTTTTGAAAAAGTTAGTATAAAAATCTGTCTACCAAGTAGATTTAATGCTGAAAGTACAACTGGCTTCTGACCTACATAGTTGTCCCTATAAGAGATTGTATCTGCAGGAGTTTCCAATTATAATAAGCAACACCACAGTTCCTAGGACAATTCCCAGTAGCTCAACCAGTGTCTTAGTATACAGATGTATCTGATTCTTAATTCTCCATTTTACACACTGTGAACATATATACACACATATACATATGGGAAATCAATTCCCCTCTGTGATTGTAGTAAAAAGAGACATAATAAATCTCTCTGCTTCTACTGACACAGTAACAACTGAGTCTTCTTCCACTTCAGAATATATTGCGCACACACAAAATGCACTCAAACCCAGAAGAGAATGTTCCCTCCCTGACTCATCTACCAAGGTTTCAACATTGGTCATACATTTTCCATGCAGGTCTAAGAGCACCACATAGACATGAAAGCGACTTAATTCATGGATACATTCTCAGTTTCTTGAGGAATTCAAGCAGTTTTCAAGGTAAGAAGATTTCTGAATTGGGGTTGCATTCTTCTTAATAAAGGATGTTATAACATGTTTGCAGATTATGGCAGCTGGCAAAGGAGGATGAATGTAAGTTTCAGGCAGGACTATATCCCAACTCAAAAAAACACCAATATTGAGCCCAGGAGGAGGAAGGCTCCCACCACGCGCCAAGCCAGCNTGTTCAAGGGAACCATACACCAACAATACTTGACAATCATTAATATATATGCCCCAAACAATGGTGCAGCTACGTTCATCAAACAAACTCTTCTCAAGTTCAAGAGTCAAATAGACCACAACACAATAATCATGGGAGATTTTAACACACCTCTCTCACCACTGGACAGATCTTCTAAACAAAAGTTGAATAAATAAACCATAGAGCTCAATAATACAATTAATAATTTAGACTTAATTGATATATACAGAATATACCACCCAACATCAAGCGGATACACTTTCTTCTCAGCAGCACATGGATCCTTCTCAAAAATAGACCATATATTATGTCACAGGGCAAATCTTAGCAACCACAAAGGAGTTGAGATACTACCATGCATTTTATCTGATCATAATGGAATGAAATTGGAAATCAATAATAAAATGAGAAAGGAAAAAGCCTACATCACATGGAGATTAAACAATATGCTACTAAATGAACAAATGGTTATAGAAGACATCAAAGAGTAAATTAAAAAGTTCTTAGAGGTAAATGAAAACTCAGACACAACATATCAAAATCTTTGGGACACTATGAAAGCAGTACTAAGAGGAAAATTCATTTCATGGAGTTCGTTCCTTAAAAGAAGGAAAAGCCAACAAATAAATGACCTGACACTACACCTCGAAGCCTTAGAAAAAGAAGAACAAATCAGCAGCAAATACAGTAGAAGGCAAGAAATAACTAAAATCAGTGCTAAAATCAATGAAATTGAAACAAAAGAAACCATCGAAAAAATTGACAAAACTAAAAGTTGGTTCTTTGAAAATATAAATAAGATTGATAGACTACCCACGCTAACAAAGAGAAGAAGAGAGAGAACCCAAATTACTAGCTTACGGGATGAAAAAGGCAACATCACAACAGACAATACAGAAATACAGAAGATAATTAGAAATTATTTTGAAACCCTACTCTAATAAAATAGAAGATAGTGAAGAGATCGATAAATTCCTTAAGACATATGAACTACCCAGATTGAGTCAGGAAGATATAAACAACATAAATAGACCAATATCAAATGAGGAAATAGAAGAAGCCATCAAAGGACTACCAACTAAGAAAAGCCCAGGACCGGATGGATATATAGCAGAATTTTACAAGAACTTTAAAGAAGAACTAATACCAATACACCACAATCTATTTCAGGAGATAGAAAAAGAGGGAGAACTTCCAAATTCATTCTATGAGGCCGATATCACTCTGATTCCCAAACCAGATAAAGACACCTCAAAGAAAGAAAACTACAGACCAATATCCGTAATGAATTTAGATGCAAAAATCCTCAATAAAATTCTGGTGAATCAGATACAAAAATATATCAAAAAGATCGTGCACCATGATCAAGTAGGATTCATCCCTGGCATGCAAGGCTGGTTCAATATACGGAAATCAATAAATGTTATTCACCACATCAATAGACTTAAAGATAAGAACCATATGATCATCTTGATAGACGCAGAAAAAGCATTCGACAAAGTACAGCATCCCTTTGTGTTCAAAACACTAGAAAAACTAGGGATAACAGGAACTTACCTCAACATTGTAAAAGCTATCTATGCTAAGCCTCAGGCTAGCATCACTCTAAATGGAGAAAAACTAAAGGCATTCCCTCTAAAATCTGGAACAAGACAGGGATGCCCTCTCTCACCACTTCTATTCAATATAGTTCTCGAAATACTGGCCAGAACAATTAGACAGACAAAAGAAATTAAAGGCATTAAGATAGGAAAAGAAGAACTTAAATTATCACTATTTGCGGATGATATGATCCTATACCTAGAAGACACAAAAAGTGTCTACAAAGAAACTACTAGAGCTAATAAATGAATTCAGCAAAGTGGCAGGATATAAAATCTACACACATAAATCAAAGGCATTCCTGTATATCAGTGACAAAATTCTGGAAATGAGGAAAACCACCCCATTCACAATATCCAAAAAAAAAAAATACTTGGGAATAAATCTAACAAAAGAGGTGAAAGATTTATACAATGAAAACTACAGAACCCTAAAGAGAGAAATAGAAGAAGATCTTAGAAGATGGAAAAATATACCCTGTTCATGGATAGGCAGAACTAATATCATCAAAATGGCGATATTACCAAAAGTTCTCTATAGGTTCAATGCAATGCCAATCAAAATCCCAACAGCATTTCTTGTAGAAATAGATAAAGCAATCATGGAATTCATATGGAAGAATAAAAGACCTAGAATAGCAAAAGCAATTGTAAGCAGGAAGTGTGATTCAGGAGGTATAGTGATACCAGATTTCAAACTGTACTACAAAGCAATAGTAACAAAAACAGCATGGTACTGGTACCAAAACAGGCGGGTGGACCAACGGTATAGAATAGAGGACACAGAAACCAATCCACAAAATTACGACTATCTTATATTCGATAAAGGGGCTAAAAGCATGCAATGGAGGAAGGATAGCATCTTCAACAAATGGTTCTGGGAAAACTGGAAATCCATATGCAACAAAATGAAACTGAATCCCTTTCTCTCACCATACACAAAAGTTAACTCAAAATGGATCAAGGAGCTTGATATCAAATCAGAGACTCTGCATCAGATAGAAGAAAAAGTTGGCTCAGATCTACATATTGTGGGGTCGGGCTCCAAATTCCTTAATAGGACACCCATAGCACAAGAGTTAATAACTAGAATCAACAAGTGGGACTTACTCAAACTAAAAAGTTTTTTCTCAACAATAGAAACAATAAGAGAGGTAAATAGGGAGCCGACATCCAGGGAACAAATCTTTACTCCTCACACTTCAGATAGAGCCCTAATATCCAGAACATACAAAGAACTCAAAAAATTAAGCAATAAGAAAAAAAATAACCCAATCAACAAATGGGCCAAGGACCTGAACAGACACTTCTCAGAGGAGGATATACAATCAATCAACAAGTACATGAAAAAATGCTCACCATCTCTAGCAGTCAGAGAAATGCAAATCAAAACCACCCTAAGATACCATCTCACTCCAGTAAGATTGGCAGCCATTAGGAAGTCAAACAACAACAAATGCTGGCGAGTATGTGGGGAAAAGGGTACACTTGTACATTGCTGGTGGGACTGCAAATTGGGTGCGGCCAATTTGGAAAGCAGTATGGAGATTCCTTGGAAAGCTGGGAATGGAACCACCATTTGACCCAGCTATTGCCCTTCTTAGAGTATTCCCTGAAGTCCTTAAAAGAGCGTACTATAGGGATACTGCTACACTGATGTTCATAGCAGCACAATTCACAATAGCTAGACTGTGGAACCAACTTAGATGCCCTTCAATAGATGAATGGATTAAAAAATGTGGCATTTATACACAATGGAGTATTACTCAGCACTAAAAAATGACAAAATCATGGAATTTGCAGGGAAATGGATGTTATTAGAGCAGATAATGCTAAGTGAAGCTAGCCAATCCCTAAAAAACAAATGCCAAATATCTTCTTTGATATAAGGAGAGCAACTAAAAGCAGAGCAGGGAGGAAGAGCATGAGAAAAAGATTAACATTAAACAGGGACGAGAGGTGGGAGGGAAAGGGAGAGAGAGGGAAATTTCATGGAAATGGAAGGTGACCCTCATTGTTATACAAAATTACATGTAAGAGGATGTGAGGGGAAAGGGGAAAAAATATCAAGGGAGAGAAATGAATTACAGTAGAAGGGGTAGAGATAGAAGAAGTGAGGGGAGGGGAGGGGAGGGGGGATAGTAGAAGATAGGAAAGATAGCAGAATACAACAGTCACTAGTATGGCAATATGTAAAAACGTGGATGTGTAACCGATGTGATTCTGCAATCTGTATACGGGGTAAAAATGGGAGTTCATAACCCACTTGAATCAAATGTATGAAATATGATATGTCAAGAGCTTTATAATGTTTTGAACAACCAATTAAAAAAAAACACCAATATTTCCCACTAATATGCCTCTGCATATTAGCTTCTGTGTTCCATTTTTATTTTAGATAAAACATTCATATTTCAACTACCAAAACATAGTTCTTATGCAGAATATTTTAAAGAGAAGTACGTCTTCAGTCCCACTGGCTGTGAAAGCTAAGAGCAACATTTCTGAGAGACAATAATTTATTAATCAGAGGGTAGAAAGAAAAGAACTATGACAGCCATATTCCATACTTTTCTCTAGTTTCTTTTCCTTTCTTTAAAGGAAATGCATCTGTTTGACACTGTATTCATGAAATTTCAATTATTTCTCAATTCAACAAATTTGAGTACCTCTCAAATTTGTGCACTCACTCCACATCATTTGTTTCCATATTTTCTTGGAGCCTTATATTTGTACATAATGGTGAAATTCATTGTTACACATTTGCACATGCACACAACATAATAGGCCAACATAATTCCCCATATTTCTCCTCTCTTTTCCCTCTTCCTATCTCCTAACCCCTTTCCTCTACTCTACTGATCTGCCTTCCATTTTCATGAGATCCACCCTGCACCTTCCTTTTCCTTTTTCTCTCTGGCTTCCATATAGCAGAGAAAACACTGGACCCTTGACTTTCTCAGTTTGGCTTATTTAACTTAATAGAGATCTCAAGTTCCATCCATTTTCCTGCAATTTATGTCAATTGCAGGAAATTCAGAAATATCAGGAATTGCAGGAATTTCAATTTCACACTTTTTAAAGTTCTAGTGGGGATGCCTATTGGAATACCAGGTGAATATCCAAAATATCCAAGAGGTTTTATAAATTTCAGCATTGAAATTAATCAATTAATCAAAAGGTCTATTTTTGCTTCCATAACCTCTTCTGTAGGAGTAGCCCTAGAACCACAATACTTGTTCATTTTGTTATTATTATTGTTGTTTTTAATAAGCACACCTTGAGCAATATAGACAACTATATAATTGTGCATCTTATATGTTCCTCCTATGTTCACAACTTTGATCATGTTTCCTCACAGCATACTATCAAATCAAATGTTCTCCCCTCAATACTCTATGTCAACACTTATTCTCCTAAAGCCTCTTTTTCTGTGGAATTTTAAAAAAATGTATTGAAAATATACTTTACACCAGAAAAGCATTGCTATGTACATTACGTGGCTTGAGAAATATTTGTTCTATGAGTCTTGGAAGATGTAATGTGGGTAGAAAATAAAGCACTGTGTAATAAAGGATTATTGACTGATTTAGTTTAAGCTGAAACGTCTTTTTCTCATTGAACTAGATGGTAGAGTCCAGAAGACTAGATGCTAATATTGGAAAAACATTGGCTGCTTTTTACTATTACAATGATTCTTCTTTGATTTGTCACTAATCAAATAGGTCATGGAGTGATGATGTTAGGAAGGGCATTTGTTTCTATGTTTTATTTTCAAGATCAGTCCATCATTTTGATTAAAGGTACATATTAGGAGATGGTAAAATATATATTTCTGTAGTGAAGATTTTTGAAGAGAGAGGAGAGGAATTTTTTGGTACAAGTAAATTGGAATCAACTTTAGCAAGTCTATTAGGTAAAACATTAACTTTGAAAGGTTAGAATGTCAGAACAACTGATGATTATAAATATTTCAGGTTAGTATGGGCATCTCTGACTATGGTGAACACCTGGATCCCAGAAAATATATAATCAATCCTTGACCATCCATTTGGTCAGTTAGTAGCCAAATTCAACCTGGAGAATGGAAGGCATGATAACAAAAGAAACTGCACAAGCCATTGATGTTGTCAACATCTAATGCTTAAGACATGGACTCTAAGAGAGTATGTACCACATGTAAAACCTATGAGAGCAATAAGGTCATCTATCCACAAGAAAGATGAATTAGCCATTTTACGGGACAAAGCCCTTCTGGTCAGTGAAACTCTGAAATTTTTTCTTCTGTTTACACAGGGAATTCTGTGAATGCTCTACTCTAAACTTCCCAAAAGTCATTATGTCACTCCTAAATGTCACCAGCCTGACTCCAGCTTCATTCATTTTAAATGGCATCCCTGGTCTGGAAGAGGTGCATTTGTGGATCTCCTTCCCCCTGTGTGCCATGTACAGCATTGCCCTTACAGGGAACTTTGGCCTTATGTACCTCATCTACTCTGAAGAGGCCTTGCACAGACCTATGTACATCTTCTTAGCCCTTCTTTCCTTCACAGATGTGCTCATGTGCACCAGCACCCTTCCCAACACTCTGCATACTGTGGTTCAACCTCAAGGAGATTGATTTTAAGGCCTGCCTGGCCCAGATGTTCTTTGTGCACACCTTCACAGGAATGGAGTCTGGGGTGCTCATGCTCATGGCACTGGACTGCTACGTGGCCATCTGCTATCCCCTGCGCTATGCCACCATCCTCACCAATGTGGTGATTTCTAAAGCCGGGCTGCTCACTTTTCTTAGGGGCGTGATGCTTGTTATTCCTTTCTCTTTCCTCACCAAGCGCCTGCCATACTGCAGGGGCAATATCATCCCCCATACCTGGATGGTAATTACAGGGTTTATTAACTTGGTGGCATTTCATGAAGCTGTTACCTAGAATGTATGCTCTTTTTTGCATGCATGATATATTTCAGAAAAATATTTATTTGAAATAACATCTTTTAAGAATCATACTCGGACCCTATAAACTGTGAAACATTTCTTTCTTGTCTCCTGTGCTTCTGTGTATGACTTAGAAAGAATATACACTTCATTTATTAATGAATATATTAAATTTGGTATGTTATCTGTGCATGTTTATACAAATTATGATCAAATAACATGGACAATACCATAGTTAAAAAAATGATCGAAACCTTCATTATTCCTTTTATAGAAATAACCTTTTAAACCTATTGTGGTATTCACATATATATTTTTGTTGTTCTTTCTGGTGATTATTTCTTTACTCTAAGCTATGTTTGAACTTTAATTAGATTACCAACTATTCTGTCATACACAATGAGAATTCTTTTTTTGTACCAGTGATTGACACCAAGGGTGCTTAACCACTGAGCCACCTCCCCAGCCCTTTTTGTTTTTTATTTGAGACAGGGTCTCACCAAGTTTCTTAGGGCCTCACTAAATTGCTGAGGTTAGCCTTGAACTTGTGATCCACCAGCCTCAGGCTCCCAAGCCAGTAGAATTAAAAGCATGAACCACTAGGCCCAGACACAATGAGAACTAACTCAATTACTATATCAGTCACACTTTCTCTCAAAATATTATATATTTTATATAAATATACATATATATTGTATGCTACCACACATGTGAAAAATATGCATGGGTCCTGTTCTCCTTTTCCCACTACTTTAAACCTCCATGTGAATCAATTTTATCTTTAGTTTCTTCTTTAAATTATTACCATTTTATACAATTCTGGATTTGTTTGTAATTTTATTGTAATGATTAAACTTAGTAAATAGTATTTTGCTTACTATAGCTACATGCATATTAATATGAGTATTGAGTGTGAATGTTGATCACTTTGTACCCAAATCAGGACTATAGTTCCTTCTCTTTTGTTGTAATAGCATCATCATTATTACTCATGAAGAACCTGCATCCATTTTCAGTAGTATCTGAAAATATATTACACAGATTGAACAAGGGTAATGTTTATGGAAAAGAAATACCAGAAGGCAAATGTCTAACATTTAGAAGTTTCATTAAAATAGAAAGCTGTTAAATCAAATGGACAAATTTATCCAAGCCACTCTAAATTATTTTTGTATTTTTAGTTGAAAAAAATGTGTTTCTTTCCTCCAGTTATTTGGAAATATACAACACATTAATGTTAACTATAGCCCCCCCCCACTCCTGTACAAAAGAAGAGCACCTATTATTCCTCCTACCTGTGACTTTGATTTCACTCACCTACCTCATCTCCTTCCCACAGCTATGATGGTCTATGCTTAGAGGAAACCAGCTACTAGTGTAGAACCTCATACGAGTGTCTGGTAACCATTATTTTGTTCTCAACTTTGCTAAGATAATGTTTACCACATTCTGCATACATCTACCTCATGTGGTACCTGTGTCTCTCTGCCTGGTTTATTTCACGTCACATAATATACTCCAGATTCATTTATATTGCACAAAATGATAGGATGCCTTCTCCTTTTTTTGGCTAAGTAGTATTCCAATGTGTGTATATATACTGTATTTTCTTTATGCATTCATTTGTTGATGAACAATTAGGTAGATCCAACACCTGGGCTCTTTTGAAATGTCGTGGGCAGATGCTTCTTCAAAAGACAAATCTCATTTCCTTTGAATATATGCATGGTAATGGTATTGCTCAATCATATGATAAATCTGTTTTTAATTTTTTGAGGAACTAATGCACTGTTTCTCATAACGACCATAACACACCATAAAGTATTTTCTATAACTGAATTCAGAATTGGTGGTTTAAGAAATGCCAATAAATGACAAAATACCTAAAAAAGTGTTTATATAAGATAAACTTGGACACATCTTTGTGAGAATATATGATATACTCTGCTGCAGTCTGGCTGGGCACAAAATCACGAGCCACCACACAGCTTGTAGATTCAAACAGCAATTCTTTATTCCCGAACTCACACCAGCCATCTACAATCACGTTCTGGGGAAATCCAGGATACGCCCTATTCCCAGCAGGAATAACCTTAAACCTGGAACCACCCTAAACCCGGATAGTCCTAAACCGGGAACACCCTAAACCCGGATCCGCCTTGGTCCTTGAGCAAGGTCACCTACATGCAATGTCACTGCAAAATGTCCTATTTCCACGAGTCCTTCCACTAAGCAACATGGGGTACGCTGGCAAGGAAACTGTCATACCTACTTGGCTAATGGCTCCCAGCAATACTCTATCAGCAATTTTCGACATAAAATGTATTATTGCTAAACACAGTCATCGTGCTCTATATTAGTCTTCCTCAGCTTGTCCTATATCTGCACACTTGCATTTGTGGACCAACATCTTCCTATATTTCTCTTGTACACCTGACTCCCTTCTATTTTCTGTTTCTATAGGTTAAGTTTATTTCATATAGCACAATGTCTTCAAGGCCACTCCATGTATTCATAAATGTAGGGTTTCCTTGTATTTTAACTTTTTAAAAGTTGGCACATAAAAATTATACAGTTACAGGTTTATAGATAATGTTTCAATATACACATCATATAATGTTGGAAGCATGGTGACCTATCACCACAAACATCATTTCTTTCTGGAGAAAATATTCAAAATCCTTTCTTCTAGCTTTTTAAAAAAGTACAGAACCTGATTATCTATAGTCATCCTATTGTTCATTTGAATACCAGAACTTACTCTACTAATGGTAACTCTAGCTTAGCAACTACCTCTCTTTTGTAAGTTGTGTTCTGTTTTGCGTTTATTTATTTATTTATTTATTTTAAGATCCAATGTAACAATGAACTCTCAATTCCAACTGTGGACAAGAGGTTCCCACCTGCATAAGTGGATCGCCTGCTCTACTAGACTTCCCTTTACTAATGTCTATGCTTAGAGAAAACCAGCTACTAGTGTAGAACCTCACAAAAGGAAGTGACAGACCAACTTGACGTTGCTTCAAAGGGTACAGAGTTTGAGTGCAGAGTTTCTAGGGGAAATTTGATATATAAGTGATTTAAAAGTAGTATATATTTGAAGCAATACCTATTAATTTCTACAAATTTCTTAATAGCATCAGCCATGATATGTGGATGATCATCATAAAGCTACAATGTAACATATTGAAATGAACTCAATGTTTTTAATTAGAGAAATATTTAAAGGCAGGTGGATAGCCATAAAATACACTAATGTGTTAACTTTGAGACAAGACTCGTTGTAAAGTTATTGATGGATGTTTATGATCTATTTTTAAATGAGAAGCAAAGAGTAGTGAATAACCTGTGAATTGTGATCATGATTTTCAGAAAAAAAAATAGTATGTTTGTGGATACAAATACACAAAAATCTATAAGTAGGTATTTCTTTTCAGAGAAATAGGTTACTTTAAAATGTCTTCATTGTTATTATTTTCTTTTTTCTTAATTAATAAGCATTTACTATTTTGTAATTTTCAATAGTAAATAAAAATTCATGAAATCTTACATAAATATCAATCTTTAATTTAGTTTTAATTGTATTAGACAAGAATTTTCAACTTGTAGTCCTCATTGTGGGAGTGACCTTTCGGGCTGCTTTCCTCTGGGGACCACCTATGGCTAAGGAAATAGTCCCCCAGGAACATGTGAAGCTTTGTATCATGTTTTCACTTAAGGACTCTATGCTCTGTGGGGGCTCTTAAGCCAGTTTCACATTAAAACTCAGGACTTCTGAGGACAGAAGAGATTGTGTTGGTTTCCTGTGGCATTTCCACTGGCCTAAATACTTACACTCCAGGCTGTAAGGAGAAGCCATGGTGCTGACACCAAGTACTATCCCTGACCTGAACACCTCTCATGCTTCTTATCTGCAGCCATATTGTGGGTAAGGGATGATTTCTGCCTTCCAGGCATTCATAGGCCCATTGTATAGCAAAGCCTAGCATTGTTTCATTCTGTCTGTGTCATCACAGGCACAAAGCTACTGCCCTATAAAGGATGTTGTTGATGATTTATGCTGAAAAAAATTAAGATATGTTTATTCCACACTCAAAACAGTACTTATATAGAATGTGTGTTGTTGGTGGACAAAGGTACGGGTCAGATGCCCTTAAAATCTCCATTGGAGTTAGAAAACGCTTCTTCATAAATGTGTGTGTTTACACACACACACACAAATACATATTAATATTAAGCAGACTTTTATTGTTTATAGAAGCACAATCACAATAGCTAAGCTGGGGAACCAACCTAGGTGTCTTTCAATAGATGTATGGAAAAGAAATTGTGATATATATACACAATGGAAGTTATTTTTTTTAATATATGCTGTCATGTGGAGGATTAGAAACAATCCTAGGATGTTTTAAATCAGGAAAAGATAAATAGGTACAATACTTTTCCCACTAAATCAGTAGCCCACTCTTCCCCACCATTCCCTTTCCTCAATTCAGTCACACAACTTGCACTCAGTCAATACAACCCCAATTTATTGAGAATTCTTTTTAGTCCAATACTGTCCTCATTCAAAGTAGGTAACAAATTTGGACAATACACTAAAACAGCTTACAGTCAACTCAGGGAAAGGAAAAAGCTAAATTGTTCCATACAGGTCTCCAGGTTATCATCATCGTGGGAAAAAAAATGGAGAGAATGTGGGGGTTAGCAAAGAGGAAGGAAGGGGAATCTCAAACAATGAACCTGGTTTGGTTTGGCTTAGGAGAGATTGGGAAGTTCTTGCTCCAAATTCTGAATCTCTAAGCAGGCTATTCAGTATACTGCTTTTGTCAGATAAAGGAGCTTTAACAATATTGAATTGATAGACTCATTATAAGAATGCAATTAAATTCACAGATTAACTTCAATAGTAATCATGTAAATATGTTAAATATATAAATATAAATAATCAAATGGAATGGTTGCTATTTTATCCATTGACATAAGGATAAATATTTGAGTTGGAATGCAAATTTGGTATATATGCATTCAGTGAACATAAAAACTCCTGAGTAGAGATGAAGAAAGTCCTCTGCCAAGTGCCCAAGTATATATTCCCTGCCACATACAGTGGATGTTCAATGGATTTTTTAAAAATTTAACAAGTAGAATTCATTGAATTTAATTTAGAGTTCATACACTAAAGACATCCAGGTTTAACGATATCACGTTTTGTCACTAAATGCTTGGATTGGACATTTCAGAACAAATGTTTCAGAACAATGACCTCAGTGAACAAAAAAGAGTATTGAAGAATCTAGAGATCTTTTTTTTTTTCTGAATAGAGTTTATTTCTCACTTTCCTACCCAGGGGACTGGGGAAGTGATTTTTGAAATGTTGATAAGATTTCATTCTGTATCCTAGTGACTACACCTCAGATACAAAACGCAGATCTGGACCATCACTAGAGAAGCTAGCATGAAAGTGAAAAGGAGTTTTCTGGAAACTGGAATCAGGCGATAATACAAAGGAGCCTGCTTTCTGTTTTAGCAGCCAGAGGCGACCATGGGTGTTATATCCATTTTGTGTCAAATGGCTGCTCAGTGCAAGATGTGAAACAGCAGATGCAGCAGGATGGCATCCACTGCCTGCTTTCCACCTGGATGAGGTAATGGACTTCTTGCCTTCAGAAAAGACTGATCATGCTAATTCTACAGCATTTAATGTCTATCCATTTTTGGTTGATCTTTTCTATATGGTGGGAGAAACTGGTCTAATTTCCTTCTTCTGCATTTGGATCCAGTTTTCTCAACACTCTTTATTAAAAAGACATGTGTTTCCCCACTGTATGTTATTTGCCCCTTTTTCCAAATGTACCAATATTTTTCCAAGTATTATTTAGTTTTAAATACGTGGATTTATTTCTGCCCTCTGTGGGCCCCCCACTGATCCATGGGTTTGGATGCCTTTCTCTGTCAGTACCTGCTGTTCGTGTTACTATATTTAGTGTATTTTGAAGTCATGCAGTGTGATGACTCCAGCTTTGTTCCTTTTGCTCAGGATTTCTTTGACTATTTAGAATCTTTTATGGTTTTCTATGATTTGGGAGACTCTTTTCCTATTTCTATGAAGGATGCTATTCCTATTTTTGTAGGAATTGCGCTGAATTTGTAGATTGCTTAACAATACTAATTCTTTTAATACACCAAAAATTGTGTTTTCATTAATTTGTAGACAGAAATTCTCTGATTTCTTTCATCAATGTTTCATATTTTTTTCTTGTACAGATCTTTCACCTCCTTGGCCAAGTTTATATACACACAAATACACACACACACACACACATATACACACACCCTGCTTGGTCACTTGTAAATAAGACTGTTTTCTATATTTCTTTATCAGACAGTTCACTGCTCATATATACATATGCAAATATGCTGATGATTAATGTATATTGGTTTTATATTCTGCAACTTTACTGCATTTGTTGATTGTGGGTTTTGGTGGAGTGTTTAGTGTTTTCTAATATATAGAAATATGCATCTCCAGACAGGACCAATTTCACTTCTCCTTTCCAATTTGATTCCTTTTACTTTTTCATGATGCCTATTTGCTCCATCTATGTCCTCTAGTACTAAGTTAAGTAGAAGAGGGGATGTCAAATTTTATCAAATGCTTTTTCTACATCTATTAAAATTATTATAGAATTTCGCCCTTCATTGTGTTAATATGATATATTGCATTTATTGACTGGCTTAGTACATTGAAATACCTTTTTATTCATGGGATGAATACCACTTGATCATGGTGAATAACAATTTTAATGTGCCATTGAATATAATTTGCTAGTAATTCATAATATTATCTTCAAATCCTTTGTATTTCTATAGTGCCAGTCATAATGTCCTTCTTTCATTTCTGATTTTATTTACCCTAGAGTTCTCTTTCTCATTTAGCTAAACGCTTCTCAACTTTATTTTTCCTTTAAATTAAAGCAGTCTTAGATTATTGGTCTTTTGTTTCTCTAGTCCCTATTTCATTTATTTGTACTCAGTTCTTTATTATTTCCTTCCTTCCAATCATGTTACAGAGATTTTCAAATAAATGAAAGAAATTGTGCAAGGCATACCAGATATAAATTCTAGGTAGCATTTTGCAATCAGCAAGTAGTACAGCTCAGTTCAAGAATGAAAGTTTGTGATACATTGGCCATATGACCTAGCATCTAAACCAGGATACATTTGACTAGAGAATGGGAAGAAATGAAATAGAAAAGATAAAATCTAAATTTTACTGGTTTGAATAAAATGCCAAGGTATTTGAGCCCTATCCTTAAAGCAATGAGAAAACGTTGATGTTTATTAAACAATGACATAAAATATCTTCAAAATTATGCAATAGCACAAACTGATTTGAAAAGCAGAAGAGGCAAAACAAGGAGATAGACAAATTGGACAGTCTTTAAAAAGTACGGTAAAAAGTGGTGATAAAAACGAAGGGCGGCTATTAGAAATTTTGCTGGTCAATTTGTGTTCTGTGCATGAACAAATATGCCACAATGAATTGCATTATTATGTATATAATTACATACCAATACAACTTAAAATATAAGTTGCTGGGCATGCTGGCACATAAGCTTGTAATCCTAGCTACTCACGAGGCTCAAGTAAGAAGATCATAGGATCGAGGCCAGCCTCAGAAACTTAGTGAAACTCTAAAATAAAAATTTTAAAAAGGACCAGATATGTAGATTAATGGTAAAGCTCCATTGAGTTCAATCCTCAGTATTCTCTCCCCCCCACACACACACAAAATACAAATTCATCTTGTCTCAGGAAAGCCAGGAAAATAGATATGTTGAGGTAACCTGAATAGAGTACCAATTGGGACACTGGGTTATAAAGAAATAACACTAAGATGAGGTGGATGAATATCAGAGATCATAAAGTTTATATAGTTCAGTTATGATAATGTGGTGAATAATAACACAATTATCCAAAAAGCCTCAGGGATAAAGTCTGTTTTTGGCATGGGTATATTTTGCATTGATGAGTTTAATGTTTGACATGGTAAATTTAAGATATTTGTGGAAATTTAAAGTGGTAATATCCAGCATGCGCTTAGAAAGACACAACAATTATGACGTGGCTTACTCATAAATTTAGATATTTGAAAACTATCTTCACCATAGACAGAAAACAGGAAGAGTCCAGAGTATATGTTTCTTAAAAATTGTATTTTGAAAAGAAAGAGATTGAAAAGAAATAGATTATCTCATGGGGAGATCCCAAAGTATTTGACAAAAGGAGATTTCTTTTCTTGCTTTTCTTTTCTTTCTTTTTTTTTTTTTTTGATACTGGGGTTTGAATTCAAGAGTCCTTAACCACTGAGCCATATACCCAGCCCTTTTTATTTTTTACTTTGAAACAGAGTCCAACTGAGTTACTTAGGGTCTTGCTAAGTTGCTGAGGTTTCTGCCTCGGCCTCCAGAGTCTCTAGGATTACAGGCATGTGCCACCACACCCAGCACAAAAGGGAGGTTTCTTTCTTTTTCTTGGGAAAATAAATTAGATCGATATCCATAGCATTATCCTTGTACTTAATATTCATATATCAACTACAACTGCATTCCAAAGGATTCCTATGATCAATCCATCAGAATGCTAACCTGAGATAAACTAAACTTCTGCATATTTTTCAGAACTCTCTAAGGTAAGCACCATTACTCTTACATTATAGATGAACAACAGAGGTTGTAAGAATGAAGTAAATGTCATCAAGATACACATGGATATAGAAAAAATTAAAATGCAAATAAAGTGTTATTTGATTGAAATAACAAAAATCTTTCCATTAAAGTTTTCCACAAAAATTAATTTAATAAACAAATTTCACTCTTATTCTTTACCTGAGTACCCTTACTATCATAGGACACATGTTCTGTCAAGTGTTGGTATCATATATGAATATCATTTCTGCTCCTGAATATAAATGTGTGCCAGTCAACATTATCCTATATTTGTTACCCAGTTTCTGCTTCTATTTTGTAAAAGCAATTACAACTTTCTATGTATGGCTTGACATTACTATCAGACTGTTTATAAAACTTTTTGAATAATATCAGGATTTTAATATTATTCAATAAATTAAGTAATTTCAAAGTTATTATTCAAATTTTTTGGCAATATTTATTAATATAACTTTCTTACAGCTTTGAGTTTGCATTTTCAAAGATCTAAATCAAATTTCTATTTCTTAATTTCTTTCCTACAGGACAGAGACTTCTACAAAAAATCAAGTTCCTCTTCTGAATTAGTTATGTTCAATTCCAATAATTCATATGTGGCCCCCCAATCTTTTATTCTTAATGGAATTCCTGGTCTGGAAACAGTCCATGTGTGGATCTCTCTTCCACTATTCACAATGTACATTATGTCCCTTGTGGGTAACCTTGGTCTTGTGTACCTCATTCATCATGAGGAGGCCTTACACCGCCCCATGTATTGCTTTCTGGCCATGCTTTCCCTCACTGACCTCCTCACCTGCACCACCACTCTACTCAATGCACTCTGCATCTTCTGGTTTGATCTCAAGAAAATTAACTTCAACGCTTGCTTAGTCCAGATGTTCTTTGTCCACGGGTTCACAGGTGTGGAATCTGGAGTGCTCATGCTCATGGCTCTGGACCGCTATGTGGCCATTTGCTACCCGTTGCGTTATGCCACCATACTCACTAACCCTATCATTGCAAAAGCTGGGCTTGCCACTTTCCTGAGAGGTATGCTGTTGATGATTCCATTTCCATTCTTGGTCAAGCGTTTGCCTTTCTGCCAGGACAATATCATTTCCCACACATATTGTGACCACATGTCTGTGGTAAAGCTATCCTGTGCCAGCATCAAGATCAATGTCATCTATGGTCTGATTGTTGTTCTTCTGATTGGAGTGTTTGACATTAGTTGCATATCTGTGTCTTACACCATGATCCTCCAGGCAGTGATCAGCCTCTCATCATCAGCTGCTCGGCAAAAAGCCTTCAGCACATGCACTGCACATATATCTGCCATCATCATCACCTATGTGCCAGCATTATTCACATTTTTTACCCACCGTTTTGGGGGCCACACCATTCCTCCTTCTCTCCATATCATTGTGGCTAATCTTTATCTCCTTCTTCCTCCAACGCTGAACCCCATTGTTTATGGAGTAAAGACAAAACAGATCCGAGACAGTGTCATAAAGTTCTTCCAGGGGCAAAAAATTGGAAGTTGATTCAAGACAACTGAAATTAAATAGAATAGCAATGAATAAAATATAACAAAGAGAAAACTCAGCTGTGTGTCAGACATTCTCATTGTCTCTCCAAGAATGAGTTTCTTGAAAATCTATTGAGGAAATTCATAGCTCTTTCTGGATTCATTTCTCAATGCCTTTCCCTCCTTTTTCTTCCATCAACATTTTTTTAAAATTAATACAACTTAAATGATACAATTGTGATATGTATGTATATATAGTGGTAAATCTAGTTGCTCTCATAGAAGTTGAGAGTATAATGTTGATTTCCATCACCAATATTAACCAATTCATTAGTATGAAATTGTAACATCTTACCTCTAATTCATCCATCGAAGATGTTAACCTTTGAAAGAGTCCTTAAATGTCTTATTTATTTTGGCAGCTCTTCCTAATATACAAGAAGTGAGGTGCTGAGGCTGTAGCTCAGTGCCAGAGCACTTGCTTAACACATGTGAGGCACTGGATTCAATCCTCAACACTACATCAACAGATAAATAAAATAAAGGTATTTGTTCATATACAACTTTAAAAAAATAAATTAAATGGCTTTTCAGGAATTTTTTTAACTTAATAGTGTTAGAAGCTGAAGTTCAGTTTGTAAAATAATGTTAAGGAACATATTTTTCTCTGTGCATCCAATTCTGAAGATATCCAATATCACCACAGTCTATACAATGGACACAAAAGTCTTATTTACCTGAAAGCGTAGATAATCCAGGAGTCACAATGGAGGAACTATTTGGTACATGGTGTAGCATTCCTAATCGAATGCCTTCTAATCAGTAAAATGATTAAAAGGTTCTTCATTTATTCATTCATGCTCCCTTTGTTCACTTTTTTCATTTTCCAAATAAGTGAATATTGTTATTAGCACAAGTAACATGTGAAAAAGGAACTCATCATTTCTCTTCCTGGTCATCCTATTATCATAAAATGCTTAGAGTAAGTTTGTTTTCCATATTTGTTTATTGACTTCTAGAATGTGTTGTTTTAAAAGACACTGGATATCTATATTAATCTTTGTGTTTCAAGCTGATGATAATACATGTAGCTAGTGAAAATCACATAATATGTATAAACAAATATTCATTAAATGGCCAAGTGAATGAGTCTACATTTCTTAGGCCCTGTGTTAGGTACTAACAATTAGAAAATTGTAGATATTCCTCCTGTCAGACATAAGCTCACAGAATATTTGAGCGGTGAAATATCCATAAAAATCTACTAAACTACCTGCTATGATAATAGTCTTTACAGGAGGCAGGAAAGAGACAAGTCCCCAATTCAAACAAGAAAGTTAAGGGATCAAAGGTGTTTACTGGAACATCTTAGCAGGAGATGAATCAAGAGTGAATGAACGTTTCTTTCACTCGAGGGAAAGAGGACGCATACAATTAGAATACATGTTAGAGGACCAGTAAAACAGTTTTTCCCAAGTGTTAAAACATCACAGAATATTACCTGTAATCCCAAGAGAATTAGAAACTCAGAGAGATGGGATTTAATTCAGGATGTAATTTAGGAGGAAAATCTATTTATAATGGAAACAGAGTTTTGTTTCTTTCTTCAGGAAAGGCTTCTCCTTGCTAGGTGGCCTAATCCCTTTGGGCAAACTGCCTTTACAACTGGCATTTATAATATCTATATAATTGAGGAATTTGTACCTATTTATTAAAGTTTTTATAACTCAGCAAATAAAACTAGAGGTATTATGAACAAATACATACTTACTGGTGATTAAAGAATTATTCTGATCATACACAAGTAAAAATAGCAGTTATATAATTTTAAAAGTATACCAATCAGTAAACATAATATTTTAAAAAGTTGTACCATCCAATTTACTCAGGAAATAAAGAATAAATTCTATATGTTCCCTTGAAAGATCATGCATGACTCAAAATGCTTATGCTGTTTCAAATTTTGAATTATTTTCATCAGCTATTTACAGATCTCAGAACTTCTTTCTGTCAAGTAAAAATAGCCTGTTAAGATTACCCATGTCATAATACATAAATAATACGACAACCCCCAGATATGCAAAAAAGCCTTTGATGTACAATTAAATATAATGTACCAGTTAAATCATGTCTTTTCTGGCTTACTAATCATCAGTGAACTCAAGTTTCTTTCATTTTACTTCCAGAGTAGCTAATGCAACATTGGCTCAGGTGTTATCTACAAAGCCCTGAGGGCCTAAAGACCATTGGTGATATCCATGATGTCCCAAGAATTTCTGTAGCAATATTTAGGCATTATTTCCTTTTTTGTTTCATTCTTGCTAATACACAAAGGAGCTTTTCAGAGCCCACATGCCAAGTGATAATATTGCATAATAAACTGTCAACATTCGAAGGATCTGTACAATGTGGAGAATCAGTATTTCCAATAACAAATACTAGAAGTTACAAAATGATGCATGGGTAAAAATGAACTCAAGTACAAGATAGACCAGTGGATTTTAATGCACCAGAGCATCAAAAATTCTTTGTTATGGCTTTGAACTCTACATTGCAACCAATCTTTGGCAAACTATTTCTTTTTTTATTGTATGTACAGTAATAAAGAACAATATACACAATATCAAAAAACTTGTTATAAACTCAGCTTCTCTCCCTTCAACTACATATTTGCATAATGTCATATTTTCTTAATAAACTTTAAACAACACAATGTATTTTAACAGACTGCATACACAAGTAGATGAGAGAATCTAACTGCTGTCACTGAGTCATAATTTTGTGAATACTTGCAAAGAAAGAAGAATGTGAAATAATTTTATTTTCACCAATTTTTTGTTGAAAAATTTAACAAATTTTCAAAACAATGTCCTTTTGATGACATGTAATAGATCTTATTTTAAAATAAATAAATAAATATTTTAAAATTACTCAAGTTAATTTTGACTGTAGTGTTTGTAAATACAAGTTAGTATGCACAAAGCCTTTTAAAGTCTCAGTGAAATTTAATAGGGTGATTTGAGGACATAAGATCCAAAATTTTGAGAATTGCTGATCTAACATATTGGGAACAATTCACCTATAATGTCAGTCATTTCCGTAAAGTGTTCTCTTATTGCTTCTATTTAAGATATAGCAAATAAAGAATAAAATGTACAAGTCTGAAGCATAGAGCATGATTTTTTGCATATTCACATAACTATGTTACAACAATCAGACACAAATATAAAACATTTCCATCACCCCCAGTGGCTTTCATGTGGCTTCCAAAGATAGATACTCTTTTAATGTCAACATCAAAATTCCCTTTTTTTTCCATAAACCTCACTTACTAGAAATAAACCAGGATGTACTTTTATCTGGGGTTTTTCTCACTCTAGAATAGTTTTTTTGAGATTTAGACATATTACTTCATATAATAGCACTTCAGGTATTTTATTGCTCTGTAGTATTATGTTACACACACACACACACACACATATATATATACATATATATATGTATATATATATGTGTGTGTGTGTGTAAAATAACACACATGTATGTATGTATGTATATATATATATATATATATATATATATATATATACATTTTGATCAATTTTTACATTTACCTATAAATACAAATTATGGGTTATAAAATATGTGCATTTTAGCCTTGATAAATACTGCCACTTTTCCAAAAGGTTTGTACCAGTCTATATTCCCATCAGCAATACAGAAAAGTTTTTTGATACACATATTGCCAAGAATTGATAATTTCAGCTTTTTAACTTTTTATTACTATTCTAGTTAGTGGTATATCATTGTAGTTTCTTTAGCATGTCCCTTGTATACCTAATGGCTTTCTACATTTTACATAAAATATTAGTATGAATGAAATGGCATTCTCTTTTCTCTTTTTCTCTTGTGCTTGCTATGTCTGCCCACTTTTCTATTAAGTTTCCTAATTTGTTATTCTGTATTTCATTTGTCAAATATGGTCATTACAAATATCCACTTTTTAAAAATCTTTATTTTTTTTTCTCTTTAATATAATTGTTTGTTGAGAGGCACAGCTGAGTCAGAATGGCCCCTGGCATTTTGCCAGAAGTAGTAGTTGAGAGGTGACGCCAGCAAGCCATTAAGATGATGACTTTTGAGTTCTCTTGGAGTTCCCGTTGAGTTCCGGTTGAGCTCTCACTGGGATTCCTGAAGAGTTCATATTGGTTGGTGGAGTTCCGGTGGAGGAAGTTCCAGTTGGGGAGTTCCGGTTGGTTTGTGGTCGCTGGAAGGACCACATTGGTGGCGTTCAGGGGAGTTCGGAAATAAAGTTTGTTCCTGCTTGAGTGGCTCATGATTTGTGCCCAGCTAGACTGCAGCAATTGGTGGCCTGTGTGGGGAATGCCTGAGGGTAAGTGAAAAGGTAAACTGCTCGCTCCTGAGGGCAGTGCAAGAGGATGGGTAACCATTTAAAGATTCTTCTTTTGTTTCGCTTTTGTTTTAAGTTGCCAGTCCCTGGAGATGGGTGGGATGGAAGAAAAACTGCTCACATGTGAGGAAAAACTATTTGTGTCTGAGGAATAGATAGGGAGAAAGGACAGATGGACATTTCAGGAGGATAGAAAGGATGATATAATGAATTTTTGTTCCATTTTTGTTTCATTTTGTCTCGGTTTTCTTTTGCATTATCTTAGTGAGGGGTATCTTCGTCATGGAAATATGGAATTAAAAATTAGTAAGAACCAAACCAAAAGGGTGTTAAGTAAAGTGCTAGAGGAAGGAGGCATCTCAGTAAAATCAAGAACAGTTAGGGCATAGGTTAAGACGATACAAAGATGTAGCCCATGGTTCATTAAAGAAGGGTTGTTAAATATATCACAATGGAACCATCATGGTGAAGATTTATAAAAGATACAAAGGAAAGCCCAGGAACTCTGCCAGTTGGCATATTACCATTATGGACATTGGTACAATCTTGTTTGCTTAGTCTAGGAGAAGACATCTTACATCAAGTAAAAGAGGAAGTCTCTCCAGTTAGTCAGACAAAGGAAAAAGGTCTAGAGGAGGAAGGGATATCAGGGGAGAAGTTACAACAGGAGGCTGCTACTAACACCTTTCTATCACCAGAGGATGTAAGTGTCCAACCAACAGCTCCACCTATGGAGACAACATATGCTGGGGGCCCCCCAACCCCCGTAGTTGATAGATGGGATCCTGAGACAGGACCTCAAAGATTAGCAGGCCCAGTATTTGAGACGGCAGGAGGGCAGCGAATTCACCATGCTTTAGATTTCAAAGCAGTGAAGCAGCTAAAAGAGGCTGTAACAACCTGTGGTCCTCAAGCACCCTTCACTGTAAGCATGGTCAAATCCATTACCAAATTGAACATGACGCCAGCAGATTGGACTAGTATGTGTAAAGCTGTGCTAAATGGAGGACATTACCTGTTATGGAAGGTTGCCAATGAGGAATTTTGCACGGAGACGGCTAGGTGAAATGCAGCAGCTGGTTATCCTCAGAGAAATCTAGATACGTTGTTAGGAAAGGGACCTTATGAGGGTCAGCAGCAACAAATTGCATATGATCCTGCCATATACGCACAAATTGCTGCAGATGCGGTTAGGGCGTGGAAGACATTACAAGGACATGGAGATTTACAAGGTCAATTATCTAATGTAATACAAGGAGATAATGAACATTACGCTGAATTTGTAGATAGACTGATTCGAACAGCTACCAGAGTTTTGGGGAATACAGAACAAGCAATGCCATTAATTAAACAGCTAGCCTTTGAGCAAGCAAATCGATGGTGCAAGGAGGCCATTAGACCATGGAAACATGAAGATTTAAACACATATATTAAATTATGTAGAGACATTAATGAAAAAGGGCAAGTCTTGGCAGCTGCAGTACAACAGGCTTTAGATGCAAGGCCAAAAACATGCTACAATTGTGAACAAACAGGACATTTTAAAAGGAATTGCCCCATAGGAGGAGGGTTTAACAAAACTAGGTATCAAAGGGGTAGAATACCAGGTATTTGCCCACAATGCCATAGAGGGAGACATTGGGCTAATGAATGCTGTTCTGAAACCACCATAGAGGGTACTCCGTTATCGAAAAACGGACAAAGACCAGGTGTTTACCCACGATATCATGGAGAAAGGAATCGGGCTCCAATGCCAAAAAATGGACAGGGGGGCCCAAAGCTCTGGGGCCCACGACCACAAATATACGGGGCACTAGAGAAACCCAGCAACACCATCAGGGTAGTGCTCAGGACACATTATACATTAGATCCCTCACTAGACAAATCAGAGGAGGTGCAGGATTGGACATCTGTGCCTCCTCCAGAGCAGTACTAACTCCAGAGATGGGAGTTCAAATCATTCCCACGGAGGTAAAAGGGCCTCTTCCCCAAGGAACAGTAGGCTTATTATTGGGACGCAGTTCTTCTACTCTAAAAGGACTTATGATAAGTCCTGGGGTAATTGATTCCAATTATGAAGGTGAAATAAAAATTATAGCCAGTTCTCCAAGCGGTATATCAGTAATTTCACCAGGAGATAGAATAGCACAGTTATTAATAATACCCAGCCTACATGATAAATTTTCCAGTCGTACTATAGAAAGAGTTTCCAGGGGATTAGGCTCCACAGGTGTAGATTGTGCTATGTTGTCTTTAAATTTAGATTCTCGCCCCATGCTAAAACTAAATATTCAAGGACATGATTTTAATGGGCTACTGGACACAGTTGCAGACCTTAGCATCATCTCTCCTCATGAATGGCCGAAACATTGGCCATTACAACAAGCCACTCAAACGCTTTGAAGCTTAGGAGTGGCAACTAATACCCATAGAAGTGAGATGATATTACATTGGAAGGATCCTGAAGGATGTGAAGGAACTATACAGCCATATGTATTGGATTATCGTCCTATAAATTTATGGGGATGAGATGTCCTAGATCAATGAGGTTTGACATTAACAAATAACATCAATCCAAATGCGCCCACTATTATGGCTAGACAAGGTTTTAGGAAAGGAAAAAGATTAGGAGAACAAGAACAAGGTATAGCAGCACCAATACAAATAGATCAAGGGACAGACAGATATGGATTGGGTTTTCAGGAAGGGTCACTGAGACAATATTACTTGGAAATCAGAAAGACCAATATGGGTTCCTCAGTGGCCCCTGACTAAAGAAAAGATACAAGCAGCCCATGACCTGGTCAAACAACAATTAGTGGAGGGACCTATACAACCTTCCTTATCTCCCCATAATACTCCCATTTTTGCATCAAAAAGAAATCTGGTAAATGGAGATTATTGCAAGATTTAAGAGCCATTAATAATGAGATGGTTATTATGGGATCTGCTCAATCAGGGATTGCCCAATTGTCTACTTTGCCAAAAACCTGGTATGTTTTAGTTATAGATATTAAAGATTGTTTGTTTGTTTTTCAATTCCAATTCATCCTGAGGATAGCCCATGTTTTGCATTTACTATCCTTGCGCTGAATCATGAAGGTCCTGATCAGAGATATGAATGGAAAGTACTCCCTCAAGGGATAGCTAACAGCCCAACTATGTGTCAAATTTATGTTAACAAAGCAACCCAGCCACTTAGAAAACAAAATCCTGAACTACAAATATTTCACTATATGGACTATGTATTATTGGCACACAAAGATAAAAACACATTGCTAGAATGTTATGCCACATTTAAAAATTTATTAAAAAATTATAATCTAGAGATATCAATAGATAAATTACAATTAAATTTACCAATTAATTATTTAGGAGTTCTATTATCCTCAACCATGGTCCATCCACCAAAAATTCAAATATGAGTAGATCAACTCAAATCACTTAACAACTTTCAAAAGTTATTAGGAGACATAAATTGGATAAGGCCTTATCTAGGTATAGCAACAGGAGAGTTGGGACCTTTATTTGATATCCTAAAAGGTCCATCAGATCCAAGTTCACCCCAAATGTTAATGGCTGAAGCAAGAAAGGCATTAAAAATCATTGAAACATATATGGAAAATATGCATTTGGATAGAATTGATATAAGCTTGCCTTTATTATTTATTGTACACCAACAAAAAATATTCCTATTAGGAGTATTTTGGCAAGAAGCTCCATTATTGTGGATACATTTATCTTATTCTCCTAACACTATTCTTACTAGGTATCCTGAGGCTGTAGGACAATTGATACTCAAAGGAATAAAAGCAGCAAAGGGAGTGTTTGGAATTTCTCCCAATAAAATTATTACTCCATATACAATGGATCAAATTGATGAGTTAGCTAATGAGTTTAATACTTAGGCAATAATCATGTGTAAATCTAATGTTTCATTTGATAATAACTTACCATCTAACCCTTTATTGTCTTTTTGGTCTTCGCATCCTGTAGTTTTTTCCAAAAATGACAAGAAAAATACCTATCATGAATGCTCAAAATATATTCACTGATGGGTCAAATAATGGTACAGCAGCAGTAGTTATCCCTGATCAAACTTTTACATATTTAGTACCCAAACAATCAGCTCAAAAGGTAGAGCTTAATGCAGTTTTACAAGCTTTTGTGATGTTTAAAGATTCTGTATTTAATTTATT
>NW_026000174.1:18866134-18871838 GCF_001458135.2 Marmota marmota marmota
TTTCCACTATACAAAGTCTAATCTGGGACAGAAAAGATCCATTCTTTATAGGACATATCAGGGCACATACAGGATTGCCTGGAGCCCTTAGTTTGGGCAATGATTTAGCAGATAAAACTACACATGACATATTTTCTCTACACTAGAAGAAGCTTATAAGTAAACAAAGAACCAACTACAATCAGGAAACAATTTTTCTCTGCTTGGGAGACCCAGAAATAGCAACTACCCCAGTTAATCATCTTGTAGAGTAGTAACCAGCCATCCTAATGAGCTCACTAACTCTACTTACCAGAAGAAAGCTAATATAAATATTATAATCATTTTATTCATGGTTCAGACAGGATATTTATCATAAAAACTTAGATTTGATGGATTTATGAGAGCTTAGCTTGATAGAGAATTGCTATTATAAGCAATGAGATATAATATGGAGATAGACCATAAACAAAACAGCTCACCTTGTGCAATCAATTTCTACACATTTATGCCTGAAAACATGCCTCATGTTAAATAAAAACCATAAGCCTTGGGTTAGTTATCTATGTCCAAAAAAATAAAGCTAGATTTTATCTTACACCATAAAATTAAATTAAAGATGGATCAGAAACCTAAATGTAAAATTTGAAACTAAAAACTTCTAGAAGAAAACTTAGGGTGAAACTTTATGGCATATGTCCTGGGAATGATATTTTTGGATATAACAATGAAAGCCCAAACCACCAAAATGAAAAACGCACAAGTGGGATTACAGCAAACTAAAAAGCTTTTGCTTTTAACAATCAATGAAATGAAAGGTGACATCTGAGGTAGAAGAATATATTTATAAAATATATAGCTGATAAAGAATAAGTCTGCAAAATATATAAATCTCCTACATCTCTACATCAAAAAACAACCTGATTTAAAAATGGGTTAAAGACTTAAATAAATATTTCTTCATGAAAAAGTGTGGAAAAGGTACTTAATATCACTAATCATCAGGGAAAACTATATCAAAAGTACATTGTGATATCACTTTAAACCTATCGGGAAAGCTATTATTTAAAACAAACAAACAAAAAAAGATGTGCAGGTGAGAATGTGGGAATGCAAAATGGTACTGCCTCTGGAAAATAGTATTGAAGATAGACTTCTAAGAATTAAAAATAGAACTAGCATATGGTCTAGTTATTCCACTTCTGAATGTTTATCCTAAAGACTTAAAATTAGATCTCAAGGAAATATGCACATCCCCATGTTCATTGAAACACCATTCACAACAGCCAAGATATGAATGTTAGAGTCTGTAAACAAGTCAAAATAACACCTGGCATTTTGCCAGGGGAATGTTAGAGTTGTAAACAAGTCTGGATGGTGCCTGGCAAAATGCCAGAGGGAGTGGTTTGAGAAGTAACAAAAGCGAGCCATTAAGTGTGGAGATTCCTTATTGGTTGACTGATGTATCTAGTTTATGCTAATTAGATAAGCTGTGTGGAATGTATAAATACTGCTCCTGTCCTGCAATAAACGGCTCCCACTCCTGCTGTATCAACCTACACAAGTTGTTCGTCACCCCCCGGTTATTTTGCTGCAGCCGGACTGTGGCATATGAAAACAACTTAAATGTCCACCAAAAGAAACCCAAATCAGGAAAATTTGGGTTATACACACAATAGAATACTATTCAGTCTTTAAAGGGAGGGAAATTAGCTGGATGTGGTGGCAAGGCCTATAATCCCAGCTACTTAGGAGGCTGAGGCAGGATCACGAGTTCAAAGCCAGCTGGGCAACTTAGTGAGAGCCCATCTCAAAATAAAATAAAAAGGACTAGGGATGTAGCTAAGTGATAAAGTCCTCCTGAGTTGAATTCTCAGTAATAGAAAACAAAAAGGAGGGAAATTATGCAACATATGACATTAAGAATGAACCTTGAGTATATTGTGCCAAATGAAATAAGCCAGTCACAGATACTACGTGATTGGACTTATGGGCAGTATCTACAATAGTCAAATTAGTAGAATCAAAGGGGGAAATAAGGCTTACCGGGGGCTGGTTAGAGAGACATGGCGAATTACTCTTCCAGGTGAAGTTTCACTTTTGGAAGAAATGTACGTTGTAGAAGTCAGTTGTACAACACTGTGCCTATAGTTGACAATGTCTTGTACACTAAAATCTTGGTACAGTAACAGATCTCATATGAAAGATTTTTACCACAATAGTATAAATTTTAAGAAAGAAAACTATATGGAATATATATATCAAATTTTTTATTACAATACATCTGGAGAAGGAGGTAGAATTGGACAGAGGTCACAGGAAAAGAGGAATTTTCATTTATTCTCTACTTCTGTGAGAATACTTCTGTTTGAAGGTTTTTACAATAATAATATTTTATTATTAAAAAAATTATGATTTTCCTTATTTGTTAAACCACTGAAAACTTTTGTACTAGTTTGTATGAACTTGATTTGACAATTAAGCCCTTTTGTTATCATTCTTGTTCTTGAACTTTAAATAAATGTGATAGTATGTATTATATAACAACATGTATATAATATACATAACAAAACTTATTCTATCTGACCCATTTCATTCAATGTGTGTATTGTTGTTACAGTTTGCTCATTCCCTTTGGTACTTAGTATTTATATATTCTATTCAATATATATTTGGGCAGTATAATTGATTCATATCATGCTTCTGTGATAATTGATGCACATATTTCCAGGAAAAATGTGAAAAACTCCCAATGGATATATTCCTAAGAAAGAAATTTGGAGGTCCTAGGGAGCGTATATGATTAGATTGAAAACACTAATTTTAAAAAATGATTCTACCAATTTACTTTCTCATTATCAACATATAAGCATTCCTGTTAACTTCACATTCTTTCTTACCATTTAATATTTTTCATTTTAGCCATCCTGGTCAGTGGATAGTGAAGCTACTCAGTGGTTTTAAATGTACTTCCCTTATGACTAAGGAAGTAGATCTTCTCTTCATATTCACTAGAAATTTGGATGTCCTCCTTGGAGAAATCCCCATGCATATTCTTCACTCATTTTTCTATGTAGTTGTGGTCCTTTTTTGCTGCTTTTTTAGGAGTACTCTTCATATTCCATATGCAAGCCTTTTGCCTTGCCTGTTTTCTTTGTAAATGTTTGTTTGCTGAGAGTTTTTACTTTTAATATTCACTGGCTAATTGATATGGTTCCAATATTGTTACCATGTATGTAGCATGTATATGCTCATGTACTTGTGTTCTGTTTTAGAATCTATCCTTATTCCAAGGTCATGGGGATACTTTTTTTTTTCTAGAAGCTGTATTGTTTTTGCTTTCAACTGTATACCCACAATTCTACAATTGGAAACATATTTTGTATAGCATAAGGTAACCATCTAGATTCATTTTTTTCATATGGGTATCCATTTGACTCAGTATCTTCCATTGAAAATAACATCTTTTCTCATTGTGCTGCAATATTATCAAAGCCTTAATTCAGGAAAAAACATATCTTTGGATCTGTTTCTAGACTTTATTTAGTTTAATTTGACTGGTATTCTATATTTACACCAAAAATATAGTGTCCTAATTACTACAGCTTTATAATATATCTCTAATATAACTCAAGAATGGATCTTGTCTACAAATCAAGATAGGCTATATTGTGCTTAAATCACACCATTCCCTTCCCAAATTTCAGTTTGTTACATAATACTCCATGATCTTATTTATATATGGAAATTTAAAAAGTTGAACTGATAGAAATAAAAAGTAGAACAGTGTTACCAGGAGCTGAGAGAAGGGGCAATGGGAAAACATTGGTCAAAGGGCTAAAACTTCAAGTCTTAAGGTGAACAAGTTCTGAATCAGTGCACAAAGGGGGCATTGATAGCTATGTTAATTTTGTTATGGCAATCAGAACACAATGCATATATATCTCAAATTATGACATTGCCCACACTGAATATATACGATTTTATTTTACAACTAAATATCTTAAAAAATAAATAAATAAATAAATAATTGATTAAATAAGAGTCAAGACAACTAATTTCAATGTGATATTTTTATATCACATTTTATATATTTTTTATATATAAGGTATCTGTCTTATCGTTTCCTTAACAAGATGTCTATGTGGTTTGCTGTTGAATTTTGTCTTCAGTGGGTTCATGGCAGACAAGCCAGAGAAAAGGGCACACATCCAAAGCTTCTTCATAAATTCTTCTTTCTCCCAAACCTTTCTGAGTCCTTTATGAATGAATTTACTGGTAATCACATGCCCTCCAAATCCTCAGAAATATTTGTTTATCTCCACTATTGTAGAACAAGCTTATTATTTCTTCTTTCCCAAAGTGCTTAGACAAAAGTATGTGACTATATATATTTCTATTGATCAAAAACTGACAATGTAGAACATGTTAAAAGTTTGTGTGTGTATAGATATATGCATATATAGTGATACTGTCATATATATATATATATATATATATATATATATACATATATATAGTATATGTGAATATTATTTAAGTAAACTATTTATAAATGAATAATTCATGAAATGCTGATACTCCATTTTTCCCTTTAATTTCTAATTTCTTTTCTAATTTTATTACTATATCTGCTTCTTTCTATGCTTGGGGAAATTAAACATAATATTGGTAATGGGTATATGTGTGTATTGTAGCCATATCAATCTCTTTGAGATGTATGTATATGTGTGGGTGTGTGTGTGTGTGTGTGTGTGTATATGTGTATATATACATACATATATATTACATTGTAGATTTATAGTAGATTGATATGCCATGTTAGGGTAAGCTATTATTATTTTAAGAATTCTGGCAGCCACTTAATCTTTTCATGATTTCTCTGAAATTAGTACTTTCATTCTGTATTGTCTTAAATTCTGAGACTCCCTGGAATGAATAAAACAAATTATTACAATTTGGAGAAACTTACTTGAGTTAAATTACTACTTCCTACTAAACACAAAATTTGAATAAATTACTTGGCTTTCTAAGACACTAATATATTCATTGAAAAAGTGTAGAAAATAGTATATGATTTATACGAGTATCTTGAGGATGCAACAATATTAATGAAAGTACTTATAAAAGTAGATTTTTATATAAATTACAATATTCTAACTATTACTCTCAAAGGAAAAAGCTTCAATTCACAGTCAAATAACATGGTCAATTACAACATTCTCCTCCATCTCCTTCCTTTCTACTGGATTATATATAAAATAACTCTACTTTGAATAATAGAGGAAACAAATTCTAATAATAGAGGGAACAAATTCTAAAACAAACCCTCCAACCTCCAATTGGCTAGTGATCTATCTTAAGAAAAATCCTCATCACTCGTTCCCGAATCTGCTTGGTTCTGACCCCATAGATTACAGGATTGAGGGCTGGTGGAACAACCACGTAGAGGTTGGCCAAGAAAATGTGAATATACTGGGGGATATTATGGCCAAAACGATGTGTCAAGAAAGAGAAAAATGCTGGTGTAAAAAAGGATAAGATAACACCAATGTGGGAGCCACAGGTATTGAGAGCTTTGAACCGAGCCTCCCAGGAAGGCAGGCAGAAGACAGAACAGAGAATCCTTGCATAGGAGAGAATAATAAAAAACACATCCAATAATAAGAGACAGATGTTGCTAAGACCAAACATGATGTTGACTTTGATGCTGGCACAAGCCAGA
>NW_026000174.1:18875433-18912391 GCF_001458135.2 Marmota marmota marmota
TATATATATATATTTATATATATATATATATATATATATGTAAATAGCAGGAAGATCAGTAGAGCGAACAGAACAGGGGAAAGAGGAACGGAGGAAAAAGGAAAAGTACTGGGGACTGAAGAAGCGCAAATTATAGTCCAGGCTTTTATGATTATGTCAAAATGAATCCTAATGTTTTGTATAACAAAAAAAAAATAAGTAAACTAAAATTAAGTTAAAAAGTGTGGTGTCAGTATAGAAACAGATACATAAATGAATGGAGTAAAATTGTAAATTGAGAAATGAACTCATTTATTTATGACAATGCTTCCATAATCATTCCCTGGAAGAAATAATAATCTCTTCAACAAATGATACAAACACAACTTGATATCCCACACTATATACAAAAATTAAATTAGATCAAAACCTAAACATAATATAATAATTAAACTCTTAGGACAAATTATAGGAATAAAGCTTCATGACCTCAGATTTGGCTTCTTAAGAGGGACTATAGAAATGAAGCAATTAAATAAATAAGTTGAAATTCATCAGGATCAAACAGATAATGCTACCAAAAGAGTGAAAATAAAATCAATAGAATAAGCTAAATTATTGAAAGGTCATATATCTTATAAAACCTAACAGTAGAATATATAAAGAATTCTTACAATTCAGGAATGTAAAATAAACAACTTTAGCAATTCTAAAATAAACAATCAAATACAAGCAAATGTCTTCAATACACATTTCTTTAAAGAAGATGTAAAAATTACCTAGTGCCCTTTAAAAGATGCCCAATATCATTAGTCATTAGGGAAATGCCCATCTGAAACACGGTGAGAAACCATTAGGATTGCTGCAACTTTAAAAGCTGGAAAATAACAAACCTTAGAGAGGATGTGAGAAGTAGAAACCATCACACATTGTGAGAATGTAAACTTTGCAGTCATTATAGAAAACAATGTGGTGTTTACTCAGAAAGCCAAGCAGAATTATAAGACCCCAAATTCCACTTTTGTGTATATATACAAAAGATTTAGAAACAGGCGTTCAAATAAAAACTTGTGCAAAAAATATTTATAGAAACACTATTTATTATGGCCCAAATTTGGAAACAACCCAAATATACATCCACTGATGAATCTATAAATAGAATATGATATATCCACATAATGAATACTAACTAGACATTAAAATGGGAAAATATTGCTTTATGCTATAATATGTATGTAATCTGAAATTATTAGGCGAAGTGAAAGAAGACACACACAAAAGGCTACATATTGCATGACTCCATTTACATAAACCATCCACAATAAGCTAAACAAGAAAATTCACAGAAGCAGAATTCAGAAGTAGTGGTTCTCAGAAGATGATAGGAAGGAAGAAAGGTAGTGACTGCTTAATGGATATAGCATTTAGTCTTAGAGTAACGAAAGCTTTTTGGAACTAAATAACAGTGACAATTGCAAAATGAAAAAAAAATCCACTAAATTGTAAATTTTTAAATAGCAAATTGGATATCATATGCCTTTTGTGAAAATAAACAGAAAATAGTTACTGATTATATAAATATCCGACAGTTCCCAAAGGATTATTCCAAGTAGTTCATAAACTGACAAAAAGTTCAGATAGGAGAGCAAAAGATAAAATGTGTCTTGTCATAAATATTATGTGCAATAACAAGAACTGACAACTGACTGAGTCAGAGTCAGAATGTTTAGAGATTTCCCTAAAGGTTCTCTTTAGCTGATGTAATGACAAGGGGGAATTACTATTCACTTGAACAGGAGATTCTCTGGCACCTAGAGACTTAATTACTATCCCCCTACCCCAAGTTTACTAACACTTTGAAGGTAACTGATGATTTTTTTCCAACCATATATATACACGAACTGAAGGCACAGTTGTTACATGACTCCCTGAGACAGAGGAGGAAATCTTGGTAAGTGTTTGCAGTGTATGTTTAGACTTGGAATTTGGACTCACAAAAATTGAGTCTAGCATACTGGGTTAGAAAGTGAAATGTCACCTATCATATTTGTGATCTAGGAAGAGAGAGGGAAGAATAAGTTGGGAAGAAGTAAGGGAAAAATATCCTTGCTGGGCACCTACAATATTTCAAATATGTATGACCTCATTTACCCCACCCAATACTATGGTAAATAGTACTATGCTAACTTATATATGAAACCAGAATTCAGAAGATGATGTAACTTATCTAAAGTCAGAAAGCTAAGAATGGAATTAAGACTCTATCCCGTGCCTTGGTGTCACACATAAATAGCCTGTGTTTTGCTCATTCTTTCTGCACATATTGCCTTTATGGACATAGAATGAATAATACACAAATTGATTTTTTAAAAACATAGTAAGCAAAAGATAAAGTGATGAACTTGAAGTCTTTGCAGTTAGATGACTGCACACACACCCTGCTAAAGAAAAGGGTGCAACTGGTGATCAGCTGTTGGTGTCTCTTCACACTTCAAAGGGATTAGACTGAACCCAAAATTGATTATTGGGAGATCTGAATTTATGACTGAGTCCAGGGGCCCCACATAAGGCATGAGGTAAAATGATTAGATATAGCAGTGAAAAATGATAGCTTTGTAACCAAATATGCAAATGTATAATAAAGAATTTGGCTTTTCCCCAAGAGAGCTCTAACCTTTACTCGTGGCTCCTGAGCTGTAATCTAGACCACACCTGGTAGAAGTGTATTTTTTTAAGTGGGGATTGGAAATACCAAGTCTTAGGATAGGGGCTGGTCATGCCAGAAAGACCAAGAGTAGGATTTGGGGTGGAGGCTTTTGATCATGTGGTATCAGTTAACTTCGATATATGCAACAACATGCATAATATAATGCCCTCCTCCACTCACCCTCCTCTCCTACCATGTCCCTCTCTTTCTCAACAGCACTGGAGATTGAACCCAGGATTGCTCTACCACTGAGGGACAATCCAGCCTTTCTTATTGTTGATTCTGAAACAGGGTTTCACTAAGTTGCTCAGGTTGGCCTTCAACTTGTGATCCTTCTGCCTCAGCCTCCTAAATTTTGTGGATTACCATCATGAGCCACCACACTCAGCAATATTTACTAATACTTGGGTGCAAATGCATGTTTTGTTTTGTTCCACTCTTTCTTTTTCTAATTTTTTGGAAATAGGTACACTAACACAGTTTCATAGAAAGTCTCAAAACCCTGTAGTGTAAATCTTACAGACTTACTCTCCTGTGAGGAAGTTTTGTCTATTCTAGATCCTTTTACTCTCCTCAGGCCTTATCTTTCTATCACTACTTCCATTAGCAAGTATTGCACAGTCAGATCCAAATCAATGTCACATAGCCTAGTTTCAAACTGTTTCCAAATCTTGGACTCTTCTGCTTATTAACTTCCAAACAAATGGGAATTTAATAAATTTATCGAAAGCTTTCTCTTCCATAAAAGCAGATATTGGTAGTATTTTGTGTCAGGGAATCCTGGGGAGAACTAAACAAGATGATACCTGTAAATGACGTCAGATGCAAAGAAAAATAGCATGTGTCAAATTAATCATAGCTGATATATTGTGGTAGTGATCATTATCATCAGTTTTCTTATCCTTTATAATGTTCTTTTCTTGAATAAGAGGAAAGTAAGTACATTTTCTAATCTGAACCCATAATTTCACAAGAGGTATGGTGTTAGCTTCTAATCAGCTGCTCATCCTCTCCCACTTCCAGGACAAATAAAGAGTGTCACTGGATTATTTATGGAGAGTCAAAGGAAAGAAAAATAATCAAAGGCCTTTAGAGAAACATATTCCAATTATCAATCCTCTGTTCATAGCCTTTTATTGTTTTGAATTTTGTAGAGTTCAATGAAGTCTGGAGGCACTGCCCAATGGGAACTGCCAGCAATCTTTAAAGCCATGACTGCCCTCAGCCTGCAGGAGAATGTCTTCTCCCAATGCCTCTGAGACTCACCCTTCCTCATTCATGCTCTTGGGAATTCCAGGATTGGAGGCTGCACAGGTCTGGCTTGGTTTTCCTTTCTGTGTCATGTACCTGACTGCTCTTGTGGGAAACCTTGTCATTCTGTTTGTGATCTGGACTGATCCTAGACTCCACCAACCCATGTTCTACTTTCTGGCCATGCTGTCCCTGATCGACCTGAGTCTCTCTACCGCTACCATCCCCAAGATGCTGGGCATCTTCTGGTTCAACCTTCAGGAGCTGTGTTTTGGGTGCTGTGTTGCTCAAGTGTTTTTTGTGCACTTTTTCACAGTCATGGAGAGCATTGTACTTCTGGCTATGGGCTTCGATCGTTATGTGGCTATTTGTAACCCTCTCAGGTACACCGCGATCCTCACCAACAGAATCATTGGGGTGATTGCTGTGGCCATAGTTCTGCGAAGCTTGTGCATGATTGCACCTATTGTTTTTCTCCTCCTGAGGCTGCCTTACTGTGGGAATAGAATCATCCCTCATACCTACTGTGAGCACATGGGAGTGGCACGTCTGGCTTGTGCCAGTATCCATGCCAATGTCTATTATGGTCTAGGAAATATTTCTTTCTTGTTCCTGGATGTGCTTCTAATCATCATCTCCTATGCTAAAATTGTATGCACTGTCTTCCGCCTCCCCTCCCAAGATGCACGCCTGAAGGCTCTCAACACCTGCAGTTCCCATATCTGTGTCATCTTAGCCTTCTTTGGCCCAGCTCTTTTCTCCTTCCTCACTCATCGTTTTGGTCATCACATCCCCCAGTATATCCATATCCTCCTGGCTAATCTCTATGTAGTCATCCCCCCTGCCCTCAACCCAGTCATTTATGGGATCAGAACCAAGCAGATCCAGGAGCGGGTGAAGAGTCTCTTTGCTACAAAAGATTGAATTAGAGTACTTATTTAGGTTATGGAAGCCTAAGACCTAAAAGACTGAAATTTATGATAAAAAATTAATAAAGAAATGTATTTTGTCAAATTGACCTTCAATTGAATATACATATTAGATATACATAAATACATATATATGAAATATTGACCTCAGTTATTGGAGATGTGTGTTTGTGTGTGAGTACATATTCTATATTGAATTCTAACACAGAATATGCCATGTAAGTGTAAGTTTCAAGGAGGAGAACTTGAATTCATTGAGGGAAGAACTTACTATTAGAACTATCTGGCTATCGATTTCTTTTTGGTAGTAACAAAATTTCTTTCATAGTGATATTTAATTAGAGGTCAAGTTAAGAGTTAAATTAACCAGGATGTAATTTGTCAATATTTAGTAAAAATGTGATGCCGTGCTGACTATAATGTAATTCTAGGAATATAATGTAAATTTTACTCATTGACAGGAGAACTGGAATTTGGGTAGTGATAATTCACATACAGAGGAGGTACCAGGTATGAGATATGGGGGAGTTTAATCACACATTACAGAGAGAGCAAGAATGAATATTTATTTATTTGTGTACTGGTTTTTAACTGTTTGACTTTGAACATCAAAATGTGTAAAAAAAAGAAAACTATTCATGAACTTCAAAAAAATGTGGGAAAGTGGATGGTAACAGAAAACAAATTATAAAGAATCTTAAACATTTTGAAGTATGGAAAATTTAATATGATAAGGTATATAAAATGGACAAAGTAAAAAAAAATAAGTTCATGCCTTTCAAAAATGGCAACAGAAAAGATAATGCTAATTTACAATAAAGAGCATTTTAAAGGGATGAATAAAGTAAGTAGAATATTCTTAAGAAAAGAAAAGATCAAATTGGACTTTGGAAGTCACTATTAACAGCATTTCACTCACTTCTATGACAATCCTAGTTATTTCTATTAATGTAACATAAAACAAATATTTTTAAAGTGTTATTAATGAGGATCATCCAATCTCAGAGAGAAGAGTTAATATTGAGGTAATTGTTAAAAATACTTTTTCCAAAAGATTTTATACTCATCAAGGACAATAATTACCAACCAAAAATCAAATAAAAAGACAACATTAAATTTTTCAACAGAAAATCAGTGGGATTATAAAAGAACTAAGATCATTATACACAATAAATTGGATGCTAAGATGAATTTTTTCAGCCATGAACTGGAAAATAATAATAACAAGTTAGGAATTTTATTTTTTGAAATTGCATTAATTTAAAATACATATTCAATAGATGAGCTAACAGCATATCATACCTAGTTGAAGAGATAATGAACTGAGAGTTATCAAAATAACATCTATAATAATTCCTAGAGAAATAAGTTGGTAGAAAATATGAAAAACAATATAGATTTAGAAAATAATCAAGTTATATATGTATATACTTATATCATAACAGAGTTAAAATATAGGCTATAAGCAATATTTTTAAATGAAGATTATAAAATTTATTAAAGAAATCAATCCAAAAATTTAAAACATGATTTATTTTAAAAAAACTCACTTAAGAGGGTCAAAGTAAAACCACTGGGAAATAGAAATAAAGAAAAAAATTTCAAAACAGTCAAAGGGGTTGAGGGGAATATCTTCAACGAAGCAATAAGAAAACTAACAGCAAATATCTTTTTAAAAAACTATGAAATCAAGAAAATGGTAAAATTATATTTCCAAAACTATAGTAGAAAAATGAACTGCCAACCTAAATTTCTATGCCCAAGAAAATAGCTTCTTAAGGGTATAGAAATCCAAGTTGGCAGCTTATTTTTCTACTATATTTTTCAATACCATTATGAAACATCATAAATCCAACAAATGATGTTTTGGACTTTTCTACTCAAAGTATAAATTTAAGATAAACCAGGTAAATAATGTGGAATAATCAATAATTTTTAAATCCTCTTGAATTATGTATTTAATATAATAAATATTTCTGAGAGTTTATTTGCCCATTTGTTTTCATTTACAAATTATAACATAGATTCAAAAGATAAGAGCCAGACCATCGTAAAGAACATTTTAGGGTTTATACTATTACAGTCCCAAATCTATCCTGTACCTTCACTAACCAGAGTTGTGGGATATGTGTACAAGAACAGGCAACTGGTGGAACAGAACAAACACAACCACATACAGACATGATTTAAGACAGACAACACCACAGAACACCCAAGAATGCATAGGGTTTTTATAGATGGGGCAGAGCCAAATGAAAAGCCAATTTAGATCCATGGGATAGTGACTTGCCCCTGCATCACTGCCCTTTCAACACGATGTTTAACATTTTCCCATCAAGAGATGAGCTTATTTCCCTACCCACTGAGCTTGGGCAGAAATATAACTTCTTTTGAAATCAGTGAATGTGATGCAAACAAAGGTTTAAAAAGAGATTGTAAATGGGAGTTTCTTGCTGTAACACTTGAAACCCCACAATTGTCATGAGTGAGTCCTAGTTGACCTGATAAATGTAAAGGGCAATGAGGAAGAGCCCAACATTCAGCTCTCTAATCTCTGGGGAAATTACAATGAAACTGTCTTCCACCAACCAGCCAAACTATGACTTGACTTATAGCAAATGCTGGAAGAGATAGAGTGAGAGAGCCTAGACTGAAATAATTTCTCATCCAATCCTAAGAATCTTGAACCAAAAGGCTCGTACATTTTTTCTCATACGTGAAAGACTGAAGAAAAGAGATCTCATGAAAATGGAAGGAGATGAAGGGGATCAGGAGAAAGAAGATAAAGGGGAAGGAATGTTCTAGAAAATAAAATTGATCAAATTATATTATGTGTACTATGATATGTCACAATGTATCCCAGTATTATGTATAATTATGATACACCAATAAAAATTTAAAATAGTTTTTTTTAAAAAAAAAGAAAATATGTCTGGAAAAAAAGAATTACTGTTTTTAAGCAACTAACATTACAGAAGTTTATTTTTGTTTTGTTTTGTTTTTGTTTTTGTATTTTTATGTCACTAAAGTTAAATGATGTAACAGAATGCAAAATGCAAACACCATGAGGCAAAAATTTGGTTCATTGATCACATTACATAATCCTCCCTATGGTACCCAACCAAGGAGATATGAAGGTTTCCTATACAGGACACAAGTAAGATGGAGATGGTGATGAAAACAGTTATCATCCTTGTGTAAACCATAGTAAGCCTTCATAGCTGCCTACAAGATGGGTTACAGCAAGAGTTAAATTAACCAGGATGTAATGTGTCAATATTTAGTAAAAATGTGATATCGTGCTGACTTAAATGTAATTCTAGGAATATAATATAAATTTTACTCAAGTATATAAGAAGTCCTAAGAAACACAAAATTTTCATCATAGTTTAAAGTGAAACTAACAAGAGTTATATTGGTAAAATATTCAATGAAGCAGCAGTGCACTGGACTTCAAAGTCTTCAAGGAAGTAGGAGTGTTGACCGTATTATGTCATGAGTATCAAAGTAGATTTGATTTTTAGAGGTGAGGACTGTATATTATTCCAGTAGTATCCATTAGAATAAATGAGGAGAAGCCTTCCTCTAGGCTTTTCAGTGTGAGGAGTTATAGTGGAAAAACATCCAATCCCTAAAAAGTTTTCAGAGAAGCAGTGTCCTCAAGGAATAGCCGGCTTTCTGTCTCACAAGTAAAATCAATAGAACATCAAAATGGTTTAACACAAAAAATAATACTGCTGTTCATGAAAATTTGATTCCATAAGTCATAGTGGAATAATTTTTGGCATATGACCAGATTACAATATATATAATCATATGGTGTTATGATCCTCAGATCTGGAATTTTCATATTCCAAGAATAATGTAATTCAATAATGCCTGAGACTTCTAACATTTAAGGTACTATGCTAGATAAAGTGAGTTAAACAGCACTGTAATAACACTCCATTAAAAGAATGGGAAAGATAGAAAACATTAAATTCAATTACAAATGTCCATGTTATGATAATGTTTTACACTGATACGAAAATACAAGAGATCCAGAGATCATATCCATTTGGCTGATATGGGAGACTAAAGTTGGTTATTGAGGAATGGTTGAAAGAAAGTGAAAATAAGTAGTAGTTATGTTGTATGTAGGACTTTCAATCACCAAATAAAAGGATATGCATTATGAAGTTATGAAGGACAACTAAAGTTTAAAAGGCTAATTGAGTACAGAGAAAAGGACTTTGGCAACAACAGTGCTTGTTTTATCCTAAAAGGTCCCGTAATATACCAAGGACAAAGTAGAGGTCATAGGAAGAAATTTTAAGCATAGACTGAATAGATTTAGGCTCAATAGGGGAAAACAAATGGGGACACATTAGGGAAGATGGACTCAATGAGGGGAGGGCAGGAAAATAGAACATAATCTTCTCATTAATTAAAATAAAGGAAATGAACAAGAGAATACAGATTAAACCAGAATCTCTTCTGGACCCCAGATATTGCCTTCTCTGTGGTAACAACTCAAAAAAGAGTAAACTTAGAAGAAAAAAAAAACAGCCTAATAATTCCATTGTCCATCAGTCCCTTTCACGCTATAGTTAGGAAAATCAGAATCTGTGGCCTGCCCTGGTGGCACCATCTGGTCCACTTCACCAAGTCTAGGAAGGGAGACCCTCAGGACACACTTCTGTGCTCTGGCTTGAAAAGACAATATCATGGTTTTCTTAGGAAAATGTAGATTTTTTTCCACCATCAACCAAAAGAGCTAAACATATGTTTTTCCACAGACTTTATGTTCATCATAGTTATAAACTGGGACGGAGACTCGCTGGCTTGAAAGAAGCTGAAGCTGTTATCTGAAGGCATGCCCTCTGCCCATAAACAGAGATGCCCCCACCAGGTTTCATGTGCTGCCACAGAGTCTACGGGGTCTGTTTCAGAGTTCTACTCCTTCTTCATCCTTTGAATCCTCAATTGTGACAGTAGCCAAACTAAATCTGAATTTATAAATTTCCACTAAACAAAACAGAAGAGTTGCCAAGGGCAGTTTCCTAAGATGTCACACTTTGAAGACTTTATAGTATGAATTTAATATTTTCAGGGCTCCTGAGAAAGGCTCACTCAACATCATCTCCCAAACAGACTCCCCCATTCAGAATATTTCCATTCCTCACATTCCATTCCACATCTCCTGCCTGCACTTAGGGGTTATATCTGGTACAGTGTTTCTCTGCAGATGCAGTAGTGTGGGGACAAGGAGTTAGAGAGACTTAATGACCCTTGTCCATGTTTATACCCAGAGGAGTCTGAAGACTAAGCTCAGGGATTCCGGGACATGCTTAGATTCACTATAAAGTTTTTCTCTCTGTGACCAGGTAGGCTTGGGGCCCAGAGGCTTAAAGAGGCTCCCAAGCACCATCTTTAAAAACCTGGGTCATGTTGCAAATATGTTCCAAGTGAGAGCTGAGAAAAGAAATGTGAGAGGTAAGAATGCTTGAACAGGGCAGGCGAGATGCTACAGAGAGGAGAAGGAAAGGACAAATGAAAGAAAAGGACAGGAGCCTCCCTTTTGCCAAACAGTTATCCCAATTGCCATTATCTTCACAGACAAATGCATTAGAGCATGTAGGATTGTACAGCGTCCACAGCAGAGGACTGTGGCATACCAATGAGTAATGCACATACGCAGAATTTCTTTTCTTTTTTATCTTTGCCCTTTATCTCCATTTCTATCTCTTTCCCTCTCTTTCTTTCTATTATACACCACCCACTGGCCAACACACACACAAATACTCAGGTACCCAGTACACTTGCTCTAGATAAATGCCACAAATATAATCATATTGAAATCCAACTGTCAAAAATAATGAAAATTGAACAGACTAGCAAATTTACATATTACAGGGGGAAAGGCCAGCAACTAAACTCACTCTGGTTTATATAAGACAGAAAGACACCCCTATAGGACACTGTCATATATTTGAGTTGGGGGTGGAATGGTGATTAATGTCAATTTCCAAATGGAATGACAAATATTTGGTCTGCACTGTGTTCTTCATGTTTTATCAACTTTATGAAACCAATTCCAAGCCTTTATCTGTATAAATCGATACCTACAGCAGCCAAACTGAGCCTGCCTCCCTAACCTATTTCATGACTCAGTCTTGAAAGTGCAGAAATAAACCATGCACTATACACCTGTAATCCCAATAGCTCAGGAGGCTGAGGCAGGAGGATCATGAGTTAAAAGCCATCCACAGCAACTTAGTGAAGCTCTAAGCAACTTATCAAGACCCTGTCTCAATATAAAATATAAAATGATCTGGGGATGTGGCTTAGTGTTTAAGCACCCCTGGATTCAATCCCCAGTAACAAAAAAAGAAAAAGTGCTTAAGTAGAGATTATTACCCACTCTCCTCAACTGCCTTGGTCCCAGGAGTTTGGGAGATTAAAGAAAGAACACAGTTCCCCTCAAAGTGAGCAAAGTTGGGTTATGTTAGTATTAATAGAGATTTAAAGATAAGTATAAATGCCTGGCCCAACCACACTCTCTCTTTGGTCTCATCTGTGACAATCGTCATTCCCACCTCCTTCATACATACCATCTGAGAGTCAAAGATGACTTAATTATGAATGATGGCCTTTTAACAAGAAGCTTGTTATTTTTGCTACCATGTGATTTACTGTGTTAACATTGGGGCTAAAAGAAAATACAATATTGGCAGGCATTGATAATATGAATACTATTTTGGAATACTCCGTGAGCTAGTTCCTTGATTTACATTGATCTTATCAGCCATTAAAAAATGAACAACCTTACTTAGATTTATTGTTTCCAATGTTATGGGAACAGAAACGAATCTGGAAAGTGAAAGGAATTTGCCTAAAGGTTTCCAGAAAGCAAATGGTACAGCAAGATTTAAGACATTTTAAGTTTGAATGGGTTCAAAGTATCAATATTCTTAATAGCATACTAGAGTCAGAGAAATAGACTTGTCAGCAGAGAAAAAGACACCACGGGCTCAGTGATCTTAGCATTGGTGGACAGTTAGAAGGGTAAGATCTTCAACTATTATAAATCTGGATTTTGAAATGGACTGTAGGGCTGGGATCTTTGTACCCACCTAAATCAGGATGAATGTGTCACTTTGCCTTCCAGAAATAATCTTCTGGATCACATTGTCTGCCATTGTTTGTGGCTCACAGCTGCATCAGGAAGGAGGCAAGCACCCTGGTCTAAACTGCCACAGGGTAAGTGTCCGGATGTGAGATGAAACATTGATCTCCTATGCCACTCCTCGGAAACTTCTTCCTCTTCTAGTGAAGGGTCATACTGAAAATCTCCACCCTATAGATGGGACTAACTCTGTACTGAAATTCCATGACCTATCACCCTAGATATTTCCTCAGACTATTCCAAGTTGCACAAGCAGCTTCTCTCTGATTTCTCCCCTGGCATCTTCCCCTCAACACTGGAAAATATTGTGCCCTCCCTCAAACATGTGCAATAGTCTCCAGTTTCTCTGGGGTTAAAAAACACTCCTTTCCTTCTCATATAGAAGAGGGGATTATTAACTCCCTAGCCTAGACATTTCTACTATGGGGTAACTACCTGGCAAAGTTACAGGACAACTGTTGTATGCAATGTGCACTATATAATATATTCCTCCACTCACCCACCTCAATCTCTCTCTCTCTCTCTCTCTCTCTCTCTCTCTCTCTCTCTCTCTCTGTGTGTGTGTGCGTGTTTGTGTGTGTGTCTCTCTGTATCTCTCTCTCATACACACACACACACAAAAACACACACACATGTACTAATGTAAACTAGGAGCCAAATTCTTTTATTTCAATGTTAGATATGTTAAAATTAATATTTCCTTGTTCTTTAACCTGAGTAGCAACTATGCAGTAGGCAAAGAATGATGGAATTAGGTTTGTTAGATGCTTCAGATTTACACAGTGTCCTGGGGCTACAAAGAATAAAAAAAAAATACTTTTCTTTGCTATATTTAAGGGACCAAGGAAGATTCCTTAACAATGATTTAATTTTAGTATCAACAAAACTTGTTAGATATTTGATCTGTTTACGTCTAAAAAAAGGCATGATTTTAGGACATATCATAATGTTAGATATTATACATTGATGTTATATGTTATAAAGATGTCTGATAGATTCCTGCAGAAAAAATGAGACCAGGGATATGGAATTGGAAACTAAGCAATCAATAAGATGAGGAAAAATTTAAAAAAAGCAAAAAAGCAATGCTCTCATAGAATAAACAGACTAGTCAGGGAAGCACAGTTTAAATGAAGAAAATTCTAAGACAGACATCTGATTGATCTTCCTTTTGTCATGTGATTACATTAGATACTTGAGGCAAATCCTTAAATTTATATCAAATCAAAACACTGATAATGGTATACAGCAGCAATTCTTATTATAATTTAGGATTTTTTATTTTATTTTTCACCTGTTGTAGAATTTTTTAAATTTTTCTTTTTTTCCTTATACTGGTACATTATAATTTTAGTAACATTGGGATTCTTTGTTACATATTTGTATGTGTACCCAATATAACTGTATAATTTAGTCCATTTTATTCCCCAGTACCACCCCTTTCTCTTCATGGCTCATTCTTTCCCCTGGTCCCTTTCTCTACTCTACTGATTGGACTTTTTAATTCTAGACAATTCAAGAAACATTGGATATGGTGATTTCCTCAAGGTAATGGATGGAAGGGAATGCCATAAAACGTGAACATACACTACATTGTAAAATATTTCCTCAAAGAACTCATGAATTAGGAAAAAATAAAACCATGGACAATATTACCTGGGATAGATCTCAGAACAATATCCATGTTGAGTGACGTTCAATTACCTTTGAAAGGAACAAATCCCAGATGTGTGTAAATTAACACATCTGTAAATTAACACATATCATTCCATCCAGCACACTGATTGATGTTTTCCTGTCCCTCCAGGACCTTGAAAAGAGAAGATTCTAATGAAAGCAAGGATGCTTTTACTTGATAGGAATTCATTGACACTTGCTATGATAAAGCCATCCATCAATAATACCCAGTTCCATCCTCCCTTCTTTATCTTGCTAGGAATACCAGGACTGGAAACTATACACATCTGGATTGCTTTCCCCTTCTGCATTGTGTACCTGACCTCCCTTGTGGGGAACATCACCATTCTCTTTGTGATCAAGACTGAGCACAGTCTTCATCAGCCTATGTTCTACTTCCTGGCCATGTTGTCCATGATTGATCTGGGTCTGTCTACATCCACCATCCCCAAAATGCTGGGCATCTTCTGGTTCAGTCTCCAAGAGATCAGTTTTGGGGGTTGCCTTGCTCAGATGTTCTTCATCCACATGTTCACTGGCATGGAGACTGTTTTGCTGGTTGTCATGGCTTATGACCACTTTATTGCCATCTGCAATCCTCTCCAGGACACGGCAATCCTCACCCATAAAACCATCAGCCTTCTAGCCTCTATCGTCATTGGAAGAAATTTACTTTTTGTAAACCCATTTGTATTTCTCATTCTGCGACTGCCCTTCTGTGGGAATCACATCATGCCTCATACATACTGTGAGCACATGGGTCTTGAAATGAAACAAATCTTGTAATCACCACACATATTACCTGCTTATACTCCTAGGTTTCTCACACAATTTTATAGAATTAATTATACAAGGTCCAAAGTGGCATGAAGAAACAATTGACATGTTAAGGGTATCCTTTTCTATTAGAATATTCACAGATAATGAAGGAAACATTGCACTTTCTAAAGCTTTGATGAATGTTGTAATTTAAACACATGAACATAATAATGTATGGTGAGATTATCAAACTTTATAAATGATATCTAAATTATCAGGAAAAGTTACCTATGTCTTTTATATTTGTTTGTTCATCATAGTTATTCAAAGTAGTGGTGTTCCACAACAGACACGAGTATGGCAATATGTAAATCAATGGATGTGTAACTGATGTGATTCTGCAATCTGTATATGGGGTAAAAATGGGAGCTAATAACCCACTTGAATCAAAGTGTGAAATATGATATATCAAGAACTATGTAATGTTTTGAACAGCCAACAATAAAAAATTAAAAAAAAAAAAAACAAAAAACAAAGTAGTGGTGTTCATTTTGACAGATTCATAAAAGCGTATAACATAGTTTGATCCATTGCAATCCCCAGTACTTCCTCTTTCCTGCTTTATATTACTGTATTGCAAAAGAAATAAGTACTTCTTCAGGATAAGATTGTTTTAACCTTGGAGATATTCAAGCAAAGATATGCCTAAAATACCTTCAAAGTTTGCAGTTAGCCTGATACCTCACAGAAAATTTCACATTATTTGTTTAAAAACTATATTTGATTTGATGATTACATATGCATATTCCTCAAAAGACAAAAAAGATTTTGTTAATTAAGCTTTAATTTATTATCCATTTATTATTATTATTATTATTATTATTATTTTATTTAACATCTAATTATTATATTGTCTAAGCAGAAATTCAACGAATTAAGGAGCTTCAGTTTGATATATGAGCATTACTGACATCTAGTGGTCAAACTAAATGCATTTCTTGAACAAATAAATGAGGGTCCTTTACATGAGCAATCTAGTGAACTTAAAAGGTAACTGCTATTGGTCCATCTGATATTTAATCTGGTTTTGAACACCAATAAATTCTATTTCATTTAAGTAATGAGAATGATGCTCATTTCAATAAGAGTATGGATCTGTTTTCAAACACACTGCTACTCTAGCCACATGTATTCTTTCACTTGTTAGAAAATTATGTAAAATGTATATTGTCATTTTTATGACTCCTGGGTGTTTTACAGAGAAGCATGAGTTGCAGAGACGTTAAGAAATGTTTTATCAACTATCAAATTATAGAAAATAGGTCTAAAGTTAAAGTAACCATAAACTGTCTCTGACTTCCAAGTGTTAACTTCAAAGATAAGGTTGTTAAAAATTATAAAAATTGCCAGTGTTTGTTTATCAATAAGTGCCTAATAGTTTCTGAGAACTTTCTAAGAATTACATTATTATATCATTACATAAATCCTACAAGTTGACATAATATTTTATCATTTTCCATGTGAGGAAACCAAAAGGACTTAGAATGAAACATGAAGTAGATCAAAATCGTAGAACAAATTAAGTGGATCAGAAGTCATGTTTTTAATCTGTACACTAAACTTATTCCCTTTATATAAATATATAATTATTTTTATCTTTCTTTAAATTAATAACAGAGAGTTAGATAGAGAGTTAAATCCTTATGGAAATCATGTAATATAATTCTTACAGTTACAAACCTTGAGATATATATATATCTATATATATATATATATATATATATATACAGTTCAAGGTTTAGAAACAAGTTAGAATCATTTATCTGCCACTTATGCATATTCTTGAGTTGACTTTGAGAAGCTTCTGGGTTTTCCTACAGTGCTCTGTTTTTGCCTGTACTGCCTCTCTGCCAAAAGTAACTATTCATTGAATGACACACTGGGATTTAAGGTGTTGGTGTGAGGCCACTATTCCACTATTTCTGACTAGACTTATGGGGCCTGTTCAGGAGAGAATATTCACTAGAGGTTGCACAGATAGCAAGTGACTGGGAACCAGAAGTCTCTGACTAGAAAACAGAGCTCTGTCCTCGAGGATATGAAAACCCTCTATCCTAGGTCCAGAGACACCACCTGCTTGTGAAGGCTTTTCCCAGGGACTAGAGTGGCTGTCAAATTTCTTGGCCCTGGCTTGTGAGAACTCAGTCACATTTAGTTTGCAGTCTGTGATCTCCAGTCCTTGAGGAATGACTTCTCAGATGCTGGGCAGAGGTAGGTGAGTCAGCTCCCCTGGTTTTGTTGAAAGAGGGCTCCAGTGACAATAACCAAAGTGATCCCAGGGTTGGTAGAGCTCCAGTGAATCAGCCAGTGCTTCTGTAGAGGGCCATTTCCAAGGTCTGCAGGAAGAGACAGAGGAGTCATGTTGAGAATAATCTGGATCAATTGCCACAAGGCAGACACTACACAGAAGCACACAGCAAAATATGCACAGTGACAAACAAGCAATCCAATTTTAGCAAATGCAGGAGCATATGCATAGACACAAACATATGAACAAATGTTATTATATGAGAACACTTATGGTAACCTACCAGTTGGCATGATTGAAGTTTTTTTCTCTCTAAATCCTTTCATTTTGTCACTCAGAAGAGAAGCTCTTAATAGTCAATCATTCCAGGAGGAGAAGGTTTATCGCATATCCAAAAAAATGGAGAACAGATGGATTGCGGGATGGGAAGCCTTTAAGCCTGGGTAGAGAGGTTATTAAATATTCTGCCTCTGAGGATGGAAGCCAGTCACTATGAAGAGTTCAACATAGCTGAACTGGGGAATTGAATATCTGAAAGGGGAAGGAAGAGAGAGCCTCAGAAAGTTATGGTGGAGAAAACCTTAGACAACATGCATGAAAGTGCATATTAAACAGAAAAAAGTACAAAGTATATAAAAGGTGAAAATTATTGCATTAGTAGAGGTCACAATGATGGCAGCAGTTTGCAGAGAAGTAGTGACATAGTAGAACTTTATTTTATTTTATTCTGCTGTTGCTAAGCTTATTAAACATTCTGAATTTGTCATATATTCAGAATTTCAAAGGAACTTTTAGAAAGAATATTTATAATTAAGTGGATTCTAATAACAGCAGAAATCTTGTTTGAGACCAGGAAGCAAAACACTGCAATGATAGGATTTAAGCCCCATGAATTTGAGGACTTTGACTAAATGGCTGGTGTACACCTGCATTTGGAACAGCACCTGCCACAGCATGCTATAAACGGTTCTCATATGGGAACTTCTGTAATATACCTGATGGGGTCAGAAAATGGTAGTAGTTGTTAAGTTTGCAGATAATTCTGAATATAGAAGGTGGGAGACTTAAGTGACTAGAAGCAGCTACAACATGTCACAATGTATAAGGTTTTAGGATGTTGACACAAGAGCTATATTGTATATTAAAAACAATATAATAGATAAATCCATGTGAAATTAACATCAACCCCCACCCACTCATTCTAAGTGCTGTCACAAGAAGTCAATGGGATTTCTAAAATATATATACATATAAATATATATAACATATATATACATATGTAAATTTTTGAGGATGTATCTATACGTTTCTTCAAACCCTTTCCCTTAGCCCCACACAGAGTCCTTCTCCCTGCTCCCTTCTCATAGCATGTGAACCACTGCTTCACAATCTCATTAATTAATCTCATTATTAATTAAGGTGAATATATTGATCCATCAGATGTTTTTCAAAATGGAAAAAAATATAAAGGACTATTGGTGAAAAGAAATGAATTAGGGGGGAGTTATGGTAAAAGATATCTTGTTATCTCAGTATCAGTGAGAGGAAACAAAAACTGATTGAACAGCAGTTTCTGAAGATTAAGCCTACTAAATTATATTTAAATTGACCTGCTCCAGACAACCCCCATCACTATCAGCAGGGTACAATATAATGTCATCTTCAATCCCATGTCAGTGATAAACTTGTAACTGATTTGGCTACATGTACGCATGCTAACTTTAATACACTTTTGACAGTGCAAGCAGATTATGGTTTTTGAATTGCAGTTGAATCATGTTACACTGAAGCTTAAAGCTTACATTCTTTTCCATTGTTCCTAACAAGATAAAACTTCTTGCATAACCACAAGAGCCTACATTCTGGTTTTCTACCCCCTCTCATCTCATCTATTCTGTGCCTTCTTTCTCAGCCAGGTTCACACTGACCTTCTATTCCTTCATCTTTGCCTTGTCATTCCTCACCACTCAAATCTTTTCCCATTCTTTTCCATAAACTAGATTTTTTTTTTCTCCCCGACTCACCTTTCCATGTATCAATTCTCATCCTTCTGCTGTCAATTTAGCCAAAGGTCCTCAAGAAATCATTCCCCAAAAGTAATGACCAGATTAGTTAAGCCTCTAGTGTACAGCAACTCCTCTTTGTAATCCAGTTGCCACTTTACTTAAATGATCTGATCAGTGTTGGTCCTCCTCACTAACCTATTTGACGCACAAGAGCAGAACCAGTCTGTCTATCACCTTGAGCACTGATACTGTGTACCCAGTGATTATCTAGTATTTAAGTGCACTTGAATGAAGAGATGAGTGTTTAGAACTGAAGAGTGAGGGAATGTAGAGAAGAGGAAAGTACTGAGGATGTCTCCAGGGTTTCTTTCATGGGACAATGTGTGTATCACACCATTAAATAGGGTTGAGGAAAAAGGAAGAGGAATGGTTTCAAAGTGGAGATGATCAACTTGAAATGATGTTTATTAAATAAGATGTTACATATGTGGAAGTTATTTTGTAAGCAACTGATGAAGCCCAGGGCCATAGTTTGCAACCCCAGAAGATGAAGATTTCACTTGCTTCTGTAATGAATTTGATTTAAAAAGAAAAAAAAAAACTATTTCAACGTCCAACAGAGGAGAAAGGCTACCTTAGACATTAAAGCTAGAAATATTTTTTTTCATTGATAAGAGAATTACTAGAAATTTTTCATTTGCCGAGTTTAATTATGAAAAGGTTACTGAGGTTATTGGGAGTTAATTCACTGTGACGGTGTTAGTGAGCAAATTCAAATTCTAACACCAAAACTAGTTTAACAACTTACGGAAACAATACAATTTTCCAGTGCTAATTTTTTTCTTTTAAGGTTTTTAATAGGTTCCTACTTATACATAACATTAGGATTTATTTTGACAGAATTATAAATGCATGGAGTACAGTTTACTCCAATTCAGTGGGCAGTACTTACCCTTGCCCTCTGCCTCCTTCCTCCCCTGTTCCCTACTGATCTTTCCATTTATCTACATTCTTTTTATTAGTATCTTGTGGCATAATGATAAAAATTCACTGTAATATATTCATATGGGTATATTGGAAAGTTAGGTCAGATTCATTCCATTATTTTTCCCTTACCCCTACTATCCATTCTCCATCTCAATTTCCTTTTTCCAAAGCTAATATTTTTAGAAAATATAGTTCTTGTAATAAGTGTAACCTAAAAGTTAAAAAAAAAAAACAACCATTTGATTGAATGTAGCATATTTCAGAAGAGGACATAAATTTAAAGTCAAAAAGAGCTGTGAAATTATAAAATGAAACTTAAACCTTGCTGCTTTTGCTGGCTTTTTCCATTGTGTTCTATTCCAGCCAAATTTAGGTATTCCTTGTATATTCTTAGTTTCCTGATAAGTAAAAGTTATTTAGCTCTAGACTTTAAGTTTTTTTCTGCTAAGTTCTTTCTGCAGCTTCTTCATTGATAAAACTAATATTATTGGGATGTATAATCTCTATTTTTATTTAATCTTTATTATTAGCAGAGAGAAATTAAACATGTGGTAGATCTTTCTAGAAGGTTAGATTGGAGGAAGTATGAAGACTGAAAAACCACATAGGACCATGTGGAAATAGGTCAGAAAAACACACTTGGTCAGCTGTTTCATATCAGTAAAAATAAAAATAGGTAGAAAAATAAAAAGTTGAACATGAATATAAATAGAACTTTCCAAAATTGAGCCAATGGGACATAGTAACTACAAATGGAACTTCTCAAGATATGTCATTGCCTCGATACAACTAGCCCAGTCTCTATCTGAATCCCACCTATAACCCTATCACAGAACATACATCTTCAGGTTTCTAATAATGTCCTACCTAGACTCATGTGCACCTAAGCACCACATCATTTTATAGCTTGCCTCCATGCCATAGGGGAAATTACAACATAAGTAGAACACAAGGCACCAGACATCTTCAATTATTATAGTAAATTAGCCTGCAGCCAACTTAGACATATTATTTCCCATCACTATATCAGAAACTTGCTACAGAATTAATATAAACTAGACTGTTCTCAGGTTGAGGCAAGTTTTTAGCCTTGATCTTGCTCTAACTTTAAAAAAAGACACAGACATTGCCACTGCCACTTCCCAGGCAGTATGAAGGGATTGTCCATTTACATAACATGGCATGAAAAAGAATAAAGTATAAAAGGCTCTGAAAATTATCTGGGTGAATCCAGTGTTTTTTGTTCAGCTAAGGAATGTAATGTGGTGAAGGACACAATTTTTTAGTTCTAGGAAAAAGCATTGTTGTCTTGAAATTATATAATAACCCCCAGTTGTATCTAAATGTTGTAATTCCATCCCAAGTTCGAATCTAAGTATCAGTTATCCAATCCTCCACTTTTTCTGGATTTTCTCCCAGATAGCATCTTCTTACTTTCTCAGGAATACTTTGCAAGAAAATATCATTGCTCAAACCACCAGACAGGTTGGGTTATCATCTCCCCCTCAATCACAGTATCACAATCTGATGATATTTTACACACACACACACACACACACACACACACAGCCTCAGTTATTCTTTACATCCTCATTGGTAATTATAATCAACAGTGAGTATTTGCTAATTTAATATCATATGCAGTGTCTTCCTTAGAGACTGAAGGGACAAAAGAGATGGAAAGTTCAGGATTGTTGTTGTATTTACAAAATTTACACATGGATTTTCTACAGATGAGGCGAATATTTCAAAGCAAATGTATCTCTTAACTGTCCCTGATATTCCCTCTCTAGGTCTCCTCTGCTGTGTTATGGAATTAAAAAACAAACATTCCATTTCTCCAAGAAATAGGCAACATGCTATGACAGAAGTCAGGGTCTGTCACAGGAAGCAAGAAAACTCCTGTCAGAAATGTGTCTATAACCAATTCCCACCAACATGCTTCAGATCAACAGCACACAGTTCCACCCTTCCTCCTTTCTTCTGATAGGTATCCCAGGGTTGGAAGATGTGCACATGTGGATTGGCTTTCCTTTCTTTGCAGTATATCTGATAGCCCTGCTGGGGAACATCATTATCTTGTTTGTGATTCAGACTGAACGCAGCCTCCATCAACCAATGTTTTACTTTCTGGCCATGTTGGCCTGCACTGATCTGGGATTGTCCACAGCAGCCATCCCCAAGATGCTAGCCATTTTCTGGTTCAATCTCAGAGAGATTGTGTTTGGTGCCTGCATCACACAAATGTACACCATCCACATATGCACTGGCCTGGAATCTGTGGTGCTGACAGTCATGGCCATAGATCGCTATATTGCCATCTGCAGCCCCCTAAGATACACTATGATCCTCACCAACAAGGTGATAGCGATTCTGAGCATAGTCATCATAGTGAGGACTTTGATGTTTGTCACTCCTTTCATATATCTTATCCTGAGATTGCCTTTCTGTGATGTCAGGATTATCCCCCATACCTACTGTGAGCACATGGGTTTGGCAAAGTTAGCTTGTGCCAGTATTAGGGCCAATGTTATTTATGGCTTCATTGCTTTCTCAGTGGGATTCATTGACCTTTCAGTGATTGGATTTTCCTATATTCAAATTCTCCAAACAGTCTTCCATCTCCCATCCTGGGATACACGGATGAAGGCACTTAGCACCTGTGGCTCCCATGTCTGTGTCATGTTTTCCTTCATGACACATTGCTTTGGCCACAATGTCCCTCATTATATCCACATACTTTTGGTAAATCTGTATGTGGTTGTTCCCCCTGCCCTTAACCATGTTATCTATGGGGTCAGGAAAAAACAGATACGAGAGCGAGTACTAATGATGCTGCATCCTAAAAGCCATTGACATTTAGCCCCAGGAGTATCTTCCACAGTAGTCCAATAAGGAAATAATGAGATTACACCAGAAATAAACACTGGAAATATTTGTGTTAAACTTTCCCAGTAAGTCAATAATGAGATCATAAATAGCAGGAAGATTTTTGTTTAACTTCTCTGATATTCCCATACAAGCCAATCACATTATGTGTCCCTCCATTACTTATAACTCCAGTACACCCATTGAAAGGCATAGCATAGAGGCTCCACAACAATCTCTCTACTATGATCCATGAAGAGTACAAAAAAATGTTCATGTTTAAACCTACTGGTATCTCAAATATGATCTCTGGTATCTCAACTATGATCCATGAAGAGCACAAAAAAATGTTCATGTTTAAACCTACTGGTATCTCAAAATTCCTGAAGGGAGTAAGAGGTTTTGCAAAAACTTGTTGCAGCAACAAGTACCTTGAACAACTTCCTCCCACCTGGAGATTTTCTCCATTCACATTCACAAGGTAAAGTTTATGAGTAGAAAAATGATGTGGGATTTCTTGTAAACCAACCAGAATACAGTGGCCAGAGAAATTCACTGACCCAGTCTTAAATTTTACATACACATACGGGTTCTGGACTTATCTAGAAGTTTGACCAGAGAATTACAGTGAGAACTCTTTGAACATCAATATCCCTGTCCATAAAATGTTATAAAATAATATTAATTCAGTACTAGGAACTTGAAAATACTGTAGTGAAAATCTTCCAGCTTGTAAAACATTAAAAGATTTGAAAAAAGAGTACATACTAAGGTAGTGTTGTTGTGCCTTCTAGCATTGCTTCTAGATTTAGCTTACTAAATCCAGTTGCTGTGCACAGTCCCTAGTCCCGAAATTGGTTCTCTTTGTGGTCCTCTCAGCCCTTACATTCAGAGACACTCTCAGTCAGGAGGACTGAAGCCCTGACTAGTTTAACGGCCTCTATCTGGGCTTGAGGGATCAGAGAAAAACTTTGCCTCTCAGTCCTCCTTGAGATGAGCATTGAGAGAGTCTGCAATAGTGGCTCCTGCAAGAGCATAAAGTTATTCTCACTAGGGTGTGGAAGCTAAATAAGAGCATTGATTTGTTGGGTATTCTAGGAGCTGCAAAAACATGAAACTGACTTCTAATTGGAAATAAGACCCTGGTTGAAACTCAGGGTGCATTGAGCAGAAATACACAGAGAATGGGATAAGGTGACAGTAATGTAAACTGAAATAGGAGAAAGTGAAATTTGAAGAAATGAAACAAAGACACAAAGAAAAAAAATGGTCAGAAATCTTTTTTTTTCCCTCAGTGCTGAGGATCAAACCCAGGACTTCCCATACACCAGGCAAGCACTGATCCTTAGCCCTTAATTTTCTAAATGGAAAGTTTGAAATACCAGAAAGAAGAGCTCAAAAGACTAAAATGATAACATAACAAAAAATGAAGATGACAAAAGATCATTTCATATTGTCTTCCAAATAAATGTCAAGCCAATATAGCTTTTTTAAAAATTCTTTTATTGTTACATATGAATTACACTGAACTGTGGGCTTCATCATGGCATATTCATATTATTATTTGGGTTTCCTATATTATCTGTTTGGGTTTCCTATATTATCTGTTCCATAGAACTAAAAAATTCAAAAACTTGCAAATTCAGTTTTAAAAATTAACATTATCTTTATGGCAAAATCAGAAAATTAACAAGAAAAAAAAACAGAAGAACATAAATACAGAGAAGTTTTTCAAGGGAAAAAGATACATAGATTAACCCCACATATAAAAATAGATAAAATTATAAATTTGACATCAATTTGCTTGCATATATTTTAATTAGCTTTTTAATTAATTACCATCTAACAATTATAGATATTTTTGGAGTACAGTGTGATATTTCACATGTGTAGATTTTCTAATGATCAGATCAGACTGATATATCCATAATCCTATTTATCATTTCTTTGTGTTGGAAACACTCAATACCCTCTCTACTAGCTATTTTGAAATATACAATGAAATGCCCTCAGCCATTGTTACTTACTGTGCTAGAGATCATTAGACATTATATCTTCTACCTTTTAATTAAAAGGTACAGGTGTCCAATTGTAAATTATCCTCTATCTCCTGCTATCCTCCACCCTTCCCAGATTCTGCTAACCACTATTCTACTCTCTATTAGGTCAACGTTTTTATCTTCACATTTAAGGAAGAGTCTATGGTATTTGTCTTTCTTAACCTGGTTTATTTCATTTAATGAGTGTCCTCAAATTGGTGCCAATGACAGGATGTCATGATTTTAATGGCTGAATAACATTCCTTTGTGTATTTATAACACCTTTGCTCTGTCCATCCATTCACCAATGAACATTTTGGTTTATTCATACCTTGGATATTGTGAATACCACTGCAATAAACATATGAGTGCAAATATCTCTTCAACATACAGATTTCCTCACCTTTGGATATGTACCCAGTGGTGGAATTACTGTGTTCTGTGGTAATTTTCTGAGGAACTTCCATACTGTTTTCTATAATGGCTCTACTAATGTATGGTCCCATCAAATGTGTTATCAGATTTTCCTTCTCTGCTGTTTATTTGTCATTCTAATTGGAGTGAGATAATATTTCATGGTGGTTTTGATTTGTATACAAATTGTTTAAAATTAAGTTTATCCCTATTACAAAACCAAATGAAAACACCTAGAAAAACTGTGGAATGTCTGACTTTAAAAGTTAGCTACCCAATATGTGCAGAGGGGAATTAGAGATAATTTCAAGAAGCTAGACAATAGTCCACAGGAAATGAGCCTAGGCTGTAGAGGCCCATAGGTAACAATTTTTTAAGATGCTCTGAGCCAAGGAAATTATTTTTTTTATAAAATTAACACAAAACCAGCAATTATATGAACATGTGCTCCAAAGACTGGGCACTGATTTGAGATTAAGATCCACGGACAGTTTTGTATAATGGGCTCCAATTTGAGTAGCAGCAAACATTTAGCTATTGCTCATTAGCATTTTCCCCAAAACATACTGAGAAGCCTATTTTTACGGTTTAGTAATAATAATGATAATAACAACAACATTGAACCACCAAGAAGAACCTCTAAGGGCTTTACAAACATGCTCACATTTATTTTTTCCAGTAAATAAACAAATTAGAAATATAATATTTTAATAATTCACAGCAATAATAATGTCTATTTTATTCTGCTATCCTTCCATTCCCCCCTTCGCCTCCCCAGATTCAGGAACATTTTTGCCTGACAGAGTCTGGCAACATGGGGATACAAAGGCATCAAGTCACCACTCTGATGTTAGACACCTGCCTAGAACAGGGGTTGTGGTGTAATGAGGGCTGGGCTTGCAACTGGGAAAGCTTGGTGGTTGAAGGCTGAGGATTAGGTTTGAAAGCAAGTAGAGAAGAGCCCTTGACCAGAAAAAAATGTCCAACTACCCTGAGGCAGCTCTGCTATGAGGGAGCCCAAGTTAGTCATATGGAGAAGGCTTAGAGAAAGGCCTATGCCTAGCCATTCTGCTGTGTTTGAGCCATTCCAACCCAGGAGGCAGACCTATAAGTAAAGAAGCCATATTGGGCACTCCATCTACAATAGATGTCCTGGGGTCCTAGAATGTAACTCAGTGTTACATGGTGTAAGGTGATCAACTCAGACTCTCCCTAACACCTTGTTTTAAAAAATGTGGGAAACCTGAAGAAACAGAAGAAGGTGAAAGAATGTGACTGGGAGAAATTAAGCAAATAGGATAAAGAGGATTAAAAAGGCAAAAGACGGAGAGGAAAGGACGTGAGGATGAAATGGGGTAGAAGTTCACTGTAAGCTCCTGATCCCCACCTCACCCCAGAAACAGCAGAAGCTGAAGGAAGGAGGAGCTTTGGATGCCCAAACTATAGTCCATGTTTCTCTGAAGGAGGCTCAATGGTATAGAACCAGATTGTCTTAGGAGAATATGTAGAGAGCAGAAGGCTGGTGTCAGAGCAGGAATTCCACTCACTGAACCAGTTTCAATAAACCCATTTCCAGATTCAAGATAATGAAATCACACAAGATATGGTATCCTGACTGGCTTGCTACTTTGGGAGATCATGTTTTTAGATCAGCCACAACAAGTGGTGATAAAAGGTAAAGTTTAAAATTCCCATAGATTTTAGCTTCTACCCAAAATGGAGTAAAAGGAACTGAATTCACATTAATAACTGGAAAAAAAGAGCAATCAAAACTGAGTGAGATATATTAAGTAATGGTTCTAATACACCAGACATCATGCAAGTGAGAACAGGGACCCCTGCAATATAGGAAACAAGTGAGGCAGTTGCTCCAGTTTGCTTCCTTGAACCAGTTCCCAGGCTACCGTGAGGGAAGAGGGATGGACCCCAGGTGTAATTCAGTGGAGTCCCTGAATTAAAGAGGTCTAGTTGGAAGTATATAAAAAAGAATAAAGCTACAGTTAAAAGGGGAGAGTTCTGGGGAAGAAAGAGCTGCACACAGAGAGAATGGTCACAATCTGCAAAGGATCCTCAAGTGATGAGTTTAACAAATGAGGAAGCTACATGAGGTAGGGAGAGAAACTACAGTACCCTAAGGATTAAAAAAGAGAGTATCCAGCTCTCACATGGGCCTAAAGAATAGCCATTCTACCAGCCAGAAAAGGAAAACAGAAACATAATTCATGAGGCTTCAATCAGAATACTCAAAGGAATCTTTCTTCAGTTGTGAATCAAAACTAGTTCTAGACCAAAATTTGTTCTGGTTTGTGCTAACAGAGCCCCCAAAGGTCAAATTGTTTCCAAGTAACTTACATGCATTCAGAGAAAAGATTAAGAATATTTGAAGAATTAAAACTAAATTAAATATAGTATCTAAGCAAAATCCAAAATCTGTGATATACAATAAAAAATTTCCAGAAATGAACATAAGTAGAAAATACAACCACAAATAGGATGAGGAAGGAAATTAATCAATCAAAATTAGCAAATTAGAAAACAAAAACATTCAATCATTAAAACTGAATCCCATATATTCAAAAACATTAAGTAGAGTCATAGAAGACATTCAGAAGACAAGGAAAACTGCCAAAGGTGAAAAGGTAGATTGATGGCATTATGGGTAGAATATTACTGCATAAAGAAAAAAAAAGTTGGATTTGCTTCATTAAATTGAAAGATTCCTGCTGAATAAATTGCAGCATACACTATAATTTTTATGGCATTTTTAAAGTTCCATGATAAATGCCATGAGGAGTTAATTTTGATTCATTCAATTGAATAGGCTATACCTATCTAATAAGCATGTGCCCACAGAACTTCTGAAGGAGATTTTGGAATATTCAAAAGGTGATGAATATGCACATGTAAATGAGCATGAACATACATAGATGAGTAAGTAAACTCTGTACACAGGAGGTCACCTTTTGCACATAGTCAATATACGGCTAAATTACCAGGAGAGCATTCAGAAAGAAAGAAAATCACTTTATTTTTTCATCCACCTGCCTAACCTAGGAGGACCTTTTAGACCCAGGGGAAGGGGAATTGAGAAGTACAAAAAAGGTAGTGTCCCTGAGCATCTAGAGTATAATTATCTGCAGATACCTCTGGAACCAACCAGAGCCTCAATTCCTGTGAACCTGACCCCATGCTTCATCTCTTCTGTAAGTGAACCTTGGCACAGGATGCTGTACTGAGTTTAACCAGAAGACAAGACACCTATCTCAATCTGTTTTTCTTTCCTGAGTCAGTACTGCTAAAGTAGCCTGAAAAGGGAGAAATACAGACCATCTCCTCATCAGGTTAGGAGGCACAAGTGAGGGTCTGTGCTCTGGGACCTTCTCTATTTGTCCACCTCTGGGCACGTTGTAGCACCAGAATATAAAAGCTGGAGTTTGTCCAAAGGAGATTAATAGCAGGTAGAAGTACTAGGAAGTGCATCCTCTGGAACCCAGTTAAGAAAATTTGGAGATTTCAGCTACAAATATAGAAATTTAGGGGTTGTAAGACAAAGAATCTGCCTCTAAAATTCTTTGATCATTGGCTAGAAATTACATTTGGTCTATGTAACTTCAGAGGCAGGGGACAAAGACCACAGTTGGGTGGCAGTAAGAAATTAGTAGTTGAGCAAATTTCAGCACAACCCAATCAAATGGTAAAAGCTCTTGCTCCCAAATTCAGAAAATTGTACCCAGAAAAGCAAGGAGCTACCTATCACTATCTGCACACAATCGTATCTGGAACTACATGTGTAGAGATGTCTTGCATGCCTGAGTTTTATCGAGATAGGTGATCCCTCCAACAACCTTTCCACTTCTTAAAACAAGGCTTCCCTGGTGCCATGCTGTGGGCCTGCCATGCAGCCTGGGGAAACACTTGGGTTTCAAGGACTTTGTTTTAATTTTAGACTTTCAGCTGCCCTGGCTTCCTCATGCTGTCTCTGGCTGGAAACAGAAAACACAAGATCTTAGTCCTCGTCACCAGTTCGGCCTCTTGCAAATGATTAGTGACATCCCGGGTAAAGTATATTTCATTTTTTTATAAGATTGATGGGCAAGCATATTTTCATGGAATTATTTGCAAGGCCTAAAGGGGTTCTGGAAATTAATTATATCCAACCTTCTGTGTAAAGTGGGATTAGGATTAGAATAGTACAGCATGGTTGCCTACCAATACAGATTGCAAACCAAGATTAAAAGAGGAGGGGAAGCAAAAGGACAAGTGCTTTGCTTCTAGGGCTGAGTAAGTCATTCAAAGCTTTTAAGATGATTTATGAGTGAAGACCATGCAGAAATGTTCAGAGAAAGGAGAAGTAACTGAATGGGAGACAAAATAAACTTATTGTTCTTATATTGCCCTCAGAAATGCCATGCTAGCCTAAAAATAATTAAGGGACAAAAATAAAAAACACATATTTCTTCCCCTAGGCTTCTCCACAAATATGGCTGAATTGCAAGTCCTTCCATTTGACTTAGAATTCTATTTCTTACACATTTGAATCCTATCAGTTAAACCATATAAAAGGCATAATATCACTGAATCTGAACTTGCACAGTGAAAGACAGATGGCTAAAGTAGTCAACTTAACCCACCTACTTCAGGTCATTGTGAGTCACAAATGAAACAATTTGTTTAAAATTGATTTTGGACTTGCCAAAGTCATTGCTAATATCCTCTATTATTAGCAAGAGAAAAAGACTTGGGAGATTTTCTAAGTATCAGGCAGGAGAGCCACATCTGTCAGACTTGCTTGGAGAAGCAGAGGTGAAATGGGGAGACCAGGGAAGGAATGTCCATCTTCCCTCCACGTAGAGCAGCCAGTATCACTAAAAGTCTCCCAAATGAGAAGAATCTGAGATGAGCCAGCTGACAGGATTGGAATGGCATTTGGGGAAAAAAAAATACATAACTGGACAAATGTACTATTTGAATCTCTTGAAAAGGGTATGCCTCTACCAATGTGACAATATCACACAATTTGGGGTCTACAATATAATTACAACTTCATTGTCACCCTGACTCCAGCACAAACTATTCCTTCTTTAAAAGATTCCATTTTTTAAATGATTAGTTACATGACGGGTGAAGTATATTTCATTCTTTATAAGATTAATGGGCAGGCATATTTTCATGGAATTATTTGCAAGGCCTAAATGGGTTCTGAAAATTAATTGTATCCAACCTTCTGTGTAAAGTGGGATTAAGATTAGAACAGTACAGCATGGTTGCCTACCAATCCAGATCTTGAGCTCTCATTTCCTTATTTATAAGATATATTTGATAATCCTTGATAATAATATATATTTTACTAGATATTGATGATTAAACGTTATAAGCTTCTACAATATTTGAACACACTTCCCAGGAAATAGTAAGGGTTCCAAAAATAATTATATAATTTTATGTTATATTGGTGAGCCTAATGAAAAGAAACAGGGCAGTTCTTAAATACTCAATGGAAAAAAGTTCTAAATCCACAAAATAACACCTTAATAGAGATTTCTGTCCCAGCAAACAGACTTAAGTACAAAGGACTATATGGTTTGAAAGGCCTGACTAATACTTTTGCCAAGCTGCAGCATTCTTTGGGATCTCCTTAACAAAATTTTTATGTACAATTCTTTTTATCCAGCCTATCCCTCAGGTCAGAGTTAGCCATCGCTCTTGCACATATAATTATCGTTGTTCATGTTGTTTGTTCTCATTATTACCCATCAGCCTCCAGATTCATTTTAGTTTTACTCCTTCACGCTAAGAGTGTTTCTTATTTAATTTGTGACCCTGGCAACTAATGGAAGGCCAGGGGAAAGGCTAAATAAAAAGAAAGTAGTGGCAATATTGAACTACTTCAGGAGGGTGAGAAACGTACATGGATCATTATATTCAAGATAAAAAAGGAGCATGAATAAGGGATGGAAGGCTGGAAAGGTGGGCTCTAGCACCCCTGCACCATTGCAATCACCAGATTTCCACTTGTTCAATGACACTTAATGCTCCCTATAACTGTGTGAAATTGCTCATTCACTTTAAACTTGTTTCTTCCAGAAATTAGCTATTCTCCAAATATGAAGATCGATCTAAGAAGTAGATGGGGGGGACAATTATGTGGTAGGGTCCATTTTACCAAATAAAAGTGATCTCATAGAAAATTGGAAGTTAACTTTATTTTTAGTATATAATAAATACAAAATCTCTAATTAAATCAAAATAAATTCAACTAAAATCTCATAATGTAAATTGCATGGGAACTAGGGACATTTATCTGTGCCCCTTTTATGTCAGGCTCTACTAGGCATACTGTGAGAGTTAAATTGCAAATATGATAGTTTATGTGGCTATTAAAAAGAAAACAGGAAAAATTTATAGATATATATTGAGAATCTCATCTGTCCCCAAAGTGTTTCCTAAGTAATTTTTTTCTCTTAAGTTTCTGAAAGTACCCAACAATTCTATTAAAAGCATAAATTGAATAAATCAAACCTGTAATAAATCACATTATCTCAGTCATCTGCACTGTTTAATGTAATAGGAGTAGCCCAACTAGCATGGCATTATGGATAAACAGACAAATAACAATGGCCTGGATATACTGCCACAAGTTGTGTCCATGTAAAGAAAGTTGTTTTATCTTCGTGTACTTAGAGTCATTAGATGATTTTATCCTCATTTTACAGATCAAAAAAAGAAAGTTGTAAAAATTCTTGACTAAATATGGTGGCACACCAAAATGACACCAACCGCACTGGAATTTCAGACGTCCTTCTGAATTGTTTTGTCACATCTCCTGGCTGGCAACTCTGGCTGTCCCTGCCCCTCAGTCTCCTCTTCCTCCTGGCCATGGGGGCCAATGCTGTACTTCTGATCACCATCCGGCTGGAGGCCTCCCTGCATGAGCCCATGTACTATCTGCTCAGCCTCCTCTCCCTGCTGGATATTGTGCTCTGCCTCACTGTCATCCCCAAGGTCCTGGCCATCTTCTGGTTTGACCTCAGGCTCATCAGCTTCTCTGCCTGCTTCCTTCAGATGTATATCATGAATAGCTTTCTAGCCATGGAATCCTGTACATTCATGGTAATGGCCTTTGATCGCTATATAGCCATCTGCCACCCACTGAGATACCCATCCATCATCACTGACCAATTTGTAGTCAAGGCTGTCATTTTCATTGTGGCCAGGAATGTCTTTATATCTCTGCCCATCCCCATTCTCTCAGCACGACTCTATTACTGTGGGAGAAATGTCATTGAGAACTGTATCTGTGCCAATATGTCTGTCTCCAGGCTCTCTTGTGATGATGTCACCCTCAATCGCCTTTACCAGTTTGCTGCAGGCTGGACTCTACTGGGATCTGACCTTATCCTCATTTTCCTCTCTTACATCCTCATACTGCGAGCTGTGCTAAAACTCAAGGCTGAGGGTGCTGTGGCCAAAGCCCTCAGCACTTGTGGTTCCCACTTCATCCTCATCCTCTTCTTCAGCACCATTCTTCTGGTCTTTGTCCTCACACATGTGGTCAAGAGAAAGGTCTCTCCTGATGTGCCAATTTTGCTCAATGTCCTTCACCATGTCATCCCTGCAGCCCTAAACCCCATTGTTTATGGGGTGAGAACCCAGGAGATCAAGCAAGGAATCCAGAGATTACTGAAGAAAGGGTGGTAACAAGGGCAACTGACTCTCTGCTTTCCTAATGTAGGATGACTTGATAATCACTTGATGGAAAATTGGGCTGAGACCCATAACTTGGAGACAAGATTTTAAAATAAAGGTAAGTACTAGTTCTGAAATAAGTTCCTGACTCCTTACACTTTAAACCCAATAACTTCTTCCAAAACACACATGGAAAAAAAGAAAAAAAATTCCAACATCTTTGTGACCTTTCAATGATTCCCTAATATTTATGATTCTATTTTGTCTAAAATATAAGAACTCAAGAAGATGAATACTTTAGTAGAGAAATAACTCCCAGTAAATACTAAACTTACATCTTGAAACATTTAATTTTTAAAAAAATATAACTGTGGATTTAGTGGCCTTGATAATAACTTGCTATTATAAATATTACTATTGTTATCCCATCTGCATAATGCAATTGTGAAGACCATGATAGTTTAAATGTCAGCATTGACAGTGGTTAGAATGCATAATCTCTTTCATTTTCCTCTAACCAGACAAATACCTTTTTCTCCCCTTCCTCTTTTTCAAGCAAAGCCCCTTTTCTGTTGGCAAAATCCTCAAAGGAATAAAGCTCCTGTAAAAATTAAGTACCCATGGAGTAATGAGTTTTTCTGGGTTAGAAGGAATTACCAGAGAGAGACTTCTCCTTAATGTCTTTGCGACACTGTCTGTGCTTGAATTTCACATGCAGGATTCACAGTGACTCCACTTGTGTTCTGTGGACAGGACTCTACTGCAGCATTCTCATATGTTACAATATCAGAAAGCACCCTAGAAAGGACACTTAAATATACTAGTGTCTATTACCAATGGGGCAGAGGTTTCCTAAAGCAACTTCTTCCTTCCTAAAACTTGGTTAGAGAACTTGGTAAGTATAAAGACACATAGAACAATTGGCAATCATTGAGAATCTCATATGGTATTTAGACAAAAATATAAAACAAGCTGGGACCTATGATTATTAAAGAATATTTCATCCTACATAAAAAGACAGGAAAAAAAACGGGGTATAAATCCAGACACAGTGGTGCACACCTGTTATCCCAGATGTGTGGGAGGATGAGGAAGGAGGATGACAAGTTCAAGAGCAAAACAGTTCATCAAAATAAAGAGAAATAAAAAATAGGTACATCCACATTCAGGGAATGACTCAAATAAGAGAAAACTCGAGATGTGAGATGGTGAGTTCCATGTTCTGCATTGTGGTGCTTGAACAACCATAGGTGACTTCTGTGGCTAAGAGGAACCCAGGAGTATCACTCACCTTCAGGATCCTTGTCTTTCACATGAATGCCAAAAACTAATTGTTTAAAATGGCAGAAGACTTTCTTACTAGCTTTCTCTATGTTAAACAGGCTCACAAGGAACTACATTTAAATCCAGGAAAATGTACATTTTAATTACTTTTATCAATGAATAATAAAATATAATAGCATTATAATAAGCATTAATTGTTTAAGTTAGGAGTTAAGGAAATAATTGCATCCTAATTTTTATGTCTTAAGTTAAATCTTGCCTTCAACAGATTTTCACAATTCTAAACAACAATATCTGAAGACATAAGATATATGGAATACTTCATAACCTAGCATTCAGTAAGGAACAGATATAGAAAATCTCATCCTTTGAACAATGGAACACATAGAGAATGTTAAAATGAAGGATTTGTCAGTAACTTTTTAATGTACATTTATTTTATTTATTTATTTTTGTATGGTGCTGAGGATCAAACCCAGTGCCTCCTCACACATGCAAGGCAAGCGCTCTACTGCTGAGCACCAGCCTCAGCCCTGATTTGTCAGCAACTTTAACATTGCCAGGAATTAGCCACTCTTCTATGTGCATCTGACAGATATCTAAGGAAATATTTCACTAGAGAGTGATCAAGGAAATATTGATCAAAATTGCAAAGTGTCCACAGCACAGCAGTAGCCCTGCAGGCCAAATTTGGGGACCAGCTATTTCTTTGTCCAATACATATTCAATACCTAATAAGCGTCACACATTCTTTGTGCCGAGTATAGGGTCATGAACAAGACAAGATATATGTATATTCTGAAGGGAAGTTTAAGACATTAAGTAAGAAAACAAATTTTAAAATTACTTCAGAAAGTAGTACATGCTATAAGTAAAAAAAAATGTTATAATCTCTGTTTCCACCATAAAAGCCAGAAGAAAGACACTTTGCGGTAATTTCATTCTTCTTCATAATTGAGTAAAACTCCATGTATAGATATGCCACATTTTTTTATTCATTCATCTGGTGACTTGAATCTTGCCAGTAAATAGAAGGAACTGGAGAACATCACACTTAGAGAAATAAGCTAAACTCAGAAAGTCAAGCCTGGAATATTTTCTCTCATATGTGTAAGGCCAAGAAAATAAGGAGGGGATGTGGGCAAAGAAGACACAAGAAAATGGAAGGGAAATTCAGTGGTGTAGATAAGGAAAGGGGTGGAAAATGGGAGGAACTGTGGAATTAAGTTGACCAAATTATGCTGTTTGCATGTGTGAATGTACCATGGTTAATTCCACCTTTATTTACACCTATAAGTATGAACTTATAAAAACAATAAATTTGTGCTGGGTGGAGGCTATGGGAATAAGAATTGGAGATGGGGAGGGAGAAGGAAAGAGAGTGAAGAGGTACTGGAGACTTAAATGGAACAGATTATAATCTATGCATGTGTGATTATATCAAAATGAGCCCCACAATTATGTACAGGTAATATTAAAAAGGCCACTTTTCATGTGATTATTAAGAACGTGATCTCTGTCTACTACAAGATAATTATTTATATGGGTTTGTCTCTGTGTCTTCTATTCTGCACCACCCATCTACATTTCTGATTTGGTGCCAATACCATGGCACTTATGTTACTATAGCTCTGTAGTATAATTTAATGTCTGGTTCTGATGCTTTCTACTTCACTTTTCTTGCTAAGGACTGCTTCGGCTATTCTGGGTCTCTTAATTTTCCAAATGAATTTCATGAGTGTTTTTTTTCTATTTCTGTGAAGACATTATTGGAATTTTAATAGGAATTGCATTAAATCTGTATAGTTCTTTTGGTAGTGTGGCCATTTAGACAATATTAATTCTGCCTATCCAAGAGCATGGGAGATCTTTTCATCTTCTAAGTCTTTGCCTAATTTCTCTTTCAGTTGATTGATCACTGATGTATAGGAAAGCATTTGATTTATGAATGTTAATTTTATACACTGCTATTTTTCTGAATTCTGGTGAAGTTTTTTGGGTCGTCTAAATATAGAATCATGTCATTGGCAAATAGTGATAGTTTGATTTCTTCTTTTCACATTCATATCCCTTTAATTTCTTTTTCATGTCTAATTGCTCTGACTAGTTTCAAGGATGAGGTTGAATAGAAGTGGTGAAAGAGGGCATTCTTGTCTTGTTCCAGTTTTTAGAGGCAATGCTTTCAGTTTTTCTCCATTTAGAATGATGCTGTCCTTGGGTCTAGCATTAACAGCTTTTACAATGTTGAGGTCTGTTCCTGCTATCCCTAGTTTTTCTAGTGTTTTGAACATGAATGGTTGCTATATTTACTTAAACACTTTTTCTGCATCTTTTGAGATAATCATGAGATTGTTGTCTATAAATCTATTGACGTGACGAATGCTTAGAGCAGCTCAATTTACAATAGCTAAACTATAAAACCAACCAAGATGCACTTCAACAGATGAATGGATAAAGAAAATGTGTTGTATATACACAATGGAATATTACTCAGCCACAAAGAAAAATGAAATTAAGGCATTTGCCAGTAAATGGATGGAAATGAGACTATCATACTAAGTGAGTAAGCCAATTCCCAAAAAACAATGCCAAAAGTTCTCTCTAATGTGCAGATGCTAACACAAAATGGGGGGTGGAAAATAGAAGTACTTTAGATTAGACAAAAGGAAATGAAGGAAAGAAAAAAAGATTGAGAGTAGGAAAGTTAGTAGAATCAATCAGACGTTAATTTCCTATGCTCATATATGTTTATATATGAATACACAATCAATGTAATTCTACATCATGTACAACCAGTAGAATGGGAAGTTGTACTATCTCTCTCTCTCTCTCTCTCTCTCTCTATATATATATATATATATATATATATATATATAGAGAGAGAGAGAGAGAGAGA
>NW_026000174.1:18914998-18931166 GCF_001458135.2 Marmota marmota marmota
AAGGAAGGAAGATTCTGCTATCATGTGTAACAAATTAGAAAAGGAAGGAAGGAAGGAAGGAAGGAAGGAAGGAAGGAAGGAAGGAAGGAAGGAAGGAAGGAAGTTGACTGCCTGGAAGAAAGTTTAAGGAGGGTCTGACATTGGGGATGACTGTGAGGCAGAGGATGACATCCAGCACAGAGAGGATGGCAAGCAGGTAGTACATGGGCTCATGCAGAGATGCTTCCTGCCAGATGGTCATTAATAAAACAAAGTTGGCCCCCAGGGCCAAAACCAGGAGAGGAGCCAATATGATAGAGAGCCAGTGCTGCATGCCTGGAAAGCAGATCATCAGGAATTCAATCACCTGTGTCCCTGTGTTGTTGGAGGATAATACCATGACCATCAGGTGGGGCTGGAAATGGCTGAAAGAAAAGAGTCAGCAATTATTAATAAACTCCTAACTGATCTGTGTGCCTCTCTTCTAGGCTTTCTGTTTTATCCACAATTCTACTGAATAATAGTCTCCATGAAATTTAAATTAGACTATATTGTTTAAATTGTTTTCCCATAGTACTCAATACTTTATGGGTAAATAATAAATCCCTTCACATGACTATGTCCCAGACAGATTCCACAATTCATTGACACACATTTAGATTAGCCACACCAATAGGACATGCTTTACATTTTGTAAACACTGTCATTTTGTGCATATCATGTCCCTCTGGAATCCAATATTTTGCCCTCAAAAAAGTAACATCTGCTTGTCCTATTCTTATCTTCACCAAGATTGTACTTCCTAGAATGTTTTTCTTATTACTCATCTTTAATGCCTTTCCTTTTCAATGTTCCTCTTTGTGTGATCCTCAAATACTCCAAGAATGTAGCTAGTAAAGCACTAAAAAACCTTGACTACACTCATGGATGTTTCCTCTTTTCCAAAAAGCCCATAAATGGAATTTTATCTTTTTATCATAACAGTGAAAAATACTAGGCATTTAGTAACATAATAGACAATCAATAAGGATATTTCAGACATATGAGACTGGTTATTGAAAGCACCATAAGGCCCTTAAAAATTATCCTCTATTATTTAGAACCTCTGTATCTTGCTTGCCTATAACCATTGCTTATCACTCATAAAAAGTTTGAATGATGCAGGAAAGAAACAATTTAGAAGTGATAAAAAAATCAAAACACAGCTGGGAATGATGGCACATGCTATAATCCAGATGCCTGGGGTGGCTGAGGCAGGAGGAGCAAGTTCAATGCCAGCCTCAGCAAAATCGAGGCGCTAAGCAACACAGTGAGACCCTGTCTCTAAATAAAATACAAAATAAGGCTGCGAATGTGGCTCAATGGTCAAGTGTCCATGAGTTCAATCCCTGATACCCACCCCCACCCCCCCAAAAAAGACAGTTGTCTTGGGCTTGGAATGTGGCTCAGTGGTAGATAGAGTCTTATCAGACTCCACTTTGATCTCAGGCATACAGTTCCTGGGAATAAAGGAACTCTTGTTAGATAACCACAATGTTTCACTGAGCCTAAACCTGACCACATAACAGTAACTTTATACAATGGACTTTCTTGAGAGCTACACAAAGCTCCTAACATTGCACATTGCAATTTAGTATGTAACTGAGAAATAAGCTGCATAATGTTACCAGTCTGTAACCTGCCTAGTAATACAATGAACAATAATGTACTACTGATGCCAATGATCTAAAAGTAACTTATTAACATAAATAAAGCTGGCAACTTGGCCATTCTGCCACTCTGCCATCTTTCCTGACTCTGCATCTTGTCTTTGTGTCTCTTATTATTTTCCTTACATTCAATCCCAAGTACCCTCCCTCCACAAAAACTTTAAGCTAGTTAAAGGTGAGAAAAATAAATACTAAATATACTTGTGGCATAGCTTTTTTGAGTGTGAATTTGGTAAGTATCAATAAAAAAATCTTTGTTTTCAGGGAAAGGAGGAAATTAGGAAATGAAGTTTATCAGACAAAGAGAAACTGAAGGAATACCTAACCATACTCTAAACATAATGCTCCACAAACTGGAGAGCCTTTCTGTATAAATCTCTTTAACTAGCTAGGAACTGACTGGTGAAGTAGTTGTCAAGTTCTTCTGTGTTTTCCTCAGAAGCAGAGGGAACATCTTTGCTTATAGTTAAATCTGGAGGGTATGTTGTTATGGGCACCTAAGATGTAAGATGCAAAATATTTCCCAAAGTTTGAAGCTCTTATTTTTTTCTCAATATATAGTGTGGGCATCTCTTCAGAATTTTCTTTTCATCTAGACCATTGGTTCTCAAAGGAGAGTATGCATCAGAATCACCAAAGAACTTGTTAAAAACACAGATTGCTGGGCACAGCCCATTTCTGTATATATAGGATGATATGGCTTTCTAACAAATTCCTAGGTAAAGCTGATACTGCTTTTCAGGGATAGGACTTCAGGAATAACCTAACTTCTCATTTAGGTTAACCTTAATCCAAGCCATCTGTCTCAGTTCATAGAGCCTCAGCCACAGCTCTGTTCAGCTTCAGATATCAAATTGGCCGCCTCCCCATGACCTTCTGTTCTTACAGTACGATTCTGGCTTTCTGATTTGAAAGCTGTCTTCCTCCCATGGATTCTCTGAGAATACTATAAATTTATTTTTCATAGTTTTGTCTCTCTAACTGGTTTTGTCACTTAACCATCTCTACTAGGAGGATCAAAGCTCATTAAGGTCAAGGACAAGGCTTTCTTCCTTTTCCCTTCTGGCAGTTGGCACAAATTCAGATGCTTGCATTATGCCTCTAATAATCAAAGAAAAAAACCTTCTGTGGTGTCATCCTCCCTGTTAGTGATAGAGCATAAGCTAAGCTGACCTACATCCTCACACGCTCATGTTTCTCTAATATCACTGATCTGTACAGAGTACAATAACATTCTCTGAAATACATAATGAAGAAAGTCAAAAAACAAACACAAAGTGTCACTCATGCTTTGTTTTCCAATGTACTGTTCCCAAAAAATACTTAACAGAGAAAGTCTTCTCTACACAGCACTTTTGACCGTCCAATGCTTTTTAGGTAAGGTGTGGCTCCTCAGCTTATTGCTAAACCCTATGCTTGTGGCTTTGGCCTCTGGATCCATTTATGAAAATGTAATCTGGATAAAGCCATTCTCCTGTGACCAGAAAGACAAAGCATTGGTCTTTGGCTCCCATGGGCTCTTGTGTCCCTATAGATACACAGACATTTCCAAGATGAAAAGGGAGATTTCTGCATTTATATTCAAGTGGAGTAAGAAAAGTAATCAACTTATAGTTTCCCTGGAGGTGGCTGAGAGTTACATAAACTGTTTACAATGGGAAGGCATATCACCCAGGAACATGGAGGATATATCTAAGAGAACCTTTAAGAAGAAAAATTTCAGTTGACTTACAAAACTTACCTCATCTAACATGTAAAAGCTGCATTCTTTAAAAAACTTTTAAATGGTTAATTTGTGATCATTTACTTTATCATTAAATTTACTAAGTTCTATAAATATCTTACACAGGGAAAAATAAACCACTTTAGGAAAATAATTTTACACAATCTTGAACATTCCTTTAACTTGCATATATCTAATTAGACTATAATATGTCAATGAGATAAGTTGTCATTTCTAAGGTTATCAGCAAATGAATAGTAAAACACTGAATGAAAAACTGGTTAATCCCATGCTGGTAAGACTGAAAATTAGTGCAATTACTATGGAAAGCTGTATGGAGATTCCTTTGAAATCTTGGATTGCAACAACCATTTGACCCAGTTATCCGACCCCTAGGTTCAAACCCAAAGGACTTAAAAATAGTATACTATAGTGACACAGCTACATCAATCATTGTAGCAGTTCAATTCACAATAACCAAACTATGGAACCAACTTAGGTGTCCTTTAACAGATGAATGGATAAAGAAACTGTGATATACATACACAATGAACTATTACTCAGCCTTAAAAAAGAAAAATTATGATATTTTCAGGTAAATGGATGGAACTGGAGAATATCACATTAAGCAAAATAAGCCAATCCTAAATAACGAAAGGCTGAATGTTTTCTATGATATGTGAATGCTGAATCACCATAAAGGGAGGGAGGGCTAGAGAAGAATAGAGGTACTTTGGATTAAACAGAAGGGATGGGTGGGGGTATGGGGGCAGAAAAAATAGTAGAATGAATAGAACATTATTACCCTATGTGAGTATATGATTACACGACCAGTGAGATTCTACATCATGTACAACCAGAAGAATGAGAAATTATACTCCATTTATGTATGATGTGTCAAAAAGGATTCATTCTACTGTCATGTATAACTAATTAGAAAATAAAAAAGTTTTAAAAAACTAACTCAGTTTGAGTTTCTAGCACTCAGGACTCCTAAATCCTAGAGAACAGGTGCATTGAAACACAGAATCCATTAAAGAATTTACTGGGGTCCTGGATTGATCTGACAATGAGCAGTCTGAACTCCAGAGCATTTTCAGATTTCCCAGGTCAAAAAAGGAGGTTTTCTAGCCCAGCCCTCAGGATATGCAGGATGATGCAGGGGTCATAATTAAAAGTGGACAGAGGTGAGCCCCTGTTTAGGTGTGGGTTCGACTACCTGCTCTGCCTCTCTGCCTAACCACCCATCCCTGAGGGCAGTATCCTTGGCTTCAGGCGCCTCCTGCCAATCTTCACACCAGTTTGGTTTTGTCCAGGCATGTCTGGAGCCCTCTGGGACCTGCGATTGGTAATAACACCCTACCTTCCCAGTGCTCTGACCACAGTCACTGTCCCTGCCTTGGGTAAACAGCAAGAATGGACGCTCAAGGTAAAAGTGAGAGAACCAGTCATGAGACAGTCCATGGGATTTCAGGTGGGGAAAATGAGGTCAGATTTGGGGCTTATTATTTGAGAGGCAGACTGTTGAGAACTTTTGTTTTTATCAGAGCCCTTGTGATGGGGTCATTTTTTGACCTGGTTTGTGTGGTGCTGAGTCTCCCAGTGCCTCTGGTTTAGCGTCTCTTAGTTTTATTTCCTCCTGAGACAGAATAGTTGTTTTCCCAGGTCTGACCTGGGCACTGACAGGGAGAGTCAACTTCAAAAAGAGAGATCAGAGGAGGACACATTGCTGCAAGCCAACCTGTAGGTTAACATATGCCTATAGATGTCATCAAAACTTTGGGGTCAGCCTGAGGCAGTCATGGGGCATTCAGCATGGTCTTGGGTCGGCATTCTCACTAGCACATATAGTGCGGGAGGATACAATCCATGCTAGTCTTGCCAGGTCTAGAACTCATGTTTTCTAACTTTTGGAAACTTTAACTGCACAGACCTTGAGTGATGTCTTTGGGTTTCCCTTGAGTGTCATAGACTGCAGTGAAGCCTTCTGAACAAAATACCCAATCATCATTATTAGTTCCTAGCTAGTACAGAAGGACTTCATGGGAGTCTAGGAATCCCTGGAACTGAGCAGGCAAGGCTGTAGTGGAAGGTTTCTGAGTCCAGGCATTTTGTCTTTTTTCTGTTCTCTCTATGTTGCTGAGTCTCTCTCAAGGCTGACTTAAGACTAAACTGTGCATTTTCAAGAGACCATGGAACAGTGCTGTCAGGAATAATGAATGAATTATCTGTGTGTCTCAGGTCTATTCTCTGGAGCTCTACCTCTTTCTTATTAGGCCAGTATCATGGACACTGTACTACTATGTCCTCCTACAATAGCTATGTGTGCTCTTTTTCTCACTCTCATAGAGTCCAGGCTAGTATTGAGAGGAGAATTAAGGAGAAGGTTCAGGTCACATCAAAGAAGAGACTTTCTGCTTAGTGACAGTAGCAATCCCTCATGATCATAGGAATTCCCTCATATCTGACACACATCTGGGATTCCACTCTCTCCTCTCAGGTCAGAGAGGTTCAGCAAAGCTGGTTCTGTCATAAAGCAGGGTGAAGAACACTGAGGCTTAGCCCCCTCCCTGCTTAAGAGATGCTCCACTGTCTGTTACATCATCCTTATGCCTTAAGTTGAGCCTCTGACTTGTCAGATTCCCACAATTCTCAGTTCCTTTAAGACACTCATGTTCTTACTCATTTATTCTGTACTTTAGTCATGTGGGTGTTTATTTCACCAACATTCCTGAGTACCAACTAGATTCTAGGCCCTTCTGAAGTTTGTGCTGGGGCTGCTCCAGTAAGGAAGGCATAGTCCCGACTCCTCAAGGACTGACACTGACAGGTTTTACAGTGCAGAGTAATCAGTGCACTGACAAAGCAGTGAGGAGACTGTGATGGGAAAGTGCAGGAGCCACGTCCTGCTGCCTGGAGCACTGGAGGACAGCCTCATGGAAGAGAGGCTGCTTGCGCTGGATTTACAAAACAAATAGAAGCTGAGCAACATCAGTGTGTTACTCATTTATCGCTTTGCTTCCTGGTCAGAGAGTTAACTGCATCTTCCCCTTCAGGATCCTGGGAATAAAGTCTCTTCTGCTTTTCCTCTAAGGAACACAGAGATAATTCTTGTTACTTTAACAGCTAATATTTTACAAGCAGTTCTAGGCTTTTCCTGTGGCTCAGGAGTCACCCAGGACAAAGAGGAGGCAGGTTATACTCAGCACAAGCTTCTCTGCATCTCTCCTGTACCCACAGGTGGGCTTCAGCCTCAGTGCTCCTTGGATGCTGCCAGTGTTAAGACCAGGGTGCCCTGCACATGTGTAGCTGCTCTTTCACTTCTCAGCTAAGAGATGGGAAATGGCCTTAATCTTGTGGCAGAAGAGAGTAGCTAAGAAAGCAATCAGCTGTCTCGCTGGATGAAATGTTAAGTAGTGAAAGGTGAATTTTTGTATAATTAGGAGATTCCCCTGGAGGTCTCAATAGTAATGTCACTGCTTTTGTAAGCTGATTTTGGATGAAAAACAAAGACAGGGAGATACATACACACCAGGCAGTTCATATTTCATTGCTGATATTTTTAGAGTTTTATGGCAGTATATAAACATTATTGATTTAGGAAAAGGCACATGGAATGATTTATGGGTGCTCAGTCCACAAAAACTGAGGCCTTCTTGATTATGTTTACATATACATGTGTATTCCCTCAACACAGAAAAAACCTTATTTCAGAGTGCCATCTGGCTTTTAAAACCAACATGTAGACACAAACGTACAGATTCAGATTTTTGTGTTGGTGCTTGAGAGGTTAATCAATTGGTTAAGTAGAACACCTAATTATTCTGCACTTGATGTTTACATGGACGGTGACAGAGACTGAATTACTGTAGCATCATGATGAGAGACAGACACAACAATCTGAAACACAGAAAGAGATTCATGTAGATAAAGAAAAAAGAAATCTGTGATCTCATACTAAGTCATCCCTTATTATTACTGTTAATAACTATCTTTATAGAATTATTTATGTATCAAGACTTTACATGTATTTCATTAATATTTATTATAAACCTGTGATTTGGTCTTATTTATCCTAAGATAAAGCCTTTGAGAGTTTAAGTAGACTGCCAACAATTCATTCCTAGAATATTAATTGGACACAGCTTGCACCTGAATCCTTTAGTCCCCAATGCTTGTGTTTATCTTACTACATTGTGAAGGGTCCACCATGCTAACTTGTAATTACCAAGTTTAATGAACTATGATCCTTTCTGTTGAAACAAACCATTAAGATATTGAAAGGGATTTTATAATAGGGATCAATCAGAAATTGTGGATGAACAAAGGATGATCATAGAATTAAGAGTTCCTAATATAATGGGTATTGACCTAACACAGTCAATGAATCTTCCTGAGGGGTGGGAGAGAGTGGACTTGAGTTTGATGGATAAGAAGTATTAATTCAGATAAAGGAGGAAAATGAAAGAATTCACGAAGGGAATATATAAAATAGAGTGGTCCAGTGGTAATCCCAGAAGTTTTAGAATGTCTAAAACAAAACATTTAACGTATGGGAACATGTTGAAAGTACTACACAAGTAATACACAAAGACTGTCTTCAAAACTTCATGTGCTTGTCCTAAAAATATGACTATTCATACAGGGAATTCATGAAGAACTTTGACCATTGGAGTAACATGATGACATCTGCATTTTAGGAAAATCCCTTTAACTTCAGGATTGAGAGTAGATTGGGGAGAGACCCAAAGCTACAACAGAAACACCTAATGACAAAGTCCAGGTGAAAGAAGTTGGGAGTGTGAGCTAAAGCTGAGACTTCAGGGGTCAGGAAAAGGAGAGGCTATAAGAGAAGCAAAAAAAAATAAAAGTAAATAATTGATTAGGAATTATTGAATGGGCAAAAGGGATGAAGGAAAAAATGAGTAAGGAGAGTTTACAACTTTCTGGATGAAGTTAGGAAGGTAGATAGAGGTATAACTCACAAAAATATAGACAAGACATACAAAAAGTTTGGGAAGAATAGGCAAGTTTGTCCAATCTTGGATATGTTGACTGTATAGTCATGAGAAGTCATTTGTTTCAGAAAGATATTTGACTTAAAAACATAAGTTTGGAAGAAATGGAAGTATTTAAATGTTAAAAGCATGTGAATGGGTGAACTCAATTCAGACATAATGTTCAAATTTTGTGAAAGGAAGAGAGGATGGAACCCTGGAATCAATCTCTAATGAGGTGGAGAAGATGGTTGGCCTGGGGTCAGAGGAGGAACAACTGTAGAGTGCCATGTTGTGGAAACTGAAGGAGACTAGTTTCAAAAGAAACAGATGGACTTATTAACATCCAGAGAAAGAAAGAGGAGAGTTCTTTCAAATGCACAGTTCTGAAATACAAATAATTGAATAGTAAAGTGTAAGAATCTCTCCTAAAGGCAGCATGTGTTTCTTCTTATCTCTGAGTAAAACTAGATTTATCCTAATTCAGACATGTTCAAGTCTCACCTGTAAGAAGAGTATCACCAGGAAAGGGGATTTTTTTTCATTATCTCTAACCATATCCCCTTATGTTGAAGCTCAAGGTACTTCATTCTTCTGGTGCAGAGGGCAGCCAGAGCTGGACTATGTGGTAACATATCAGGAGTGAAAAAAATCATGATGTTGGTTTCTTTTCCCTTTTCCCTCTCTAAGCCCTTTATGATGGCCCTTAGCAATTTAGCTGGAGGCTACCCCAGCCTTCTTTCTTCCTGGTAGGTATTCCAGGTCTAGAGGAGAGTCAGCACTGGATAGCTTTCCCCTTGGGTGTCCTTTACTTCCTTGTTCTAGTGGGCAACGTTACCATTATCTTCATCATCTGATTGAATCGTCCTTGCACCAACCCATGTACCTCTTCTTGGCCATCTAGCTGCCATTGACCTTGTTCTGGCCTCCTCCACTGTACCCAAAGCCCTTGCTCTGCTCCTGGTCCATGCTCATGAGATTGGGTACGTTGTCTGCCTGACCCAGATGTTCTTCATTCATGCTTTCTCCTCCATGGAGTCAAGTGTACTGGTGGCCATGGCTCTGAATCACTATGTGGCCATTTGCCATCCTCTGCACCATTCCACCATCCTGCATCCAGGGACCATAGGGCGCATTGGGATGGCAGTGCTGCTGCATGGAATGATCCTCCTCAGCCCCTTCCCCATCCTGCTTCAGAGCCTTATCTTCTGCCAGACCATGGTCATAGGCCATGCCTATTGTGAACATATGGCTGTGGTAAAACTTGCCTGTACAGAAACCACAGTGAACAGAGCCTATGGGCTGGCAGTGGCACTTCTGGTGGTTCGGCTAGATGTCCTGGCCATTGGTGTCTCCTATGCCCTCATCCTCCAGGCAGTGCTGAAGGTACCAGGGAGTGAGGCTCGACTCAAGGCCTTTAGCATATGTGGGGCTCATGTTTGTGTCATCTTGGTCTTCAGTGTCCCTGGGATGTTCTCCTTCCTCACTCACCACTTTGGCCACCATGTGCCCCATCATGTCCATGTTCTAATGGCCACCCTGTACCTCCTTGTGCCACCTGCCCTCAATCCTCTCGTCTATGGGGTGAAGACTCGGCAGATCCGCCAGCGAGTGCTCAGGGTGTTCTATGTTAAAGGATTGATCTGAATCCATTCTAGTTACTTTCTTCAGAGGTTCCTGACACAGGCACAGCCAAGAACTCATGGTTGTATGGATTATATGGATAGAGGCCATTCTACAATGAAGAGTCCTTCTAGTCCTACTAGCCCCATGCCAAGAATACCCCACAGACATTTGGCTCCACGTTCTGTTGGGATGTATCTGGATAGCTGGATCATGAATCGTCCCTGCTCCTTGACACACACACACGTTATATTTTTTTTTCTCCTGGTGCCCACAGTTGTCTACTCCTTTTTTCAGAGTTATTTCAGAGTAAGATAAATGACAGCTCTGATGATGACATCTTTCCTGCAACTCTGTCTGGAATGGGAATGGAAAGCTCCAAGTTTTGCTCAGTTTTAGAGTATCTTTAAACCTTCTATGTTTGACAGTGAGCTCCAAATCACTGGACTCCTGGGTAGCAGCAAGGTCTCTTCAAAGCAGCTGAGAAAGCCACTTTTTAAGAAAACACCCTTTATCCTAAAACTGATGTCATTTTACTTAAAATAAACATAATTGATACAGGTAGCTTTGGGCAAGGGAACTTAGTGCCAGCTGATAATGTTACATGGGAGTTGGAAAGCCACTGGATGTTACTTTTTGTGTATTGAGTCATCAAATATACCAATAAATTTTAAAATAATAAAAGAGTAAAGAATATATTCTCTTGTCAACATAGAATTTGAAAACCAATAACAACATGATGGCAATGAAAAGCCCTAAATACATGGGGGGGAAAAGCACATCTCAGTAAACATATATCAAATAAGAAATCACAAGAGTTAGGAGCTGGCAGAAGAACAAGTGAAGGGAAGAGTGCTTGAAAAGAATTGTGTTTTGATTGGGCTCTGTCTTGGGATTTGCAAAACAGAAAATGGATATTAAAGATAATATTTTGATGAAAGACAACATCATAGGAATGATAAATTACTTTATAAGTCCTCCAAGAAAAGTTGGGACAACCCAGATCAGCTAAGTTGGAAAGCACTCTCAAACGACTCATAAAATACTGTATATGAAGCCCTCAATTACTATCCCAAAAGGGACCTGATTACTAATATAAATGAATACCAGGAAATATCAATCACTCACCACCAATAAATCAGTCACAATCACTTTCAGAGCATGATTGGGATGAGAACTCTAAAGAGTTACAAACATTCGTTCTCGTTTAGCCACCCACTAATTCAAATGCCTGCATTTTATAGAAAACTACACTGGCCCCAGGACAAGATATGAAGATTGACACAACAGGGCTTCAAATAGGATGAGGAATACAATTTAAGGTATATCTAAGAAATGAATGAAAGGATGGGAATGTAGATGGTACCTGAAATCTGATGGAGAAACCAGGTAAGACAGTATGAAATTAGACACTGATAACTGGGTTGGGGGAGAACATAATATTTTACTTAAAATAAGACACACTCCAGTCAAAATAGCAACTATCAAGAATGCAAATAATAATAAATGTTGGAGAGGATGTGGGGAAAAATTTACACTCATACATTGTTGGTGGGACTGCAAATTAGTACAACCACTCTGAAAAGTACCACAATAGCCAAACAATGGATGCAACCTAGGTTTCCTTCAACAGATGAATGGATTAAAAAAAATGTGGCATATATTCACAAGGGAGTATTACTCAGACATAAAGAAGAATGAAATTATGGCATTTGCCAGCAAATGGATGGAACTGGAAGATATAATGCGAAGTGAAATAAGCCAGTCCCGAAAGTCAAAGGTCAAATGTGTTCTCTACTATGCAGAAGCTAATACAAAATAAGGTGATATGGAGAGAGAAATAAAACAAAAGGAAAGAAATCTTTCATCAAAATAGAAGAAATATCAGTAGAGTAGAAAAGGGGATTGAAGAGGAGGAGGAAAGAAATACAGGAAAAGGGAAGAAGAATGGAATGAATTTGTCTGAACTTTCATGTGTACATTCATGAGTACACCACAGTGAATCCCAACATCAAGTATACCCACAAAACACTAATTTTTAAAAATACTATAAATAACTCCAGAAAGATCATTAGAACTAGAGGGAGAGAAGCATGGAAGGGTGGAGCTGGAGGTACTAGGGAATGAATTACAGCAAATTATATTTCATGCTTTTGTGATTATATCAAAATGTACCCTAATGTTATCTATAACTAAAATGAATCAATTAAAAATATATAAAAAACATGTACCCATGCAAATATAAATTATCCTAGAATTTAACAAAATTTATTACAAATAAGGAATAAACCACAGAAAATTTATACAGCAGAGAAGTGGCCTTAAGTATAAATGATAATAATTTCTATCAGAGAGAAAGAAGTAGTGTATGACACATGCCACTTACTCTACATAAGACCAAAGTTCTGGAATCAACCTCTGTAGCTCCACAAGAGACTCAGTGATGGCACAAAACCAGGTTCAGCCATATCAAGGAGAATAAAGAGATCTAACACTTATAAGTTAAACAATTTAGGAAACTGAAGAGCATTTACAACTATTGGAATTACATTTGTTCTTCATTTGACAAACCATATCACTCCAAGTTCCTGAAGTAATGGCTTGATAAGTCCCTTTCAATTGATAAGGCCAGAAAAAACTTACAAGTTATTCCAAAAGGCAAAAGTTAAGCTTCTAGTCAGTGTAACAGAAAACAGGCATCAATATATAAATATCTCATAGACAGCCATTGAGCAAAGCAAAATATAAACTTACTCTTACATGAAATATTTAAATTTCCTATGCATTGTGAAAATTAATTCCCATTGTCAATTTCTGTTTCCAAGGTCAGGTCTCACTCATTTGACTTCTTACAATCTTCTCAGCAGTTTCTGGATTCCCTGCTTGATTTCCTTGGTCCTTACACCATAAACAATGCTGGGGGAATGAGGTGGTGCAGGATGTTGAGAAGGATGGGGACATCAGGGGGAATTCTCTCCCTGGCCAGGTTAGTGATGACCAGAACCAGCAGCACTGTGCTGAGAAGAGGATGAGGATGAAGTGGGACCCACATGTGCTCAGGGCCTTGGCCACGGCACCCTCAGCCTTGTTCCTTAGCACAACTTTCAAGATAAAGGAGTAGGAGAGAACAATAAGGATGAGGTCAGAACCCAGCAGTGTCCAGCCTATCACAAACTGGTAGAGCTGGTTTAAGGTGATGTCATCACATGACAGTTTGGACACAGACATGTTACTGCAGATACAGTTCTTAATAATTCGTACACGGTATCTCAATTGGGAAGAAAGTATCGGGATAGGCATAGTAAGAAGGACATTCCGGGCAGTGATAAAGATGGCAGCCCTGATCACAAACTGGCCAATGATGATGGAGGGGTACCGCAGTGGATGGCAGATGGCCACATAGCAGTCATAGGCCATTTACATGAAATTGCAGGATTCCATGGTGAAAAAACTGTTCATGATGAACATCTGGAGGGAACAGGCAGAGAAGCTGATAGATCTGAGGTCAAACCAGAAGATGGCCAGGACCTTGGGGATGACAGTGAGGCAGAGCACAATGTCCAGCAGGAAGAGGAGGCTGAGCAGGTAGTACATGGGCTCATGCAGGGAGGCCTCCAGCCAGATGGTGATGAGGAGGGTGGTGTTGGCCCCCATGGCCAGGAGGAAGAGGAGGCTGAGGGGCAGGGACAGCCAGTGCTGCCAACTCTGGTAGTTAGGGAAGCAGATGAGGAGGAATTCAGAGATCAGTACAGTGGACTAGTTGCTTTGTACTGCCATATGCTGTGCTCTCATCAGGACTGACACTTCAGAAAACCTTGATGGAAAAAATCAGGAATAAATCCATCTACACAATATGAATACCCACAGGGAGAAGTAACTCATTTTCCAAAGAATCATTTAAAAATAGTAACAGGTAAGTATCTAGTATCCTAAGCTAGATACTTAGCTGTTAAAAACCCTGTAATTAGAATGGACAGAAAAAAAATTATATTTCTTTTTTTGCCTGAGATAATCCCTTTTTATGCTACTTTTAAGTTTTTTATGCCTAACTTGGTTGGTAAATTATGTAATCAACCTCCTTATAAGACAATACCAAAGCAGTTTTACAGATGAAGAAATAAAGGCAAAGGTAAGAAAAGTCACTCTATTAAATTCATGGTGAAACCATGACTTGAAACCATGAAATCTGGATCTTACAGCCACTACTTTTTCTGCTACTATAAAAACATATATGAAACTACTTATGCAGGCCCAGCTAGTAAAGTAGATCAGCCATAGATTCCAAACCAATGTTGGTCTCTGTCCTTCATCCAAGAGACGATATCACAGGCAAAGGAGGAATCAGACATAACTACATTACCAGATAATACTTGAAGACTTCATTAGAGTTGTGACTATCATATGTATGGAAAATAAATCTATAGACATCTAAAAAAATAACACGTGGTTTTAAGAAAATGTAAAAATTTTATATATATCCTATTGTCTTAAGCAAGGTGTTGAGATGAGAACAGTAAATTTCAGGAGACAGCAATTTTTGGTCCAACAGTACTATTCCTAGACTAAGGAACAACTGGATGTGGTGGCACATGCCTGTAATCCCAGTGCCTCAGAAGGCTGAAGAGCCCAAGTTCGAAGCCAACCTCAGCAACTTAGCAAGGTCCTAAGCAACTTAGCAAGATCCTTTCTCAAAATAAAAAGTAATTTTTAAAAAGGGGGTTGGTGATCTGTCTCAATGGTTAAACACCCCTGGGTTTGATCCCTGATTAAAAAAAATTTTAAAAAAAATTAAAAAAAGGAAAGGGGAGGGACAGCAGCAACTGACTCCATGTGAATTCACCATCAGTCACAAACCCACACTCTATGGCTTCCTGACCAAATATATCATAAGCAGTTGTGGAAAAAAATAATGGGTTAACCTTTTACATGATTTCCATGCTAAAGCCTACCTCTGAACATTGGTTGATATGCCCAGTGACACTGTTTCTTTAATGCTGTTAGGAAGTTCACACTCAGCCACTTTTAATCAATGGTAACAGTAGTCCTAATGAGTGTTGGAGTCTTTCCATCAATTTCTCTCTCTTTTCCTCTGAGAAAATGGAAGCCAGCTTCTCAAAGGTGAGAAATGTGAATATTTGAAGGCATAGATGAAGGTTGAAATAAACAAATGTTCCATTGTTTGCCTAATAATGTGTATTCATCCTCCATATAATCTTTAGCACCAGCAAAATGTCTGTAGCAAAAAGACAATGTAGAGAATATATATAATTTTAAATTTTAAAATGCTAAAGATTTATTTTACAGTTTTTCCTGAAATAGTTATTTTAAGTTTTTCTTGTTGTACTAAGTCTTTAAAATCAGAATTTTGCAATTGGAACTAGCCGCATTTCAAGTAGCTATTGACTCCTGCATCGGACATTGCAGGTCTAAAGACATGGGAAACTTAAAAGTTTCTCTTTTTGTTTTGCTTGACGTATGAGTTTAATCTTAGTGTTGGCCACTTGGCATCTATGATTCTTGGGTTTTATATGGAACCTGATTTCATCAGGTTCCATTTCTGGGCCAGCTCAAAATTACAATTTTCATTTTCTTTTTCAGTACTACTCATCAAGCTTCCTTCAGGAATTTCTTAGTGAATTGACCTTCCAGTCCTAAAAATGGGAACCTATCCATTGTCTCAGCTTCTGTATTCACAGAGGCCTCTACCAGAGACTAGAAGTCTCCAGCAACTAGCACTCTTACCCCTTAACTTAAACTAATTATTACTTCATCATTGTCCCTTCCTTAAATCAGTGAAGTAACTTATTTGTCATGATTAAAGTCACTATTTAGAAAATAATGCCAAATTTTCAGATATCTCCAAATGTAGCAATAGAATAGAATAGAATAGGATAAATGTGGCATCATTCTCTTACAAAAAAATATTTGGTTATTTCACATAAGAACTACAGGTAGATACTGTTAACAAACCAGAAGAAAAAAGTTGAACTTCAAAATTTAGAAGTGAAATTAGAAAACAAATATAGCTTCAGCTATAAACCCAAATAAAAATCTATTTATCCTGTAAGTCAGACCATACAAACTTACCTCTGTCCAGATTTTGATAATCTTCATTTATATATATATATATATATATA
>NW_026000174.1:18932004-18942724 GCF_001458135.2 Marmota marmota marmota
ATATATATATATATATATATATATATATATATATATATATATATATATATATAAAACATCATCTGAATTGTTTCCAATTCCCCATTAAGTTTTTTCTCCTTGGTCAATGAGCCAAAGATAGACTTGACTCCATAACTAGCAACTGGAAAGATAATGTGTCCCAACCATGAAAGCAGGAGACAGCACCAAGAGATGAGGCAGAATGAGACAGGAGGGTGATATGAAGGCAGCTAGGATTACTGGTCCTATCTCATCTGGTGCCTCCAGGGCAAATTTCTGTAGGGAGTTTAAATTGTATTTGGGAATATGAACTCATTGAGGATTTCCTGGTCTCCAACTGCCATAGGCAACAATGAAGGTGTAGGTGTAATTCAAAACCCCTCACCCTGCAAATCTCAGTTTTTCTAAATGGGTAATTGTATCATTCCTAGACCAAAGAGGGACAGTAAACTACCATGTACCTGAGTGCCCCCTTTTTGTTCCCAATATCTAGTCAGTTAAGGGATCAATAAGGACAATCCTGGACCAGAAAGTCCAGATACATATTATCTTTAAGGAAATGGACGTCTCTTATGCACATTAGGAACTAAGACAAGTCAGTATTATCTGTAGGAAGACACTTTTTTGCATGCACACCAGGTACTTCTCAGGATGCTGGTCAGACCAGCAAACTAAACAAGTTAACACTGATGATGTCACTGCTTCTGCAGCCTAACATATAAAATCCCTCTCTGAATGGGGATGGGCACGGAACTCAGGGCACTGAAGGAAAGATACACATCACTCATCCAGCTGGCCACCACTGGACCAAACACCATGAGGGAGGGGAGGCACTGCCTGGAAAAGCACCATAAGGACTGAGGTGCTGTCAGCCTGTCACCACTGATCTCTCCTTAGTGCAGGCTCTGGTCTCTTGTAAGCTTTCCCAAACAAATCATATGTCCTCCATGCTGTCTCTGGCCACGTTTTTTTTTTTTTTTAGGCCTGTCTGGGACCTATCTTACTGACCTGGCACAACTAGTCTCTGGACAAGACAGTAGTGTACAGTTCATGTTCAAAAACTTTGCCCCCATAGAAAAATAGGGAAGAAGCTGATTTGGAGAAATTGGCAGAAACTTAATCTGAAACTCCAGACCCTCTATAGACCTACCAGAAGAATTTCTTCTTCATACTTATATCGGACTCCTGAGTCCCTACATGCCTCATTATTGGCCTATTCATAGTTTCCCTGGTTCTGAAGTAGACCAAACAGCTCAACACTGTACTATAACCACCATTTATGGCCATTTGGTGCACCATTTGGCTCAACCCCTTGGGGGCTCCAGAGGATATTTTCACTTCCCTCTGACCCTCCCTGTCCCAGATGCCCACAGCAGCAAAGCCTTTTTAGCCATCTGAACATTGGACCATAAGGCCATTCCTCAGGGATGGGAAAAGAAAACACAGAAGACAAATTTAATATGGGATAACAGTGAAGAGAGACAGAAAGTTGAGGAAAATCAAGACAACTTGGAGCATTCAAGGTAAAGAATATATGCATCTGGAAACAAGCATTTCTAGACATAGGACAGAGAGACCTCTGTTTTAGATATTAGGTATACTCCTAGAAAAAATACATTTAAATAAGAATTTAGCATTTAACCTACAATCACATGACAATAAGCTAATTTTAAGTTGAAAATATTATAAAATTGGAAATATGCTTAAGACACCTAACCTACCAAACATCATAACTTAGCAACAGTACACTGTAGAGTATCAGATGTTTACCTTATAATCAGGCCCCTGACTGGGAGTTGTGGCTCACTGCTGTTACCCAGCATCAAAAAAGAGAATCATACCAGCATCACTATCCCAGAAAAGATCAAAATTCAAAATTTGAAATGTGGTTTCTACTGTAACACTACTATAATGTCAAAAAATAAAAAGTCAAGCCATCCTAATTCAGGAACTATCTTTATTCTTTTTCTTCTTTTTTTAAAGAGAAAGAGAGAATTTTTTAATATTTATTTTTCATTTTTTGGTGGACACATCTTTATTTTATTTTTATGTGGTGCTGAGGATCGAACCCAGCGCCCTGCGCATGCCAGGCGAGCATGTTACTGCTTGAGCCGCATCCCCAACCCCTTCTTCTTTTTTTACTGTCAATACTTTTTTATTTTATTTTATTTTATTTTAAAGAGAGAGGAGAGAGAGAGCGAGAGGAGAGAGAGAATTTTAATATTTTGGTTTTTTTTAGCTTTCAGCGGACACAATGTCTTTGTTTGTATGTGGTGCTGAGGATCGAACCCGGGCTGCACGCATGCCAGGCGAGTGCATACAGCTTGAGCCACATCCCCAGCCCAATTAATTTTATTTTTGATTGACACACTACATTTATATTCATTTTTAAAATACCAGGTGATTTTTCAATTCATATCAATATATGTATATATTGGGTAATAATCAGCTAAGGAAGATTAGCAAATACAGCACCTTAAACTTTTATCATCTCTCTATAGTAAGTACATCCCAAATCTCTTCTAACTATATATATAAAATGCATCATTCTGCTGTGCCACAGAGCACTAGAACTTATTCCTCCTATCTAACTGTAACATGGATTGTACCTGTTCTCCCCAGTTCCCTGGCCACTTCTCTCCCCAGACTCTGGTAACCACCACCCTATAGCCAGTGTGCCAAAACTAGACATGTTGGAGACATATTACTTCCCTTATTAGTACCCACAGTGTAGTGTCTTGATTGAAAATTGAAATGAGCAGATGAATTATTCATTATTAATTATAGAGCATGACTAGAGTATGAAAATCTGACTCACTTGCTGAGATGAGTCCAGGATTTCTTTGCATATGTGCAGTAGTAATGAGAAAAATGCCTTAAAAAGCTGCAGAGTTTTGAAAAAGGAGCACAGGAGCTGGAGAGGATGCTGAGGCACAGCCCTTTCTCTTTCCTACTTCCCAAGGCCTAATTTTCAGGACTGAGATAGCAGTCAGATTCAGATGATGGGGCACAACTGGACAAAAAAAGACCTGTCCTTTTGTGCTTCTCTGTCTTCTGAAGAACACCTTGAGGTGGATGGCAACCTCACCTCGCTGGTCCAAGCTAGAACTGCCCATAAATAATGCCAAGGAGAAGAGATGGTTCTATTATACTCTACCCTTGGAACACTACCACCTCCTCCTGGACAAAAGGAATGGACCCAGGGAGGGTCCCATGACTGCCTGGTTTATGCATTATCAGTGTTCCTGTACAGAAGTCCTCACTCAAGAATGATAATAAATCAAAGGAAAGGGAAATTACAACAAAAAGTAAAAACAGACAAGATTGATAACACCAGGGGACAATATCACTCCTTTCTACTGAGAATGCTTCAGTAGAAACGGATAATAAAAGCTTAGCAACATTTTTTAGACAAAGTGTCAGGTCACGGCTGATTCTGAGAGAGACTACAGGAGCAATTCTATCCCAAGAAGGAAACTGAACTAAAACGAGGCTTGAACAAGACTGTCTAGAGAAAACATGTATTGCAGAATTTGTGGATTCTTATTGTGTTATTTCACAGCTAAACTGAGAGTGTCAATTCTCTTTACGCTTAGGGAAGAGGTTACAAAGTAATCAAGCATCAGCATACTATGTGGACAGGAATCAAAAAGATAATTTACCAAGAAAACTGCTTGGGGGTGTGGTGAAAGCAGATTTCTGTTTTATGATTACTGTGTCAGAGCCTGTCTTGGTCCCTGAACTATGTCAAAATTTAATGTGGAAAGAACTGGGGATGGGTTGGGAGGAACTGGCATTGGAAGCCAGGTAGCCTCAAAAGTATATGAGCATGGGGTGGCATTGTAGTCTCCTATCACTGATAGCCGTCCTGTGGCATTTCAGAAGGGATGCTTGTGAGAAACTTTATGGAATATCCAGACTGAATTGGATATAGATAGAGTTTGTCCAATTGACAATTTTATGGGAAACCCAATAGTTTTGGATTCCAACTTTATAATTCTCACATAAACAAAAGAATTTCCCAAGCAAATAAACTGTGGAGGCTGGGGTTGTATCTCAGTGTAGAGCACTTGCCTAGCATCTGTGAGGCTCTGGGTGCAATCCCCAGCAACACATAGAAATCAATAAGTAAAATAAAGGTATCATGTCCATATACAACTAAATAATATTTTTTTAAAAAGAAAATAAAGTATAATTAAAACAACTATAGGGACAGAGGAGGAATCAAGTGACATGGATACCATCTATCCAAGTTAAATGGAGCATTTGGCAGTGAGCTGACTCTTAATCACAGGACAGTAGGGGAAGCCATATGTCTAGGGAAATGTTAATAAAAGCAATAACAACTCAAAGTGTGTATAATCTGAAATGCATAAATTTAAGGAACTATTCCAAAAAAAACTTTCACAATTAGTTTATTTGTTCTTCAAAACAACAATAATAAGATCAGTACCACCATTTTCAAGGTAAAGAAACCCATGGTCCATGAGCTTAGCCCAAATTCATGAAACCTGAGTACACAAATTTAGCCAAATTGTCTGATATGAGAATCAAATTCTAACGATCCAGACTATCCTAGTGCTAGTCTTCACTGTATAAAAGTTAATTTAGAGCTGGCTATAGAAATAAGACTCTGTGTTAGGTACTGTAAGAACAATAATAGCACCAGGCTCAGGGGCACGTGCCTGTAATCTCAGCAACTTGGGAGGCTTAGAAAGGAGAATTTCAAGTTCTAGTCCAACCTAAGTAACTTAGCAAGACCCTGCCTCACAATAAAGACTAAAAAGGGTTTGAGGAGAGATGGAACTCAGTAGTAAAGTGCTACTGGGTTCTATCCCTAGTACCAAAAATAAACTAATTAATTAATTAATTAATAGAAAGGAATGGGGATGTAGGTCAGTAGTAAAGTACCCCTGTTTCAATCCTCAGTAGAGGAAAAAATAAAGACATGGGGGAAAAAACATTAAGGGCATAAGACATGATTGTTGTTTACATGTAATTACAAAGGGAGGAAGGAAAGATATGTAACATTAAAAATCCACTTTGTTGCACACATTTTAATCTTGATTTCCCTACATATAGAAAAATAAAAGTAATCATGTAGAATTAGAAAGATGAATAAAATACTGTCTCAGCTTAAAAGAAGATTAGGACATTGTCTGAGAAATACAGCTACTTGAGAGACAAAGTAATGACAGCTGAGAGGACCTGGAAGAAACTCCTTCTGTAGAAGGTGGCCTGTGAATTAAGCCTTGTAGGAAAGATGGGGTTTGGCAAATGAATATATGAGTAAAAGAAGGGTGATATCCAAAGTGTCAGATGGTGAAAGAGAGACAGCAACATGGGCATAAAGAGCACTCAGGAAATAATGAGCAGTTCATTTTGGCTATAGTGGCAGAGAAAGCAAAGAAAGTTCAGGGTAAGTTGAAAAGTATGAACATGAAAAATCTGAAATTGAAACTTCTGTAATGTATGAAAATTGTTGAAAGATTTCAAATATAAAATAACTAATATTAATAAATATTAATATAATTTATTCAGCAAAGATAAGTATACAAAAGAAGTAGGATAGCTCAATTGGAAAAGTTGACAAATGATGCTTGGAAAAATCTGGGCCTGAAATCTTATTTTTTATCTCCCAAGAAACAGGCTACCACTGTAAAATATGCACTGGAGATACTGCACTAAGATGTGGCATGATTAAGAAGGAGATCACAAAATTTTGGAACACACTTTTCTATGAAAAAAAAAAAAACTCTATAGCTGTCTTTTCCTAGATGCCTGGAAAACTGTGAGAAGCTTTACCAGCCACAGCTCAGGATGGAGGCTGAGTTACACAGAGCAGGGGAGGGCATAGATATGGCAGCATACAGATGCAGTTCTTGATGATGTTTCCTGCACAGTATCTTAGTCTAGCAGAAAGGATGGGAACTGGAAGAGAAAAGAGGACATTTCTAGCTATAACAAGACAGCAGCCCTGACCACAAATTGGCCAGTGATGATGGAAGGGTACTGCAGTGGATGGCAGATGGCCACATAGCAGTCATAGGCCATCACCATGAAAGTGCAGGACTCCATCGTCAGGAAACTGTTCATGATGAACATCTGGAGGAAGCAGGCAGAGAAGCTGATGGGTCTCAGGTCAAACCAGAAGATGGCCAAGACCTTGGGGATGACAGTGAGGCAGAGCACAATGTCCAGCAGGGAGAGGAGGCTGAGCAGGTAGTACATGGGCTCATGCAGGGAGGCCTCCAGCCAGATGATGAGGAGGAGGGTGGTGTTGGCCCCCATGGCCAGGAGGAAGAGGAGGCTGAGGGGCAGGGACAGCCAGTGCTGCCAACTCTGGTAGTTAGGGAAGCAGATGAGGAGGAATTCAGAGATCAGTGCAGTGGAGTCATTGCTGGACGATGCCATAAAAAATATCCCAATCAAACTGGAAATATAAACTATCTTACAATGAAGTACTAAAGTATATGATCACAGAAAGTATGTATCCTGGATGTGGTGGACTTCGGGTTTACACTGGAGCCCAAACCTGTCTCAATGAAATTTAAAAATAATCACCAACATCATCATCATTATCATCATCATCAACATCATCAACAACAACAACATCACATCGTTAAAATTATTAACATCATCAACATCATCATTGTCATTAACAACAACAATTATCTGAGCATGTGTCCTGTGCTGGGCACTATGTTGAATGCTTTTACATTCATCATTTCATTTCATTCTTTTAAAAAATACTGAAGAGTAATTAGTATTCTCCTAGATATTTCACCAATAACAAATGGAGATTAGAGAGAACAGAGTGGTTAGATTATACAGAGCCAGTAAGTAGAAATGCCAGGACTATGAGCCACAGAGTCCAACAGTAGGATCCCTGTTTACAGACACTAATCTACTCCACCTCCAAAAGCGTATTTACCTAATGGAACACTTTGTCCCTTCCTTCTTTAATTCCTCTCTTGCTTCCTTTCTTCTGTGTTTAGAAGACAAGGCTATATGGAGAGCTTCAGGAATAATAAGGGTTTGGTTTGGCCAATTCCATGTAGACCCAAGGAATGCCCAGCCCTCTACTCTTCAGACCTGGACAGGACCTGACTTGAGGATTCTTTAGTTTCATTCTTCAGGAAGCACTAGATATAGAGGCAGAGAAGCCCTTGACAGCTGCCAAGAGCAATAATTTCTTCCCTCCCCAAAGAGAATTTCATTTTAAAGCCATGGTGTCTGCCATTCCCTTACTGAATTATTTGCTGTTGTTTTTCTTTGTAAAGGCTCAAAAGGACTTTCTTTGTTTTGGTTCCTCTGGAGAGGACTATGATTATCTCACCCTAGTGACAGAGACTGGGGACACCAGGAAGAAGATGGATATTTGTGGGTGCTTCTTCAAATGAAAGGCAGGATCTTTGAAGAGCTTTTCAAAAGCAGAACACACCTTGAATCTTAGAAGACAGGAGAAATATTTTGTTATCCTGGGAAGAAAATTGAAAGAGGTCCAGAGGCTTTGGGAATGATAAGGGTTTGGGTCTAACAGTACCCTTCCTCATCTGGAGGTCTGAGTGGGCTGGCTACCTTCAGCTGGCCCATATGGGTCTCTTGATTTATACTGCTCTTATCAGGCTATGAGCTAATCTGTCACAGGAATATTGTGCAAGGATGAGCTGCTCTTAAGGTGCCTTGAGTGCTATACTTTTAATCCTTTCTTCTCCTTCTCTGAGAAGCACAGCCTCAGACAGTTCACTATGAAAAAGGAAGGTGAGACAGAAGTACTCCTGGTCTCTGTGGAGGCTGCTCCCTACTCCACCATCTGGATGACTGTTCAGAAGGACCCTCTGAATTGTCCTGTCTCCAAATTTCATCAAGATTTTGCCTGCTCCTTAGATTGTGATCCCTTTCCTTATGTCAAGGGCCATTTCTTTATTTATTATGGACATTAAGACATGAATTGATGGTGACATATGGCTGTAATCCCAATGGCTTGGGAGGCTGAGACAGGAGGATTGCAAATTCAAAGCGAGTCTCGGCAACTTAGTGTGAGGCTCTATACAACTTAGCATGACCCTGTCTCCATATAAAAAATTTTAAAAGGCCTGGGGATGTAAATACAGTTCAGTGATTAAGCACCCATGGCTTCAATCCCTGGTACAAAAATGATTTGAAATGACATTCCATAATCAAAGTCAGAAGAATTACATGTGGGTGATGACAGAAAAGAAGCACTCAGGATTCATTATTTAACCATACACAAACATGTACTTGCCACTTGTTATCAATCAAGGTAATGTGAAACACACTGAAGAAAGATGAATAAGACAGGGCCTTCAATCTTATGTCACAGTGTTAGGGATTAGTTTCTATTTTTGAGCTTGTGTGACTGAAAAAATAAACTTTACTGAGAAATTAGAAATGAGAATGGGAGAGAGAAGAGGATTTCAAAATAAATTTATATTTAAAGTTTTAACCCTGAGATATTGGCAAAATATCCAAGTAAAGTTTTCCAGATATCATTCAAAATATGATATGTCTAGGAAATTCATACTGCAAGTGAAAATGTGCTTTTTGCTTTTTTGAGGGGAAAAAAATAAGGTAAAGAAGCTATTGGTATGTTTTCAAAAGTGAGAAAGATCTAAGCATGTCTTTAAAGTTTAGACTAAGCATTTCCAAGTGGTATTGGTAGTTGTTAATTCAGAAGAAAAAGGAATCATTTGATGGAATAAAGTTTCAGAAAAGATAGCAGAGGGTTGTTTCAATACCATCAGTGAGAGCTCTTGAATAAAACAATGACAGGGACAGAGTTTCTGGCTTCCCACCACTCCTCTTTTCACAAAAGAAATTGTCAAGTCTGGAAGCCAAGAGTGAGTACTTATCCAAATGGTAAATCCTGTGGCTTTGTGTTGGGTAGTTTGGTGAAGGGGAAACAAACAAACAAAAACAGAATGAAAACCATGAGACTGGCTCTCCCACAGAAAAAATAAATCCATGTTGTATCCCCAGCTATAGTAGTATTTTAAGTTGCAAATGAAAGCAAATGTCCAGTTACCTGGCATCAAAATGACTTTTCCTCTGAGATAGGAGGAAATTGACTGTGTTCATAGATATTTTGAAGATAAGAGGGAAAGTTCTTTCTTTTTTTTCATAAAATACAGTTACTTTCTGATATCTTAGCCACCTCTCTGCCCCAAAATGCATTTTATCTTAGAAATATTCCAAAGATTAACTTTCCATACTCTGTACATATTTTAAATCATAGATATATGACACAGCAAGAATTCCCAACATAGGTATCCAATAGAAGGCTCTGCCATGAGATTAGATTACCATCAGGCCATCCCCTAGCCCCAGGGCAAACTCTCTCGTTTCTTTTCAATAACTATTTTCTTTGGAATTAATTTCACATCTTAGTGAAGAATTCCTATTAAAGATAGAGTATCTCAAAGATTCTAAGGAGATCAAAACTCTCGCACAAGACACCTCTTTGAGGACCAGAACTAGATACCTTCAAGAAAAGTATAGAAATAGTTGAGGTTCACCAAAGGTTGAATAGAAAGGGTGAGTTTTAGACAAAAAAGACCTAGGCAATTCATTTACCTTGTAAGTAAAATTGTCAATGCTTCCCTTTTTCCCTGGCTGTAATTGTCCTAGTATATGGGATCCACATTCTGAACATTTATCTGCTAGGATTCCAGTTGTCTCTTTGAGGGATACCATCTGTTTTTTCCTCTGACTAAATAAAGAGCACGTGGTCAGGTACCTAGAAGGATAATGGCTACCACAGACAAGAAAGCAAGAGAGAGCCAAGAAGTCCCAGCAGGATGAGAGAGAGGGGCCACAGTCTATAATCCGTGTGGCTGGAATTACTGATCCTGCACACCTGTCCCATTGGATAAGTCTCCTCTAGGAGAGATTAGGTTTGTTTAAGAAAGTATCTGACTTCCTGAATAGAAAATAAAGATAATAAATCTGATCCAAGGACTTCCACTTTGAAAATCTCAAGCTTCCAAACACAGATTGTACTATAAAAGACTGGGGCGGGCGGGAGGAGCCTTCTACCCATCATAGGGCTTTATGACAAACTAGAATTCAGAGCTTAAAACTGGAATAAGGACAGTTCTGTATCGGTTTTCCACTCCACTTACATATATGATTAGGAAAATTACTCTCAGCATGAATCTGAGAGGTAACATGCATAGGAAACATACCACCACTGGAAAGGCTTTTTCTTTCCAATAATCTCAGATATGACTCCAAAGAGTGTCTTGGTCAATTTGAACAAGTGAGAAAATCAGAGCACTTTTCCAAACTCAGTCCCTAGGCTAGACCCACCCAAAATGTTCCAGAAATCTACCTTCACGTTCTGCTTTGATGATATCAGGAGCATCCAAGTATAGAACATGCATTAAGCAAAAATTGCTATCTTCTGAGAGCTTACTTAATTAATAGAGAAAAGTGGATTTAGAATACACATTTAGAGTACAGTTGTGAATGTCATTTTTTTTTAATTTTTATTGTTGGTTGTTCAAAACATTACATAGTTCTTGATATATCATATTTCACACTTTGATTCAAGTGGGTTATGAACTCCCATTTTTACCCCATATACAGATTGCAGAATCACATCAGTTACACATCCATTGATTTACATATTGCCATACTAGTGTCTGTTGTGTTCTGCTGCCTTTCCTATCCTCTACTATCCCCCCTCCCCTCCCCT
>NW_026000174.1:18945267-18992593 GCF_001458135.2 Marmota marmota marmota
AACTTTTGTTTATCGTGGAAGGTTTTAATTTCATCTTCCATCCTGAAGCTTAATTTCGCTGGATACACAATTCTTGGTTGGAACCCATTTTCTTTCAGTGTTTGAAATATGTTATTCCAGGATCTTCTAGCTTTCAGAGTCTGTGTTGAAAGATCAGCTGTTATCCTGATTGGCTTACCCCTAAATGTAATCTGCTTCCTTTCTCTTGTAGCTTTTAAAATTCTCTCCTCATTCTGTATGTTGGGCATCTTCATTATAATGTGTCTAAGTGTGGATCTCTTATGATTTTGCACATTCGGCGTCCTGTAGGCTTCTAGGATTTGGGATTCTGTCTCATTCTTCAAGTCTGGGAAGTTTTCTCGTATTATTTCATTGAATAGATTGCTCATTCCTTTGGTTTGGAGCTCTGTACCTTCCTGTATCCCAATGACTCTTAAGTTTGGTCTCTTGATGTTATCCCATATTTCTTGGATGTTCTGCTCATGGTTTCTTAACAGTCTTGCTGAGCTGTCTATGTTCTTTTCCAGTTGAAATACTTTATCTTCATTGTCTGATGTTCTATCTTCTAAGTGTTCTACTCTGCTGGTAGTATTCTCAATTGAGTTTTTAAGTTGGTTTATTGCTTCCTGCATTTCTAGGATTTCCGTTTGTTTGTTTTTTATAACCTCTATCTCCCTGTATAGTTGATCTTTTGCTTCCTGGATTTGTTTATGTAATTCATTGTTGAGGTGATCTTTCATTGTCTGATTTTGCTGTCTAATGTCTTCCTTGAGACTCCAGATCAAATGAAGCATGTATATCCTGAATTCTTTATCTGACATTCCATCTGCTACAGCTATTACCTCTTCTAAAGTTGAGTTGACCTGCATTGCTTGTGGTCCTTTCTTTCCTTGTCTTTTCATACTGCTTGCGTTTCTTTCTGCTTGGTGAAACTGTTGTGTTTTTGAAATTTTCCCCCTATATATTTATATTGCTCTTGTGTAGTTGAAAAGTCTCCCTTGCAGGGGCAGGTGGCTCTGCTCCTCCTCCAATAGGGGTGATCTGTCTCCCATGCTGATGGGCCGCTGGGCCTGTTCTGCCGGTCGGTCGCAGGTCTGCCTACCTTGCAGGCGCAAGCGGCGGCTCTGCTCTGCCCTTACTCCAATTGGGGTGACTTGACTACCACGCCGGCGGGTCTCTGGGCCTGTTCCGGGCACGGGTGGCAGCTCTGCTCTGCCTCTACTCCAATTGGAGTGACGTGACTACCACGCCCGCTGACCCCTGGGCCTTTTCTGCTGGTCGGTCGCAGGTCTGCCTACCTTGCGGGCACAGGCAGCGGCTCTGCTCTGCCCCTTTTCCAAATGGGGTGATGTGTCTGCCACGCCAGCAGGCCTCTGGGCCTGTACTGCTGGTCGGTTGCAGGTCTGCCTACCTTGCGGGCACAGGCGGCAGCTCTGCTCTGCCCCTACTCCAATTGGGGTGTTGTGACTACCACGCTGGCAGGTCGCTGGGCCTGTTCCGGGCACGGGCGAAGGCTCTGCTCTGCCCCTACTCCAATTGGGGTGACGTGTGTACCACGCCGGCAGGCCACTGGGCCTGATCCGCTGGTCGGTCGCAGGTCTGCATACCTTGCAGGCGCGGGCAGCGGCTCTGTGAATGTCATAATAGTACTTATAGAACAAAGGGAAAGGGACAAAATATAAGTGAATGAACAAGTGGGATATGGTATGGGAGTAATAGACAACTCTAGATAGGGCAGAGGGGTGGGAGGGGATTAGCAAGGATGGTGGAATGTGATGGACATCATTATCTAAAGTGCATGTATGAAGACACAAATTGGTGTGAATATACTTTATATACAACCAGAGTTATGAAAATTGTGCTCTATATGTGTAATATGAATTGTAATGCATTCCACTGTCATATATTTAAAAAATAACATACATAAAATAAACTGGCTAGCATCCAGTTTTCCCATTTATGAAATAGAACAAATGATACTTAAGCATAGGTGTTACTGTGAGAAGGGAAAAATGCTATAATTTCCTAAAGTCCTGTTAGGTCAGAGAACATAGAAATCTAATAGCAAAAAAGAAAGGTGCAGAAAACAGGAGAATGAAATCTTTCCTTTTAGGCAATGATAATAACAGAAAGACCTGTGTAGGGTGATGATATTGATGAGGCATTAGGAGCTGGTTCTTTAGAAGAAGGAGGTAGAGAGTAGAGTACCAGGGTACAATGTTTAAGGTAAGCAGGGGCAGCTTTGTGAAGATCCTTAGTCGTTTTTCTGAGAGTAGGCATCGTCATGTGCACTATAGGGAGTGAATATTTGGAAAAGGGGGAAATTTCAACATGGCGGCGGGTGCTGAGAGATCAATCTTGTGACCTCCTCAGCTGCACTGGCAAAGACAGATGTCAGACGGACTGAACGCTGTTTGCTCAGGAACATTTGGCAATGGTGGGCTGAAGTGGATCTTGAGTGAGCAGTTTAAGCCTCTCAGAGGCCACACTGAGCTTGGCGTGGGTGAATTCAGGTGGCCCCATGTGCAGTTTCTGGCTGATTGTGTTCCACCACCAAACCACTACAACTCAGTGCTACAGAGACGCTTGAGCGGAATAGAGAAACAACTCTTCAGTTTCCATAGGCCAGCAGACCCAGAGCTGAGGTGGGACCAGGGAGAGACAGACTGGACCCACCCTTCCCATCGGACACCCAGGCAGAGATAAAAGTGTCCACCATGGCAGAGAACTGATGTCACCAGAATTCGGCAGATGGGATAGCTCTGCAGTGAAAGCATTGACTGCAGGTGTGTGAGCCTCGGCCCCCCCCTCTCCACACAGCCAGGAAATTTCAAGGGCCCCTCCCAGATCTCTGTGAGCATGATTGTCAGCCCCAAGTCTGTCAGGAGGGGCACTTGACCCCCGGCTACCACTCCTACCAGCGCTGAAAACTGAGGCCTCTTTCACCACCTCCCAGGGGTGTGGATGCCGGAGTAATAAGGCAAAATAAGCTGATGGCCCCCATCCCCACACACCACAACCTTGGGGTCTTGGTGAATGGCAAACAGAGAGAGTGCCCAGTCGTTCAAGAAAATAGGGATCCAGGGAGAAGCAGGCCTGGTGTGTAGCTAGTTCTGTGGTAAAAGTCACCGGTGAGCAGGGCCTGGCTAGCAAGAGAAGCGGGGAGGAGGCTGGAGACCAGGAAAGGCCCTGGGTGACCAGGATTGGAGATCCACAAAGTGGGGGAGGAAGAGCCGCCTCACAGGGATTGTTTCCTTCATATTGAGAGGAGAAGCTTGGCCCAGTGGGCACAGCTCCACCTACTGGAAGAGAAGTTAATCGAACTTTAAGAATGCATTTATCTTTTTTTTTTTCATTTCTTTTCCATTTCCTTTTTTCACTTTTCTTGTATTCTACCTATTTTCTCCTTTCTCTCATTCTCTTTAGTGACTTCTCCCTTCCCCTTCTTAAACCTTTCCTCCCAAGCATTATGATTCCGTTTATGTGTAATTTACTAAATGTATATAGTTAAATGTTCTGAGGAGATCTATAGTGCTCCCAAGTCCCTAGATACCCCCAAATACCTTGGACCATTCTCCTGTTAATATCCCCCTTCAGTAGAGCGATCTTCCAAGGTTGCCAAGATATACCAACCCCTATAACTTCACATCACCCGACCTAAACATAAAGTGCCAAGACCAAACGGCACATCGCTATATGTCATCAGAATCCATATGCATTTTATGAAACGAATGGATCTGCTTTAAAGTACAATAAAGCTCAACATCTCTAGACATAGTCTCCCATCACATAGGAGAGACCCCAGAGATATACAAAACCAAAATAAATTTATAGGAGTAAACACTAACTCAGAGTCAAACAGAGCCAGAAGTTAAATGAGCATCATGAAAAAACAAGGAAGAAAAGGAGTACAAACAATGCAGGACAGCCTAAATCTACAGGAGAACCTAGAGGCATCAGAAAAATGGTCAGATAAAGAACTCAAGGAATACCTTACTCAGATGGAATGGAATCTTAAAGAGGTCATTAGAAAGCAAATGCAGAGACTGGAGGAGGACGGATCAAGCCCAGGCGACTGTGAGAAGGCTTGAGGAAACACCTGAACATGTGGAATCCCAGTGCCGGGCACCCAGGGCCAAATCCACATCCCCCCAACTTGGGGTACCCTGGAGGTTCCAATCCTGGGTATCCACCACATCCACCACCTGTCAATCCGGCTTTTCCTCCTGGTCCCTGTCCCACTCCCCCAGGACCTCCCCAGGGGATGCCAGGTTTTCCTCCAGGTGTGTCCCCTTATCCTGTTCCACAACCAGGATATCCAGGACATCAACCCTCAGGTCCCTACCCTCCTCCATACCCACCACCTGCCCCTGGTATGCCTCCTGTGAACCCCATGGCTCCTGGCATGGTAGGCCCAGGAATGATAATGGACAAGAAGATGCGGAAGAAAATGAAGAAAGCTCATAAAAAGATGCACAAACACCACAAGCATGGCAAGCATTCCTCCTCTTCCTCCTCTTCCAGCAGTGACTCTGACTGAATACAGGGCCTGGACCCTCCCCTGAAGTCTCACCAGTTCTGCTGTCCCATCAAGCTTCAGCTGCCGTGTTGTACTGGGGGAATTTAGCCCTTGTGCCCCTCCATCCTGTCCCCACCTGAGCCTTACCCTGCTGTTCAGTCCTGACTGGCTAGGGAAAATGGGAAGAGGATTGCAATGGGCTAGCAAAGGCAGCCTTCTCACTGCTTGATAGATTTTATAGCTGAAAAGTTTAGCAGGGAAGCTGCTTTTTGAAGATGGTGAGACCTCTGAGCTAAATGCTGAAGACAAGTTTAAGTTCTGTAAAATGTGATCTTTTAAAATTTCCTTTTAAAAGGGGGGTTTGTGGAAATTTCACTATGCTGAAAAACCTGTACACTTTTGTAATGATGGCACACTGGGGTGAATTAGTGGCAAATATATTTCCCAGCAGTCCTTTTATTGATTGTGCTAACAGCAAGGCTGCTGGGAAGTAGAGTCCACTTGGCTGATGATCTCTGACTGCCCTTTTGTAAGCTAATCTTTACTCCTTAACAAAATATGCTATCTCAGGTCCTACTCTCATTCTTCAACTCTGTGTCCAAATAAAACTATTTCTCCTGAAAAAAAAAGAAAAAGAAAGCAAATGCAAACAATGAAAGAACACATTGAAAATGAATTACATAAGCAGATTCAAGAAGCAAATAAGCAATTCTACCTGGAGATAGAGATTAGAAAAAAAATCAAACAATAATCCTAGAAATGAAGGAAACTATAAACCAAATTAAAAACTCAAACGAGAGTATCACTAGTAGATACTCTAAATGAACGTCAGAACGTCAGACAGTGAAGACAAAATATATCATCTTGAAAAGAGTCTAGCCAACTCAGAAAGGCTGGTAAGAAACCATGAGCAAAACATCCAAGAGACATGGGATAACATAAAAAAAAAAAACCTTCAGGGTTATCGGGATAGAGGAAGGTATAGAGGTACAAAACAATGGAATGAGCAATCTGTTGAATGAAATAATTTTAGAAAATTTTCCAGATATGAAAAAGGAAACAGATATCCAAATTCTAGATGCATACAGGACGCTGAACATACAAAACCACAGTAGACCAACTCCAAGACACATTGTTATGAAGATATCCAATATACAGAACAAAGAGAGAATATTAAACCTACAAGAGAAAAGAGGCTGATTACATTCATGGGTAAACCAATTAGGTTAATGGCTGATTTTTCATCACAGATGCTGAAAGCAAGAAGATCCTGGAACAACGGATTTCAAACACTGAAAGACAATGGGTGCCAACCAAGAATTTTGTATCCAGCAAAATTAAGCTTCAAGTTCGACAACAAAATAAAAATCTTTCATGATAAACAAAAGTTAAAAGAATTCGCAGCCAGAAAACCAGCACTGCAAAGCATCTTGGGCAAAACACTACACGAAGAGGAAATGAAAAACAACAACCAAAACCAACAGTGGGAAGTACCTCAGTAAAGCGAGGGTGGAAAAAAAAACTAAATCACAGAGGGAAAAACAAACCAAATTAAAAATAAATAAATAGATAAATAATCAAACATGACTGGACGCACAAACCATATATCAATAGTAACCCTAAATGTTAATGGCTTAAACTCACCAATAAAGTGACATAGGCTGATAACATGGATTAAAAAACAGATCCAACAATATGCTGCCTTCAGGAGACACATCTGATTGGAAAAGACATACATAGGCTGAAGGTGAAAGGTTGGGAAAAATCATACCACTCACATGGTCCTCAGAAGCAAGCAGGGGTGGCCATCCTCATATCAAATAAAATCAACATCAAGCCTAAGTTAATCAAAAGGGATAAGGAAGGACACTATATACTGTTAAAGGGAACCATTCACCAACAAGACATAACAATTATCATTATTTATGCACCAAATAATGGTGCTGCTACATTCATAAAACAAACTCTCCTAAAGTTCAAGAATCAAATAGACCACAACACAATAATTATGGGTGACTTCAACACACTTCTCTCACCAGTGGACAGATCTTCCAAACAAAAGTTGAATAAAGAGACTATAGAACTCAATAACACAATTAATAACCTAGACTTAACCGACATATATAAAATATATCAACCATCATCAAGCAGATATACTTTTTTCTCAACAGCACATGGATCCTTCTCAAAAATAAACCATATATTATGCCATAGGGCAACCCTTAAAAATTGTAAAGGTGTGGATATAATACCATGCATCTTATGTGATAATAATGAAATGAAACTGGAAATCAACGATAAAAGAAGGAAGGAAAAATCCTACATCACTTGGAAAATGAACAATATGTTACTGAACGATCAATGGGTTACAAAAGACATAAAGGAGAAAATCAAAAAATTCTTAGAGATAAATGAAAATACAGACACAACATATTGGAATCTAAGGGACACAATGAAAGCAGTTTTAAGAGGGAAATTCATTGCCTGGAGTTCATTTCTCCAAAAAAGAAAAAACCAACAAATAAATGATCTTACACTTCATCTCAAAACCCGAGAAAAGGAAGAGCAAAACAACAGCAAGTGTAGCAGAAGGCAAGAAATAATTAAAATCAGAGATGAAATCAATGAAATTGAAACAAAAGAAACTATTGAAAAAAATTGACAAAACTAAAAGTTGGTTCTTCAAAAAAATAAATAAGATCGACAGACCCTTAGCCATGCTAAGGAAGAGAAGAAGAGAGAGAACTCAAATTACTAACATACGGGATTAAAAAGGCAATATCACAACAGACACTACAGAAATACAGAAGATAATTAGAAATTATTTTGAGACACTATATTCCAATGAAATAGCAGATAGTGAAGAAATCAACAAATTTCTTAAGTCATATGATTTGCCCAATTTGAGTCAGGAGGATACACACAACTTAAACACACCAATATCAATGGGGGAAATAGAAGAAGCCATCAAAAGACTACCAACAAAGAAAAGCCCAGGACCAGAAGGGTATACAGCAGAGTTTTACAAAACCTTTAAAGAAGAAATAATACCAACACTTTTCAAGTTATTTCAGGAAATAGCAAAAGAGCGAGCTTTTCCAAATTTATTCTATGAGGCCAACATCACCCTGATTCTGAAACCAGACAAAGACACTTCAAAGAAAGAAAACTATAGACCAATGAACATAGATGCAAACATCCTCAATAAAATTCTGGCAAATAGGATACAGAAACATATCACAAAAATTGTGCAATATGATCAAGTAGGATTCATCCCTGGGATGCAAGGCTGGTTCAATATACAGAAATCAATAAATGTTATTGACCACATCAATAGACTTAAAGATAAGAACCATATGATCATCTCAATAGATGCAGAAAAAGCATTCGACAAAGTAGAGCATCCCTTTATGTTTAAAACACTAGAAAAACTAGGGATAATAGGAACTTACCTCAACTTTGTAAAAGCTATCTATGCCAAGCCTCAGGCAAGCATCATTCTAATGGAGAAAAATTGAAGGCATTACCTCTAAATATGAAACAAGACAGGGATGCCCTGTCGCACCACTTCTATTCAACACAGTTCTCGAAACACTGGCCAGAGCAATTAGACAAAAGAAATTAAAGGCAGAAAGATAGGAAAAGAAGAACTTAAATTGGCACTATTTGCGGATGACATCATCCTATACCTAGCAGACCCAAAAGGTTCTACAAAGAAACTTCTAGACTAGTAAATGAATTCAGCAAAGTGGCAGGATATAAAATCAACACACATAAATCAAAGGCATTCCTGTATATCAGCGACAAATCTTCTGAAATGGAAATGAGGACAGCCACCCCATTCACAATATCCACAAAAAAAAAAATAAAATACTTGGGAATCAACCTAACAAAAGAGGTGAAAGATTTATACAATGAAAACTACAGAACCCTAAAGAGAGATATAGAAGATCTTAGAAGATGGAAAAATACACCCTATTCATGGATAGGTAGAACTAACATCATCAAAATGGCGATATTACCAAAAGTTCTCTATAGGTTTAACGCAATGCCAATCAAAATCCCAAAGGCATTTCTTGTACAAATAGATAAATCAATCATGAAATTCACCTGGAAAAATAAAAGACCCAGAATAGCAAAAGCAATTATAAGCAGGAAGAGTGAAACAGGCAGTAGATCAATACCAGATTTTAAACTATACTACAGAGCAATAGTAACAAAAACAGCATGGTACTGGTACCAAAACAGGCATGTGGACCAATGGTACAGAATAGAGGACACAGAGACCAATCCACAAAATTACAACTACCTTATATTTGACAAAGCGAAAAAAAGCATGCAATGGAGAAAGGATAGCATTTTCAACAAATGGTGCTGGGAAAACTGGAAATCCATATGCAACAAAATGAATCTGAATCCCTTTCTCTCACCATGCACAAAAGTTAACTAAAAATGGATCAAGGAGCTTGATATCAAACCAGAAACTCTGCAACTGATAGAAGAAAAAGTTGGCTCTAATCTCCATTTCGTGGGGTCGAGCTCCAAATTCCTTAATAGGACACCTATAGCACAAGAGTTAAAATCAAAAATCAACAAATGGGACATACTCAAACTAAAAAGGTTTTCTCAGCAACAGAAACAATAAGAGAGGTAAATAGGGAGCCTATATCATGGGAACAAAGTTTTACTCCTCATACTTCAGATAGAACCCTAATATCCAGAGTATACAAAGAACTCAAAAAATTAAACAATAGGAAAACAAATAACCCAATCAACAAATGGGCCAAGGACCTGAACAGACACTTCTCAGAGAAGGATATACAGTTAATCAACAAATACACACAAAAAAATGCTCATCATCTCTAGCAATCAGAGAAATGCAAATTAAAACCACGCTAAGATACCATCTCACTCCAGTAAAATTGGCAGCCTTTATGAAGTCAAACAACAACAAGTGCTGGCGAGGATGTGGGGAAAAGTGTGCGCTTCTACATTGCTGGTAGGACTGTAAAGTGGTGCAGCCAATCTGGAAAGCAGTTTGGAGATTCCTTGGAAAGCTGGGAATGGAACCACCACTTGACCCAGCTATTCCCCTTCTTGGACTATTCCCCAAAGACCTAAAATGAGTGTACTATAAGGATACAGCTACATCGATGTTCATAGCAGCACAATTCACAATAGCAAGACTGTGGAACCAACCTAGATGCCCTTCAATAGATGAATGGATAAAAAAATGTGGCATTTATACACAATGGAATATTACTCAGCACTAAAAAATAACAAAATCATGGCATTTGCAGAGAAATGAATGGCATTAGAGCAGATTATGCAAGTGAAGCTAGCCAATCCCTAAAAAACAAATGCCAAATGTCTTCTTTGATATAAGGAGAGTAACTAAGAACAGAGTAGGGACGAAGAGCATGAGAAGAAGATTACCATTAAACAGGGAAGAGAGGTGGGAGGGAAAGGGAGAGAGAAGGGGAATTGCATGGAAATGGAAGGAGACCCTCATTGTTATGCAAAACTACATATAAGAGGATGTGAGGGGAAAAGGGAAAAAAACAAGGGAGAGAAATGAATTACAGTAGATGGGGTAGAGAGAGAAGATGGGAGGAAAGGGGAGGGGAGGGGGTATAGTAGGGGATAGGAAAGGCAGCAGAATACAACAGACACTAGTATGGCAGTAGGTATAAACGTGGATGTGTAACCAATGTGATCCTGCAACCTGTACACGAGGAAAAAATGGGAGTTCATAACCAACTTGAATCAAATGTATGAAATATGATATGTCAAGAGCATTGTAATGTTTTGAACAACCATTAAAAATATATATAAGTAAATAGCAGTAAGATCAGTAGAGGGAAGAGAACAGGGGAAAGAGGAAGGGAGGAAAAAGGAAAAGTACTGGGGACTGAATTAGCACAAATTATATTCCAGGCTTTTATGATGATTTTTTTGATGACGATGTCAAAATGAATCCTAACGTTTTGTATAACAAAAAAATAAAAAAACAAAATTAAGTTAAAAAGAGTAGTGTCAGTATAGAAACAGTTCCATAAATCAATGGAATAAAATTGTAAACTGAGAAATGAACTCATATTTATGACAACCTTCCATAATCATTCCCTGGAAGAAATAATAATCTCTTCAACAAATGATAGAAACACAAATGGATATCCCTACTATATACAAAAATTAAATTAAATTAGATCAAAACCTAAACACAACTATAATAATAAAACTCTTAGGACAAATTATAGGAATAAATCTTCGTGACCTCATCTTTGGCTTCTTAAGTGGGACTATAGAAATGAAGCAGTTAAATAAATAAGTTGTATTTCATCAGGATCAAACATTTTTGTGATTCAGAAAATGCTATCAAAAGAGTGAAAATAAAATCAATAGGATAAGTTAAATTATTGAGAAGTCATATATATTATAAAATCTAACAGCTAGAATATATAAAGAATTCTTACAATTCAGGAATGTAAAATAAACAACTTTAGCAATGCTAAAATAAACAATCAAATACGATCAAATGTCTTCAATACACATTTATTTAAAGAACATGTAAAAATGTCCAAGTGCCCTTTAAAAGATACCCAATATCATTAGTCATTAGGGAAATGCACATCTGAAACACGGTGAGATACCACTCGGAAACTATTAGGATTGCTGCGATTTTAAAAGTTCAAAAATAACACATCTTAGAGAGGCTGTGAGAAGTGGAAACTCACACATTGTGAGAATGTAAATTTTGCAGTCATTATGGAAAACAATGTGGTGTTTCCTCAGAAAGCCAAGCAGAATTATAAGACCCCAAATTCCACTTTTGTGTATATATGCAAAAGATTTAGAAACAGCTGTTCAAATAAAAACTTGTGTAAAAAAATGTTTACAGAAACACTATTTATTATAGCCAAAATTTGGAAACGATACAAATATACATCCACTGATAAATGTATAAATAGAATATGATATATCCATACAATGGAATACTACCTAGTCATTAAAAGGGATGAGATATTGCTTCATGCTATAATATATATATACTCTGAAACTATTAGGCGAAGTGAAAGAAGCCACACACAAAAGACTACATATTGCATGACTCCATTTATAAACCATACACAATAAGCTAAACCAGAAAATTTATAGAAGCAGAATTCAGAGTAGTGGTTCTCAGGAGATGAAAGGAAGAAAGAAAGTTAGTGACTGCTTAATGGATATAGCATTTAGTCTTAGAGTAATGAAAGCTATTTGAAACTAAATAGCAGTGATAATTGCAAAACAAAAAAAAATTCACTGATTTGTAAATTTTTAAATAGTAAATTGTATATCATATGCCTTTTGTGAAAATAAACAGAAAACAGTTACTGATTATATAAATATCCAATAGTTCCCAAAGGATTATTCCAAGTAGTTCATAAACTGACAGTAAGTTCAGAAAGGAGAGCAAAAGATAAAATGGGTCTTGTCATAAATATTATGTGCAATAACAAGAACTGACAACTGACTGAGTCAGAGTCAGAATCTTCAGAGATTTCCCTAAAGGTTCTCTTTAGCTGATGTAATGACAAGGGGGAATTACTATTCACTTGAACAGGAGATTCTCTGGCACCTAGAGACTTCATTACTAACCCCCTACCTCAACTTTACTAACACTTTGAAGGTAACTGATGATTTTTTTCCAACCATATATATACACGAACTGAAGGCACAGTTGTTACATGACTCCCTGAGACAGAGGAGGAAATCTTGGTAAGTGTTTGCAGTGTATGTTTAGACTTGGAATTTGGACTCACAAAAATTGAGTGGAGCATACTGGGTTAGGGAGTGAAATGTCACATATTTGTGATCTAGGAAGAGAGAAGAAAGAATAAGTTGGGAAGCAGTAAGGGGAAAACATCCTTGCTGGGCACCTACAATATTTCAGACATACATGACCTCATTTACCCCACCCAATACTATGGTGGATAGTACTATGCTAACTTATATATGAAACCAAAATTCAGAAGATGATGTAACTTATCTAAAGTCAGAAGGCTAAGAATGGAATCAAGACTCTATCCCATTCCTTGGTGCCACACATAAATAGCCTGTGTTTTGCTCATTCTTTCTGCACATATTGCCTTTATGGACATAGAGTGTATAATACACAAATTGATTTTTTAAAAACCATAGTAAGGAAAGGCTAAATTGATGAACTTGAAGACTTTGCAGTTAGATGGCTGCACACACACCCTGCTAAAGAAAAGGGTGCAACCTGGTGATCAGCTGCTGGTATCTCTTCACACTTCATGCTTCAAAGAGATTAGACTGAAACCAAAATTGATTATTGGGAGATATGAATTTATGACTGAGTCCAGGGGCCCCACATAAGGAATGAGGTAAAATGATTAGATATAGCAGTGAAAAATGATAGCTTTGTAACTAAATGAACAAATGTATACTAAAGAATTTGGCTTTGCCCCAAGAGAGTTCTGACTTTTGCTCTTGGCTCCTGGGCTGTAATCTACACCACACCTGGTAGGAGTGTCATTTTTTAAGTGGGGATTGGAAATACCAAGTCTTAGGATAGGGACTGGCCATGCCAGGAAGACCAAGAGTAGGATTTGAGGTGGAGGCTTTTGATCATGTGGCATCAGTTAACTTCAATATATGCAACAACATGCATAATATAATGCCCTCCTCCACTAACCCTCCTCCCCTACCATGTCTCTCTCTTCCTCAACAGCATTGGGGATTGAACTCAGGATTGCTCTACCACTGAGCTACAATCCAGCCTTTCTTATTTTGATTCTGAAACAGGGTTTCACTAAGTTGCTCAGGTTGGCCTTCAACATGTGATCCTCCTGCCTCAGCCTCCTAAATTTTGTGGATTACCAGCATGAGCCACCACACTCAGCAATATTTACTAATACTTGGGTGCTAATGCATGTTTTGTTTTGTTCCACTCTTTCTTTTTCTACTTTTTTTTTTGGAAGTAGGTACACTAACACAGTTTCATAGAAAGTATCAAATCCCAGTAGTGCAAATCTTACAGACTTACTCTCCTGTGAGGAAGTTTTGTCTATTCTAGATCCTTTTACTCTCCTCAGGCCTTATCTTTCTAACACTACTTCCATTAGCAAGTATTGCACAGTCAGATCCAAATCAATGTCACATAGCCTAGTTTCAAACTGTTTCCAAATCTTGGACTCTTCTGCTTATTAACTTCCAAACAAATGGGAATTTAATAAATTTATTGAAAGCTTTCTCTTCCATAAAAGCAGATCTTGGTAGTATTTTGTGTCAGGGAATCATGGGGAGAACTAAACAAGATGATACCTGTAAATGACATCAGATGCAAAGAAAAATAGCATATGTCAAATTAATCATAGCTGATATATTGTGGTAGTGATCATTATCATCAGTTTTCTTATCCTTTATAATATTCTTTTCTTGAATAAGAGGAAAGTAAGTACATTTTCTAATCTGAACCCATAATTTCACAAGAGGTATGGTGTTAGCTTCTAATCAGCTGCTCATCCTCTCCCACTTCCAGTACAAATAAGGAGTGTCACTAGGATAATTTATGGAGAGTCAAAGGAAAGAAAAATAATCAAAGGCCTTTAGAGAAACATATTCCCATTATCAATCCTCTGTTCATAGCCTTTTATTGTTTTGAATTTTGTAGAGTTCAATGAAGTCTGGAGGCACTGCCCAATGGGAACTGCCAGCAATCTTTAAAGCCATGACTTCCCTCAGCCTGCAGGAGCATGTCTTCTCCCAATGCCTCTGAGACTCACCCTTCCTCATTCATGCTCTTGGGAATCCCAGGATTGGAGGCTGCACAGGTCTGGCTTGGTTTTCCTTTCTGTGTCGTGTACCTGACTGCTCTTGTGGGAAACTTTGTCATTCTATTTGTGATCTGGACTGATCCTAGACTCCACCAACCCATGTTCTACTTTCTGGCCATGCTGTCCTGATCGACCTGAGTCTCTCTACCACTACCATCCCCAAGATGCTGGGCATCTTCTGGTTCAACCTTCAGGAGCTGTGTTTTGGGTGCTGTGTTGCTCAAGTGTTTTTTGTGCACTTTTTCAATCATGGAGAGCATTGCACTTCTGGCTATGGGCTTCAATCGTTATGTAGCTATTGGTAACCCTCTCAGGTACACCACAGTCCTCACCAACAGAATCATTGGGGTGATTGCTGTGGCCGTGGTTCTGCAAAGCTTGTGCACGATTGCACCTATCATTTTTCTCCTCCTGAGGCTGCCTTACTGTGGGCATATCATCATCCCTCATACCTACTGTGAGCACATGGGCGTGGCACGTCTGGCTTGTGCCAGCATCCGTGCCAATGTCTATTATGGTCTAGGGAATATTTCTTTCTTGTTCCTGGATGTGCTTCTAATCATCATCTCCTATGCTAAAATTGTATGCACTGTCTTCCGCCTCCCTTCCCAAGATGCACGCCTGAAGGCTCTCAACACCTGCAGTTCCCATATCTGTGTCATCTTAGCCTTCTTTGGCCCAGCTCTTTTCTCCTTCCTCACTCATCGTTTTGGTCATCACATCCCCCAGTATATCCATATCCTCCTGGCTAATCTCTATGTAGTCATCCCCCCTGCCCTCAACTCAGTCATTTATGGGATCAGAACCAAGCAGATCCAGGAGCGGGTGAAGAGTCTCTTTACTACAAAAGATTGAATGAGAGTAACTTATTTAGGTTATGGAAGCCTGAGACGTAAAAGACTGAAATTTATGATAAAAATTAATAAAGAAATTTCTTTTGTCAATTTGACCTTCAATTGAATATACATATTAGATATACATAAATACATATATATGAAATATTGAACACATTTATTGGAGATGTGTGTTTGTGTGTAAGTACATATTCTCTATTGAATCCTAACACAGAATATGCCATTTAAGTGTAAGTTTCAAGGAGGAGAACTTGAATTCATTGAAGGAAGTACTTACTATTAGAACTATCTGACTATAGATTTCTTTAAGGTAATAACAAAATTTCCTTCATAGAGATATTTAATTAGAGGTCAAGTTAAGAGTTAAATTAACCAGGATGTAATTTGTCAATATTTACTAAAATTATGATACCGTGCTGACTTATAATGTAATTCTAGGAATATAATATAAATTTTACTCACTAACAGGAGAACTGGAATTTGGGTAGTGATAATTCACACAGAGGAAGATATGAGGGAGTTTAATCACACATTACAGAGAGAGCAAGAATGAATATTTATTTGTGTACTGGTTTTTAACTGGATGAATTTTAACATCAAAATGTTTAAGAAAAAAAGAACACTATTCATGAACTTCAAAAAAATTGGGAAAATGGATGGTAACAGAAAACAAATTGTAAATAATCCTAAAAAATTTGGAGTATGGAAAGTTTAATATAATAAGGTATATAAAATGGACAAAGTACATAAATAATAAGTTCATGGCTTTCAAAAATGGCAACAGAAAAGATAATTACAATAAAGAGCATTTTAAAGGAATGAATAATGTAAGTAAAATATTGCTCAAGAAAAGAAAAGATCAAATTGGACTTTGGAAGTCACTATTAACAGCATTTCACTCACTTCTATGACAATCCTAGTGATTTCTATTAACTTAACATAAAACAAATATTTTTAAAATGTTATTAATGAGGATCATCCAATTTCAGTGAGAAGAGTTAATATTGAGGTAATTGTAAAAAATACTGTGTCCAAAAGATTTTATAATCATCAAGGACAATAATTATCAACCAAAAATCAAATAAAAAGACATTAAAATTTTCAAAAGAAAATCAGTGGGATTATAAAAGAAATATGATCATTATACACAATAAATTGGATGGTAAGATGAAATTTTTCAGCCATAAACTGGAAAGCAATAATAACCAGTTAAGAATTTTATTTTTTGAAATTGCATTAATTTAAAAACATATTCAATAGGTGAGCTAACAGCATATCATACCTAGATGAAGAGATAATGAACTGAGAGTTATCAAAATAACATCTATAATAATTCCTAGAGAAATAACTTGGTAGAAAATATGAAAAACAATATAGATTTAGAAAATAATCAAGTTATATATATATATATATATATATATATATATATATACATACATACATATACGTGGGTCATAAAAGAGTTAAAATATAGGTTAGAAGCAATATTTTTAAATGAAGATTATAAAATTTATTAAACAAATCAAGCCAAAAATTTAAAACATGATTTATTAAAAAAAAATTCACCTAAGAGGGTCAAAGTAAAACCACTGGGAAATAGATAAAGAGAAAATTTCAAAAAAGTCAAAGGGGTTGAGGGGAATATCTTCAACAAAGCAATAAGAAAACTAACAGCAAATATCTTTTTAAAAACTATGAAATAAAGAAAATGGTAAAATATTTCCAAAACTATAGTGGAAAAATGAACTGCCAACCTAAATTTCTATGCCCAAGAAAATATCTTCTTCAGGGTATAGAAATCCAAGTTGGAAGTTTATTTTTCTACTATATTTTTCAATAGCACTATGAAACATGATAAGTCCAACAACTGATGTTTTGGACTTTTCAACTCAAAGTATAAATTTAAGGTAAACCAGGTAAACAATGTGGAACAATCAATAATTTTTAAATCCTCTTGAGTTATATATTGAATATAATAAATATTTCTGAGAGTTTATTTGCCCATTTGTTTTCATTTACAAATTATAACATAGATTCAAAAGATAAGAGTCAGACCATCTTAAAGAACTTTTTAGGGTTTATACTATTACAGTCCCAAATCCATTCTATAGCTTCACTAACCAGAGTTGTGAGATATGTGTACAAGAACAGGCAAACTGGTGTAACAGTTTAGTACAGAACAAACACATCCACATACAGACATGATTTAGGACAGATAGCACTGCAGAATACCCAAGAATGCATAGTGTTTTTATAGATAGGGCAGAGCCAAATGAGAAGCCAATTTAGATCCATAGGATAGTGACTTGCCCTTGAATCACTTCCCTTTCAACATGATGTTTAACATTTTCCCATCAAGAGATGAGCTTATTTCCCTACCCCTTGAGTTTGGGCAGGAATATAACTTCTTTTGAAATCAGTAAATGTGATGCAAACAAAGGCTTAAAAAGAGCTTGTGAATTGGAGTTTCTTGCTGTACCACTTGAAACCCCAAAATTGTCATGAGTGAGTCCTAGTTTACCTGCTGAACTGCAAAGGGCAATGAGGAAGAGCCCAGCATTCAGCTCTCTAATTTCTGGAGAAGTTAGATGAAACTGTCTTCCACCATCCAGACAAACTATGAATTGACTTATAGCAAATGCTGGAAGAGATAGAGTGAGAGAGCCTAGACTGAAATAATTTCTCATCCAATCCTAAGAATCTTGAACCAAAAGGCTCGTACATTTTTTCTCATACGTGAAAGACTGAAGAAAAGAGATCTCATGAAAATGGAAGGAGATGAAGGGGATCAGGAGAAAGAAGATAAAGGGGAAGGAATGTTCTAGAAAATAAAATTGATCAAATTATATTATGTGTACTATGAATATGTCACAATGTATCCCACTATTATGTATAATTATGATACACCAATAAAAATTTAAAATAGTTTTTAAAAAAAAAAGAAAATATGTCTGGAAAAAAAGAATTACTGTTTTTAAGCAACTAACATTACAGAAGTTTATTTTTGTTTTGTTTTGTTTTTGTTTTTGTATTTTTATGTCACTAAAGTTAAATGATGTAACAGAATGCAAAATGCAAACACCATGAGGCAAAAGTTTGGTTCATTGATCACATTACATAATCCTCCCTGACGGTACTCAACCAAGGAGATATGAAGGTTTCCTATACAGGACACAAGTAAGATGGAGATAGTGATGAAAACAGTTATCATCCTTGTGTAAACCATAGTAAGCCTACATAGCTGCCTACAAGATGGGGTACAGCAAGAGTTAAATTAACCAGGATGTAATTTGTCAATATTTAGTAAAAATGTGGTACCGTGCTGACTTATAATGTAATTCTAGGAATATAATATTAATTTTACTCATGTATATAAGAAGTCATAAGAAACACAAAATTTTCATCATAGTTTAAAGTGAAACTAACAAGAGTTATATTGGTAAACTATTCAACAAAGCAGCAGTGCATTGGACTTCAAAGTCTTCAAGGAAGTAGGAGTATTGACTGTATTATGTCATGAGTATCAAAGTAGATTTGATTTTTAGAGATAAGGAGTGGATATTATTCCAGTGGTATCAATGAGAATAAATGAGGAGAAGTCTTCCCCAAGGCTTTTCAGTGTGAGGAGTTATAGTGGAAAAACATCCAATCCCTAAAAAGTTTTCAGAGAAGCAGTGTCCTCAGGGAATAGCCAGCTTTCTGTCTCACAAGTAAAATCAATAGAGCATCAAAATGGTTTAAGGCAAAAATAATACTGCTGTTTATGAAAATTTGATTCTGTAAGTCATAGTGAAATAATTTTTGGCATAGGACTAGATTACGATTTATACAATCATATGGTGTTATTACCCTCAGGTCTGGAATTTTCATATTCCAAGAATAATGTTATTCAATAATGCCTGAGCACTTCTAACATTTAAGGTATTATGCTAGATAAGGTGAGTTAAACACCACTGTAATAACAGTCCACTAAAATAATGGGAAAGATAGAAAACATTAAATTCAATTACACATGTCCATGTTATGATAATGTTTTACACTGATATGAAAATACAAGAGATCCAGAGATCATATCCATTTGGCTGATATGGAAGAATAACATTGGTTATTGAGGAACAGTTGAGAGGAAGTGGAAATAAGTAGTAGTTATGTTGTATGTAGGACTTTCAGTCACCAAATAAAAGGATATGCATTATGAAGTTAAGAAGTACAACTAAAGTTTAAAAGGTTGATTGAGTACTGAGAAAAGGAATTTGGCAACAACAGTGCTTATTGTATCCTAAAATTTCCCTTGTATATCATGGACAAAATAGAGGTCATAGGAAGATATTTTAAGCATAGACTGAATAGAGTTAGGCTCAATAGGGGAAAACAAATGGGGGCACATTAGGGAAGATGGACTCAATGAGGGGAGGGCAGGAAAATAGAACATAATCTTCTCATTAATTAAAATGAATGAAATGAACAAGAGAATGTAATGGATTAAACCGGAATCTCTTCTGGACCACAGATATTGCCATCTCTATGGTAACAACTCAAAAAAGACTAAACTTAAAAGAAAAAAAAACAGCTGAATAATTCCATTGTCCATCAGTCTCTTTCATGTTCTAGTTAGGAAAATCAGAATCCATGGCCTGCCCTGGTGTCACCATCAGGTCCACTTCACCACATCTAGGAGGGACACCCTCAGGACACACTTCTGTGCTCTGGCTTGAAAAGACAATATCATGGTTTTCTTAGGAAAATGTAGATTTTTTTCCCACCATCAACCAAAAGAGCTAAACATATGTTTTTCTGGAGACTTTATGTTCACCATAGTTATAAACTGGGCCGGAGACTCGCTGGCTTGAAAGAAGCTGAAGCCATAATCTGAAGGCATGCCCTCTGCCAATAAACAGAGCTGCCCCCATTGGGTCTCATGTGCTGCCACAGAGTCTACGGGGTCTGTTTCAGAGTTCTACTCCTTCTTCATCCTTTGAATCCTCAATTGTGACAGTAGACAAACTAAATCTGAATTTATAAATTTCCATTAAACAAAACAGAACAGTTGCCAAGGGCAGTTTCCTAAGATGTCATACTTTGAAGACTTTATAGTATGAATTTAATATTTTCAGGGTTCCTGAGAGAGGCTAACTCAACATCATCTCCCAGACTCCCCAAATCAGAATATTTCCATTCCTCACATTCCATGCCACATCTCCTGCCCTGCACTTAGGGGTTATATCTGGTACAGTGTTTCTCTGCAGATGCAGTAGTGTGGGGAGAAAGAGTTAGAGAGACTTAATAACCCTTGTCCATGTTTATACCCAGAGGAGTCTGAAGACTAAGCTCAGGGATTCTGGGACATTCCTTAGATTCACTATAAAGTTTTTTTCTCTGTGACCAGGTAGGCTTGTGGCCCAGATATTTGAAGAGGCTTCCAAGCATCATCTTTAAGAACCTGGGTCATGTTGCAAATATGCTCCAAGTTAGAGCTGGGAAAAGAAATGTGAGAGGTAAGAATGCTTGAACAGGGCAGGTGAGATGCTACAGAGAGGAAAAGGAAAGGACAAATGAAAGAAAAGGACAGGAGCCTCCCTTTTGCCAAACAGTTATCCCAAGTTCCATTAACGTCACAGACAAATGCATTAGAGCATGTAGGACTGTACAGCGTCCACAGCTGAGGACTGTAGCATACCAACGAGTAATACGCATATACAGAATTTCTTTTTTCTTTTTGTCTTTTTGCCCTTTATATCCATTTATATTATTTTGCCTCTCTTTCTTTCTATTATACACCACCCACTGGCCAACACACACACAAATACTCAGATACCCAGTACACTTGCTGTAGACAAATACCACAAAGATAATCATATTGACACCAACTGTCAAAAATAATGAAAATTGCTCAGACTAGCAAATTTACATATTACAGTGGGAAAGGCCAGCAACTAAACTCACTCTGGTTTATATAAGACAGAAAGACACCCCTATAAGACACTGTCATATATTTGAGTTGGGGGTTGAATGGTGATTAATGTCAATTTCCAAATGGATTGACAAATATTTGGTCTGCACTATGTTCTTCAAGTTTTATCAACTTTATGAAACCAATTCCAAGCCTTTATCTGTATAAATAAATACCACTGCTACAGCAGCCAAACTGAGCCTGCCTCCCTAACCTATTTCATGACTCAGTCTTGAAAATGCAGAATTAAACCGTGCACTATACACCTGTAATCTCAACAGCTCAGGAGGCTGAGGCAGGAGGATCATAAGTTAAAAACCATCCACAGCAACTTAGTGAACCTCTAAGCAACTTATCAAGATCCTTTCTCAAAATAAAATATAAAATGATCTGGGGATTTGGCTCAGTGTTTCAGCACCCCTGGATTCAATCCCCAGTACCAAAAAAATAAAAAATGCTTAAATAGAGATTATTACCCACACTCATCAACTGCCTTGGTTCCACAGAGTTTAGGAGATGAAAGAAAGAACACAGTTCCCCTCAAAGTGAGCAAAGTTGGGTTATGTTAATATTAATAAAGATTTAAAATGAGTATAAATGCCTTGCCCAACAACACTCTCTCTTTGGTCTCATATGTGACAATCATCATTCCCACCTCCTTCATACATACCATCTGAGAGTCAAAGATGACTTAATTATGAATGAAGGCCTTTTAAAAAGAAGCCTGTTATTTTTGCTACCACGTGATTTACTGTGTTAATATTGGGGCTAAAGGAAAATATAATATTGGGAGGCATTGATAATATAAATACTATTTTGGAATACTCTGTGAGCTAGTTCCTTGATTTACATTGATCTTATCAGCCATTAAAAAAATGAACAATGTTACTTAGATTTATTGTTTCCAATGTTATGGGAACAGAAACGAATCTGGAAAGTGAAAGAAATTTGCCTAAAAGTTTCCAGAAAGCAAATGATACAGCAAGATTTAAGCCATTTTAAGTTTGAATGGGTTCAAAGTACCAATACTCTTAATAGCATACTAGAGTCAGAGAAATGCACTAGTCAGCAGAGAAAAAGACACCATGGACTCAGTGATCTTAGCATTGGTGGACAGTAGAAGGGTAAGATCTTCAACTATTATAAATCTAGATTTTGAAATGGACTGTAGGGCTGGGATCTTTGTACCCGTCTAAAGCAGGATGAATGTGTCACTTTGCCTTTCAGAAATAATCTTCTGGATCGCACTGTCTGCCATTGTTTGTGGCTCACAGCTGCATCAGGAAGGAGGCAAGCACCCTGGTCTAAACTGCCACAGGGTAAGTGTCCGGATATACCATGAAAGACTGGTCTCCTATGCCACTCCCCTGGAAACTTCTTCCTCTTCTAGTGAAGGGTCACACTGAAAATCTCCACCCTGAAGATAGAACTGACTCTGGACTGAAATTCCATGACCTATCACCCTAGATATTTCCTCAGACTATTCCAAGTTGTACAAGCAGTTTCTCTCTGATTTCTCAGCCTGGCTTCTTTCCCACAACACTGGAAAATATTATGCCCCCCCCCCTCAAACATGTACAATACTCTCCAGTTTCTCTGGAGTTAAAAAACACTCCTTTCCTTCTCATATAGAACAGGGGATTAGTAACTCCCTTGCCTAGACATTTCTACTATGGGGTAACTACCTGGCAAAGTTACAGGACAACTGTTACATGCAACATGCATGATATAATATCTTCCTCCACTCACCTTCCTCAATCTCTCTCTCTGTGTCTCTCTGTCTCTCTCTCTGTATCTCTCTCTCATACACACACACACACACATAAACTAGGAGCTAAATTCTTTTATTTCAATGTTAGGTATATTAAAATTAATATTTCCTTGTTCTTTAACCTGAGTAGCAGCTATTTGGTAGGCAAGGAATGATGGAATCAGCTTGGGTTAGTTGCTTCAGAGTTACACAGTATCCTGGGGCTACAAAGGATTAAAAGAAGATACTTTTCTTTGTTATATTTAAGGGACCAGGGAAGATTCCTTAACAATGATTTAATTTTAGTATCAATAAAACTTGTAGGATATTTGGTCTGTTTATATCTGAAAGAAGGCATGATTTTAGGACATATCATAATGTTAGATATTATACATTGATGTTATATGTTATAAAGAAGAAAAACATAATTTGTCTGATAGGTTACTGTAGAAAAAAATAAGAGACCATGGATATGGGATTGGAAACTAAGCAATCCAACAAGATGAGGAAAAATTTAAAAATTAAAAAAAGAAGCAATGCTCTCATAGAATAACAGACTAGTCAGGGAAGCACATTTTAAATGAAGAAAATTCTAAGACATCTGATTGATCTTCCTTTTGTCATGTGATTACATTAGACACTTGAGGCAAATCCTTAAATTTATATCAAATCAAAACACTGATAATGGTATACAGCAGCAATTCTTATTGTAATTTAGAAATTTTTCTTTTATTTTTCACCTGTTGTAGACTTTTTTAAATTTTTCTTTGTTTTCCTTAGACTGGTACATTATAATTTTAGTAACAGTGGGATTCTTTGTTACTTATTTGTATGTGTACCCAATATAACTGTATAATTTAGTCCATTTTATTCCCCAGTACCACCCCTGTCTCTTTCTGGCTCATTCTTCCCCCTGGTCATTTTCTCTACTCTACTGATTATACTTTTTATTTCTAGACAATTCAAGAAACATTGGATATGGTGATTTCCTCAAGGTAATGGATAGAAGGGAATGCCATAAAACGTGAACATACACTACATTGTAAAATATTTCCTCAAAGAACTAATGAATTAGGAAAAAATAAAACCATGGACAATATTACCTGGGATAGGTCTCAGAACTATAACCTATGTTGAGTGACTTTCTATTAATTTTGAAACGAACAAATTCCAAATGTGTGTAAATTAACACATATCATTCCATCCAGCACAATGATTGATGTTTTCCTGTCTCTCCAGGACCTAGAAAAGAGAAGATTCTAATGAAAGCAAGGATGCTTGTACTTGATAGGAATTCATTGACACTTGCTATGATAAAGCCAACCATCAATAACACCCAGTTCCATCCTCCCTTATTTATCTTGCTAGGAATACCAGGACTGGAAACTATACAAATCTGGATTGCTTTCCCCTTCTGCATTGTGTACCTGACCTCCCTTGTGGGGAACAACACCAATCTCTTTTTGATCAAGACTGAGCACAGTCTTCATCAGCCTATGTTCTACTTCCTGGCCATATTGTCCATGATTGATCTGGGTCTGTCTACATCCACTATTCCCAAAATTCTGGGCATTTTCTGGTTCAGTCTCCAAGAGATCAGTTTTGGGGGTTGCCTTGCTTAGATGTTCTTCATCCACATGTTCACTGGCATGGAGACTGTTTTGCTGGTGGTCATCTGCAATCCTCTCCACTACACGGTGATCCTCACCAATAAAACCATCAGCATTCTAGCCTCTGTTGTCATTGGAAGAAATTTAATTCTTATAAACCCATTTGTATTTCTCATTTTGCGACTGCCCTTCTGTGGGAATCACATCATGCCTCATACATACTGTGAGCACATGCCCGTCTGGCCTGTGCCCCCATCAAGGTCAACATAATCTATGGGCTTATGGTGATTTCTAATATTATTGTGGATGTGATCCTAATTGCCTCTTCCTATCTGCTTATCCTTCGAGCTGTCTTCCATCTTCCCTCTCAAGAGGCACGACTAAAGGCTCTCAATACTTGTGGTTCCCATGTGTGTGTCATGCTGTGCTTTTACACACCAGCCTTTTTTTCTTTTATGACTCATCGCTTTGGCCATAACATTCCCCAGTACATCCATATTCTTTTGGCTAATCTATATGTGGTCATCCCACCTGACCTTAACCCTGTCATTTATGGTGTTAGGACCAAGCAGATCCGAGAGCATGTTGTAAAGATATTTGTACAAAAAGAATAATTCTATTGAATGTTTGGGTAAACATATCTATATGCAATTCAAGTTATAATAATCTAGCTCCAATTTAAATATTTTATACCACCCTCTTAGGGTTTACACCTTTCATTTTTATTGGAAGTGGTTTAGAATTGACAACAAAACTTCTTTTGCTGCCCATTCTCCTCATCTCCTTCCCGTATCTGGACAAAAGAAAAAGACTAATAGAGAAGATGCTGGAGGTGTCAGTAGCCTTGAAGTAGGAGTCTGGAGAAGATATCTCCAGATATCTTCTCATGCGGTAAACTTGGATCCTAGAGGAGAACATATCTAATAACATTTTAGATGAAGAAATAAGGTTCAGACCATGGGATAATGGCAATGTCTGGATGAAAACATCTAATGCTCCAATTTTCTACCCTTTACAGAGATACCAAATTTTATCTTCATCTCTAAAATCTTTGATTTATTTTTATTTTAATGTTCTGTCTGTCTTATTCTTACTCTGATTTCCAAGATTCAGTCCTATTTCCATACTCTAGATCTGAGGATGGTGTCTTTGCTTTAAAATATTCAAAGGAGTGCTGAACTGAAATTTGTAACTGACTATAGAACTCTCGTTTAAAACTCAGAAGTGTCCTTCATGTCCGGTACTTTGGAAACATTTTCTATGACTGCATCACAATATGTAAAATACACAAAAACATACCAGGAAAGATTATTAGGAAATAGGGCAGGTATAACCAAGAAGATAGAAGAGGAACACTATTCAGTTCCTGTGGACCTGGGCAACTCTTGGCATTAAATTTGACCCCAGCAAATACAATTCCTGCTGCCCTTGTGAAATTTCCTGTCTCTGTGCATGGGTTATAATTTGGTTTTAGTGTTTTTTTTGTTTTTGTTTTTGTTTTTGTTTTGGTAGCTGTTGTTGTTTTGTTTTGTTTTGTTTTGGATGTGTTGTTACTGATTTACTACCTTCACTTCAAATTTCTAAAATTTTATAGAAACATCAGTTTTTAAAGATGGAAATACATTTAACATTATCCATCCCATTATCTTATGAGTAAAAAGGCTGAGGTCGAAAGAAACACAGGCGCTAATGTACATAAAATAGATAATATCACACTCATCTTTAATATCGTTTTCACATACAAGAGAAGGAAGATCACTCAGATAAATTCTTTTCTCCAGAAATTCTTAACTCTTAGAGAAGATTTAAGTAAAAATATTCTATGTAACTATATGAGGTCACATCATGGCCCTCAGGTAGAGATATCTAGAAAAATGGAAAACAGAAAGTAGCCTAGAGTTGGTGTTGATAATGAAGAGCTAGACTCAAGAATTTCTGTGTGGGAGCAATATAGATCACTAATAAACAGTGACTGAACTTGATCTTGTCTTTCTCACTGTGGTCCACAGTACTGAGTGGTGAGCATCCTGATCAATATCTATAACACACACAAACATGCTAAATAAAAGGGTTTCTTCTTTCAGTGATATTAAGAAGTATGTAGCATGTGTAAGGCAATTTTCCAGTTAAATGTATTTATGGAAGTGGGAAAAGCTTAAACATAATAGTGCATACAGTGTGGATTGAAGCACATAGTAATGCTGGCTGTGAAGTGGTTCATAATCAAACTGCAATACCAAATTTACACCTGGGGATATAGCACAGTGATAGAGAATCTGTCTAGCATAAGCAAAGCATTGAATTCAATCCCTAGTACACCAGGGGGAAAAAGAAAGAAAATGCTTAGACCTGGCTAAGCAGAGTCCCTGATCTGGGTTTTCTTGTCAGGAAAACTTTTTGTGCTTTGGAGTAGCTTCCTCAAAATTTTAGAAGTCCACATCTGGTGCATGATAACAACAAGGATCTCTGGGTTGTATGCCCTGACCCTGAATCAAATATAGAAGTCCAATTCTCCTCTGCAGAGAACTCTGTTACTATCTTCTTCCTATAACCTCCAGCTTGTGGAGTTACCCATTTTCCCCAAGAAGCTCTGTGATTTCTGCCTATTGGGCTGTCCTGGGGCCTCATGGCTGGGACTTGGCTTCAAGAGAATGGTTTGGTGACCAGATGAGATTCCCTCTTGATAGTATAATTTTCTTTCATGGAATCACACAAGATGAGGCCACCATAAGGTGTTGATGTGCTAATATGGGGTGATTCTTAGATCAGACCCAAGATGTACTCAAGACTCTGGTTTACCAAAGTTTCACCGTTGAACCTTGGACTCAAGCCATGTGTTAGGGCTGTATGTTGTATCTAACCCATCTTTTTCCAAAATCAATCACTGCCTTCTATCTTTAATGCTCATGGTGTCAGAGAGAACAGAAGACATTACCATCCCACAACCCACAACCCTGGCACCAGGATGCAGAGTGGTCATTCCAACCCCCACAGCTGTTTCCACATAACCTGTCAGGCATTTGCACAGAAGTGGCTGCATTAGCCTTTTTTTTATGTACCAAGGATTGAACCCAGGGATGCCATGCTACTGCAAAGTCTTTGAGATCATTACGCTGCAATGCCACCATGTACTTTCAATCTATGTCCTGATTGACCCTCTGTGTATGGATGAGACTGTTAATCCCACCCTGCCCCACAGCACATCACCCCCTACTCCAGCTGGTGGCACTACGTGAACAAAAGCATTATGGTCAACATTAAAACAGATCCCCTAGAAATGCAGAAACCAGGATCTAAATAGTCCAAGTGGTGGAAAGATATTTTTCTACAGTTATGCTATAAAGTTCCTAACAAAAAATTAACATGAACAGTAAAAATGATCATTCACATTTTAGAGGGAACATGGGAGGAATAGACAAACTCTAGATAAGACAGAGGGGTGGGAGGGGAAGGGAGGGGGCAGGGGGTTAGAAATGATGGTGGAACGTGATGATCATTATTATTCAAAGTACAGGTATGAAGACACGAATTGGAGTGAATATACTATGTATACAACCAGAGATATGAAAAATTGTGCTGTATAAGTGTAATAAGAATTATAATGCATTCCGCTGTCATATATAAATAATAAAAAAAAAGATTGCTATGGTTAAGCCTGGTATTTGTAGTCAACACCAATGAAGCACTAAAAGAAACTTTGAGCCAGGCATGGTGGCATGTGCCTGTAACCCTAGTGGCTTGGGAAACTGAGGCAGGAGGATCCCAAGTTCAAAGCCAGCTTCAGCAACTTACTGATGCCCAAACCAAGTTATTTTTTATTATGAGACAGGGTCTAGAGATATGGCTCAATTGTTAAGCACCACTTTAATTAGCACTAAAATTTAATTAATTGATTGATTAAGTTTAAATATAGGAATCTACAGAAAAAGTTTAAGACTGCTTTGTCAGTATTAGTCAAGTCTCCAGTGCTGCGACCCCTCGCCGGCAAGGGAAAACACGACACAGGATTCTTCCTTCAGCAGTTTATTCAGGCCTTGATTCATGTTTCATCTTCTAGTGACCCCGTCGCCGAGCGCCCAAGCACAGACTAATAAAGCCTCCAGCATACCAATCCTAAGCTGCCACGTGGACCTTTCTCATAGGGTGGTAAGGGATTGCGTGCCAATTCTCCATATTAGGAGTTGTTTATCACAGGCCACAGTGGAAGCCGGCGCCATCTTCTAATGGCGGCCACGGTCTAATTAGAACGGCTCACCACACTCCAGGAAAAAAAAGTTGACAAATTCAAGTTGAGCCCTTTAAACTTGCCCAAGTATGTGGGCATTTTAGGGAAACCACAAGGGACATTAGGGACAGTAATTGTAGGATATTTACAGCTCCTCGCTGGAAGAGGGGCAGGGGTTCCTGGAATCTAGAGCCCAAGAGAGCATTCTGGAAAAACCTAAATGTCAGGAATTGAGATTGATTGTGACTCCCATGGGGACACTAAGGACACCTGCAGTGAGGGAGCAGGCAGAACCCGAACAAATTTCTTAACCACAGTCTCCCGCTGCCCTCCTGTTGGCATGTTCCCTTTTCTGAACCCAACCTGATGCCGTCAATCAAAGGAAACTATCACTGAAGTACGTAGTCCTGAGTCCTCAGCAGAGTACAGAGTATACCTGGAGAGACAAAGGATGTCACAGACAGCACACTGGCCCAAATACTTGAAGAGCTGAAGGAAAACAGACTTTCATGAAGACCAGAGTTTTTACATATTCCCTTTTCAATTCCTTCTTTGCTCTTTATTTCAGGATTTTTATCTCTAATACTAGATACTGTGTCCCTTTTTGTTCTGAGTTGTTAGAATAGTTTTGCATTATTTTAGATAATCCAAGAGTAACTAAAATGATGTTGATTTAAAAAATCATTTACACTAATAGACTTTGAAATCAAATCTAGTATGTTTGCACTGAGGTTGACATGGGAAAAATGAAACAAACCTTGTAATCACCACACATATTACCTGCTTATACTCCTAGGTTTCTCACACAATTTTATAGAATTAATTATACAAGGTCCAAAGTGGTGTGAAGAAACAATTGACATGTTAAGAGTATCCTTTCCTATTAGAGTATTCACAGATATTGAAGAAAACATTGCACTTTCTAAAGTTTTGATGAATGTGTAATTTAAACACATGAACACAATAATGTATGGTGAGATTATCAAACTTTATAAATAATAACTAAATTATCAGGAAAAGTTACCTATGTCCTTTATATTTGTTTGTTCATCATAATTATACAAAGTAGTGGTGTGCATTTTGACAGATTCATAAAAGCATATAACATAGTTTAATCCATTGCAATCCCCAGTACTTGCTCTTTCCTGCTTCATATTACTGTATTGCAAAAGAAATAAGTGCTTCTTCAGGATAAGATTGTTTTAACCTTGGAGATATGCAAGCAAAGATATGCCTAAAATACCTTCAAAGTTTGCAGTTAGCATGATAGCTCACAGAAAAATTCACATTATTTGTTTAAAAACTGTACTTGATTTGATGATTACATATCCATTTTCCTCAAAAGACAAAAAAATGTTAATTTAGCTTTAATTTATTATCCATTTATTATTATTATTATTATTATTATTATTATTATTATTATTTATTTTATTTTATTTTATTTAACATCTAATTATTATATTGTCTCAGCAGAAATTCAACAAATGTAGACTCAATTAATCAAGGAGCTTCAGTTTGGCATATGAGCATTACTGACATCTAGTGGTCAAACTAAATGCATTTCTTGAACAAATAAATGAGGGTCCTTTACATGAGCAATCTAGTAAACTAAAAATTAACTTCTATTGGTCCATCTGATATTTAATCTGGTTTTGAACACCAATAAATTCTATTTAAAATAAGTAATAAGAATGATGTTCATTTCAATAAGTGTATGTATCTGTTTTCAAACACACTGCTATTCTAGCCACATAAATTCTTTCACTTGTTAGAAAAATTATGTATATTGTCATTTTTATGACTCCCGGGTGTTTTACAGATAAGCATTAGTTGCAGAGAGGTTAAGAAATGTTTTATCAACTATCAAATTACAGAAAATAGGTCTAAAGTTAAAGTAACCATAAACTATCTCTGACTTCCAAGTGTTAACTTCAAAGATAAGGTTGTTAAAAATTATAAAAATTGCCAGTGTTTGTTTATCAATAAATGCCTAATAGTTTCTGAGAACTTTGCAGGAATTACATTATTATATCGTTACAGAAATCCTATACGTTGACACAATATTTTATCATTTTCCATGTGAGTAAACCAAAACTAGGACTTAGAATGTCACATGAAGTAGATCAAAATCGTAGAAAAAATTTAGTGGATCAGAAGTTATGTTTTTAATCTGTTCTCTAAACTTATTCCCTTTATATAAATATATATTTATTTCTATGTTTCTCTAAATTAATAACATATAGAGAGTTAGAGTCACTAAATGCTCACGGAAATCATGTAATATAATTCTTCAGTTATAAACCTTGAGATATATATAGTTCAAGGTTTGGAAACTAGTTAGAATCATATCTCTGCTACTTATCCATATTTCTGAGTTGACTTTGAGGAGCTTCTGGGTTTTCCTACAGTGCTCTTTTTTTGCCTGTGCTGCCTCTCTACCAAAAGTAACTGTTCATTGAGTGACACATTGGGATTTAAAGTGTTGGTGTGAGGCCACTATTACACCATTTCTGACTAGACATATGGGGCCTGTTCAGGAGAGAATATTCACTAGAGGTTGCACAGATAGCAAGTGACTGGGAACCAGAAGTCTCTGACTAGAAAACAGAGCTCTATCCTTGGGGATATGAAAACCCTCTATCCCAGGTCTAGAGACACCACCTGCTTGAGAAGGCTTTTCCCAGGGGACTAGAGTGGCTGTCAAATTTCTTGGTCTTAGCTTGTTAGAACTCAGTCACATTTAGTTTGCAGTCTGTGGCATCCAGTCTTTGAGAAATGACTTCTCAGATGCTGGGCAGAAGTAGGTGAGTCAGCTCCCCTGGTTTTGTTGAAAGAGGGCTCCAGTGACAATAACCAAAGTGATCCCAGGGGTGGTAGAGCTCCAGTGAATCAGCCAGTGCTTCTGTAGAGGGCCATTTCCAAGGTTTGCAGGGAGAGAGGAGTAATGTTGAGAATAATCTGGATCAATTGCCACAAGGCAGACACTACACAGAAGCACACAGCAAAATATGCACAGTGACAAACAAGCAATCCAGTTTTAGCAAATGCAGGAGCATATGTGTAGACACAAATATATGAACAGATGCTGTTATATGAGAACACTCATTGTAATCTGCCAGTTGTCATGATTGATGTTTTTCTTTCTCTAAATCCTTTCATTTTGTCACTCAGAAGAGAAGCTCTTAGTAGTCAGTCATTCCAGGAGGAGAAGATTTATAGCATATTCAAAAATGGAGAACAGATGGGTTGTGGGATGGGAAGCCTTTGAGCCTGGGTAGAGAGGTTATTAAATATTCTGCCTCTGAGGATGGAAGCCAGTCACTAGGAAGAGTTCAACATAGCTGAACTGGGGAATTGAATATCTGAAAGGGGAAGAGAGGTTCAGAAAGGGAAAGGAAGAGAGAGCCTCAGAAAGTTATGGTGGAGAAAACCTTAGACAACATGCATGAAAGTGCATATTAAACAGAAAAAAGTACAAAGTATATAAAAGGTGAAAATTATTGCATTAGTAGAGGGCACAATGATGGCAGCAGTTTGCAAAGAAGTAGTGACATAGTGGAACTTTATTTTATTTTATTTTATTCTGCTGCTGTTAAGCTTATTAAATATGCTGAATTTGTCATATATTTAGAATATCAAAGAAATTTTAGAAAGAATATTAATAAATAAGTGGATTCTAATGACTGCAGAAATCTTGTTTGAGACCAGGAAGCAAAATATTGCAATGCTAGGATTTAAGCCCCATGAATTTGAGGACTTTGATTAAATGGCTGGTGTACATCTGCATTTGGTGCAGCACCTCCCACAGCATGCTATAAACGTTTCTCTTATGGGAACTTCTGTAATATACCTGATGGGGTCAGAAAATGGTAGTAGTGGTTAAGTTTGCAGATGATTCTGAATATAGAAGGTGGGAGACTTAAGTGACTAGAAGCAGCTAGAACATGTAACAATTTATAAGGTTTTAGGACGTTGACACATGAGCTGTATTGCATATTAAAAACAACATAATAAATAAATACCTGTGAAATTAACATCAACCCCCACCCACTCATTCTAAGTGCTGTCACAAGGAGTCAACGGGATTTATAAAATATATATACATATAAATATAGAAGATATATATACATATATAAATTTTTGAGGATGTATCTATACATATGCTCAAACCCTTTCCCTTAGCCCCACACAGAGTTCTGCTCCCTTCTCCCTTCTCATAGCATGTGAATCACTGCTTCCCAATCTCAATGATTAATCTCATTAATAATTAAGGTTAATATGTTGATCAATTAGATGCTTTTCAAAAATGAAAAATATGAAGTAATTTTGGTGAAAAGAAATGAATTAGGGGGGAGTTGTGGTAAAAGATATCCTGTTATCTCAGTATCAGTAAGAGAAAGAAAAACTGATTGAATAGTAGTTTCTGAAGATTAAGCCTACTAAATTATTTTTAAATTGACCTGCTCCAGACAACCCCCATCACTAGCAGCAGGGTGCAACATAATGTCATCTCCAATCCAATGTCAGTGATAAACTTGTAACTGATTTGGCTACATGTATTCATACTTGCTTTAATACACTTTCTCAGTGCAAGCAGATTATGGTTTTTGAATTGCAGTTGAATCATGTTACACTGAAACTTAAAGCTTACATTCTTTTCCATTGTTCCTAAGACAAGATAAAACTTCTTGGATTAACCACAAGAGCCTACATTCTGGTTTTCTACCAACTCTCATCTCATCAATTCTGTGCCTTCTTTCTCAGCCAGGTTCATGCTGACCTTCCATTCCTTCATCTTTGCCTTGTCATTCCTCACCACTCAAATCTTTTCCTATTCTTTTCCATAAACTAAATTTTTTTTCTCCCCAACTCACCCTTCATTCTCATCCTTCTGCTGTCAATTTAGCCAAAGCTCCTCAAGAAATCATTCCCCAAAAGTAATGACCAGATTAGTTAAGCCTCTAGTGTACAGCAACTCCTCTTTGTAATCCAGTTGCCACTTAAATGATCTGATCAGTGTTGGTCCTCCTCACTAACCTATTTGACCCATAAGAGCAGGACAAGTCTGTCTAGCTACTTGAACATTGATACTGTGTACCCAGTGATTATCTAGTATTTAAGTGCACTTGAATGAAGAATTGATGAGTGTTTAGAACTGAAGAGTGAGGGAATGCAGAGAAGAGGAAAGTACTGAGGATGTCTCCAGGGTTTCTTTCATGGGACAATGTGTGTGTAGGTTGAGGAAAAAGGAAGAGGAATGGTTTCAGAGAGGAGATGATCAAGTTAAAATGACCTTTATTAAATAAGATGTTACATCTGTGGAAGTTATTTTGTAAGCAGCTGATGAAGCCCGGGGCCATAGTTTGCAACCCCAGAAGATGAAGATTTCACTTGCTTCTGTAATGAATTTGATTTAAAAAGAAAAAACACTATTTCAACATCCAACAGAGGGGAAAGGCTACTTTACATGTTAAACCTAGAAATATTTTTTTTTCATTGATAAGAGAATTACTAGAAATTTTTCATTTGCAGAGTTTAACTATGAAAATATTACTGAGGTTATTGGGAGTTAATTCACTGTGACAGTGTTAGTGGGCAAATACTAACACCAAAGCTAGTTAAAAACATTAAGGAAACAATATAATTTTCCAATGCTAATTTTTTTCTTTTTAGTTATTTAATAGGTTCCTACTTATACATAACATTAGGATTTATTTTGACAGAATTATAAATGCATGGAATACAGTTTGCTCCAATTCAGTGGCCAGTACTTACCCTTGCCCTCTGCCTCCACCCTCCCCTGTTCCCTTTCCTCTACCCTACTGATCTTTCCATTTATCTACATTCTATTTATTAGTATCTTGTAGCATAATGGTAAAATTCACTGTAATATATTCATATGGGTATATTGGAAAGTTAGGTCAGATTCATTCCGTTCTTTTTCCCTTACCCCTACTATGCATTCTCTATCTCAATTTCCTTTTTCCAAAGCTAATATCTTTAGAAAATATGGTTCTTGTAATAAGTATAACCTAAAGGTTAAAAAGAACAAAGATTTGATTGAATGTAGCATATTACAGAAGAGGACATGAATTTAAAGTCATAGAAAGCCGTGAAAGTATAAAATGAAATTTAAATGTTGATGCTTTTGCTGGTTTTTACCATTGTGTTCCTGATGCAGCCAATTTTAGGTATTCCTTATTCATTCTTATTTTTCAGATAAGGAAAAATTATTTAGCTTTAGTCTTTAAGTTTTTTTCTGCTAAGTTCTTTCTGCAGCTTCTTCATTGAGATAACTAATATTATTGGGATGCATAACCTCTATTTTTATTTAATCTTTATAATTAGCATAGAGAAATTAAACATGTGGTTGGTCTTTCTAGAAGCCTTAGATTGAAGGAAGTATGAAGACTGAAAAACCACATAGGACCATGTGGAAATAGCTCAAAAGAACAAAGATGGTCAGATGTTTCATAACAGTAAAAATGAAAATAGGTAGAAAAACAAAAAGTTGAACATGGATATAAATAGAACTTTCCAAAACTTAGCCAATGGGACATAATAACTATATGTGGAATGTCTAAAGATATGTCACTTTCTAGGTACAACTAGCCCAGTCTCTATCTGAATCCCACCTATAACCCAATCACAAAACATACATTGTCAAATTTCTAATAATGTCCTACCTAGACTCATGCACACCTAAGCACCACATCATTTTACAGCTTGCCTCCATGTCATAGGGGAAATTAAAACATAAGTAGAACACAAGGCACCATACATCTTCAATTATTATAGTAAACTAGCCTGCAGCCAACTTAGACATTTTATTTCCCATCACTATATCAGAAACTAGCTACAAAATTAATATAAACTAGACTGTTCTCAGGTAGAGGTCTTGATCTAACTTTAAAAAGACAGAGACATTGCCACTGCCACTTCCCAGGTATTATGAAAGGATTGTCCATTTACATAACATGGCATGAAAAAGAATAAATTATAAAACGCTCTGAAAACTATCTGGGTGAATCCAGTATTTTCTGTTCAGCTAAGGAACGTAATGTGGTGAAGGACACAATTTTTTAGTTATAGGAAGGAACATTGTATTCTTGAAATCATATAATAACCTCCAGTTGCATCTAAATTTTGTAATTCCATCTCAAGTTCAGATCTAAGTATCAGTTATCCAATCCTCCACTTTTTCTGGATTTTTTCCCAGAAAGCCTCTTCTTAATTTCTCAGAAATACGTTACAAGTATTTCTCATTGCTCAAACCACCAGACAGGTTGGGTTATCATCTCCCCCACAAACACTGTATCACAATCTGATGATATTTTACACACACACACACACACACACACAAAATCTCAGTTATTCTTTACATCCTCATTAGTAATTATAATCAACAGTGAGTATTTGCTAATTTAATACCATATGCAGTTTCTTCCTTAGAGACTGAAGGGACAAAAGAGATGGAAACTTCAGGATTATTGTTATATTTACAAATTTTACACATGGATTTTCTACAAATGAGGTGAATATTTCAAAGCAAATGTATCAAATGTATCAATTCTTTCTGTCCCTGATATTCCCTCTCTAGGTCTCCTCTGCTGTGTTATGGAATTAAAGAATGGATGTCACATTTCTCCAAGAAATAGGCAACATGCTATGACAGAAGTCAGGGTCTGTCACTGGAAGCAAGAAAACTTCTGTCAGAAATGTGCCTATAACCAATTCCCACCAACATGCTTCAGATCAACAGCACACAGTTCCACCCTTCCTCCTTTCTTCTGATAGGTATCCCAGGGTTGGAAGATGTGCACATGTGGATCGGCTTTCCTTTCTTTGCAGTATATCTGATAGCCCTGCTGGGGAACATCATTATCCTGTTTGTGATTCAGACTGAACGCAGCCTCCATCAACCAATGTTTTACTTTCTGGCCATGTTGGCCTGCACTGATCTGGGCTTGTCCACAGCAGCCATCCCCAAAATGCTAGGCATTTTCTGGTTCAATCTCAGAGAGATTGTGTTTGGTGCCTGCATCACACAGATGTACACCATCCACATATGCACTGGCCTGGAATCTGTGGTGCTGACAGTCATGGCCATAGATCGCTATATTGCCATCTGCAACCCCCTAAGATACACCATGATCCTCACCAACAAGGTGATAGCCATTCTGGGCATAGTCATCATAGTTAGGAATTTGGTGTTTATGACTCCTTTCATATTTCTTATCCTGAGATTGCCTTTCTGTGGTGTCAGGATTATCCCCCATACCTACTGTGAACACATGGGTTTGGCAAAGTTAGCTTGTGCCAGTATTAGGGTCAATGTTATTTATGGCTTCATTGCGTTCTCAGTGGGGTTCATTGACCTTTCAGTGATTGGATTTTCCTATATTCAAATTCTCCAAGCAGTCTTCCATCTCCCATCCTGGGATACCCGGATGAAGGCACTCAGCACCTGTGGCTCCCATGTCTGTGTCATGTTGGCCTTCTACCTGCCAGCCCTCTTTTCCTTCATGACACATCGCTTTGGCCACAATGTCCCTCACTATATCCACATACTTTTGGCAAATCTGTATGTGGTTGTTCCCCCTGCCCTTAACCCTGTTATTTATGGGGTAAGGACAAAACAGATACGAGATCGAGTACTAATGATGCTTTATCCTAAAAGCCATTGACATTTATCCCCAGGAGTATCTTCCACAGTAGTCCAATAAGGAGATAATGAGATCACACCAGAAGTAGAAAATGAAAATATTTGTGTTAAACTTCCCCAGTAAGTCAATAATGAGATCATAAATAGCAGGAACATTTTTGTTTAACTCCTCTGACATTCCCACACAAGCCAATCATATTATGTGTCCCTCCATTGCCCNCAAATTGCAGAATCACATTGGTTACACACTCACATTTTTACATAATGCCATATTAGTGACTGTTGTATTCTTCTACCTTTCCTATCCCCTACTATCCCCCGTCCCCTCCCCTTTCATCTTCCCTCTCTACCTCATCTGCTGTTGTTCAATTCTCTCCCTTGTTTCCCCCCTTTCCCCTCACAACCTCTTATATGTAATTTTGTATAACAATGAGGGTCTCCTTCCATTTCCATACATTTTCCCTTCTCTCTCCCTTTCCCTCCCACCACTCATCTCTGTTTAATGTTAATCTTTTCCTCATGCTCTTCTTCCCTGCTCTGTTCTTAGTTGCTCTCCTTATATCAAAGAAGACATTTGGCATTTATTTTTTAGGGATTGGCTAGATTCACTTAGCATAATCTGCTCTAATGCCATCCATTTCCCTGCAAATTCCATGATTTTGTCATTTTTTAGTGCTGAGTAATAAGCCATTGTGTATAAATGCCACATTTTTTTATCCATTCATCTATTGAAGGGCATCTAGGTTGGTTCCACAGTCTAGCTATTGTGAATTGTGCTGCTATGATCATTGATTTGGCAGTATCCCTATAGTACACTCTTTTAAGGTCCTCAGGGAATAGTCCGAGAAGGGGAATAGTGGGTCAAATGGTGGTTCCATTCCCAGCTTTCCCAGGAATCTCCATACTTCTTTTCCAAATTGGCCACACCAATTTGCAGTCCCACCAGCAATGTATAAGTGTACCCTTTTCCCCACATCCTTGCCAGAATAGACAAAGAACTCAAAAAACTAAACAATAACATAACAAATAACCCAATCAACCAATGGGCCAAGGAACTGAACAGACACTTCTCAGAGGAGGACATACAATCAATCAACAAGAGAATAGTGGGTTTCATCATGGAATATTCATACATTATTGAGTTTCCTATACTATATTAACAGAACTAAAAAATTCAAAAACTTGCAAATTCCATTTCAAAAATTAACATTATCCTTATGGCAAAATCAGAAAATAAACAAGAAAAAAAAACAGAAGAACGTCAATACAGAGAAGTTTTTCAAGAGAAACAGATACATAGATTAACCCCACATATAAAAATAGATAAAATTATAAATTTGACATCAATTTGCTTGCATACATTTTAATTAGCTTTTTAATTCACTATCACCTTACAATTAAAGATATTTTTGGAGTGCAGTGTGATATTTCAACACATGTGTAGATTTTCTAATGATCAGATCACACTGATATATCCAAAATCTTATTTATCATTTCTTTGTGTTGGAAACATTCAATACCTTCTCTACTAGCTATTTTGAAATATACTATTAAATGTTGTCAGCCATAGTTACTTAGTGTGCTAGAGATCATTAGACATTATATTTTCTACCTTTTAATTAAAAGGTACAGGTGTCCAATTGTAAACTATCCTCTATCTCCCCCTATCCTCCACCTTTCCCAGACTCTGCTAACCACTATTCTACTCTCTGTTTCTATTAGGTCAATGATTTTATCTTTGCATTTAAGGAAGAGTATACGGTATTTGTCTTCTGCACCTGGTTTATTTCATTTAATGAATGTCCTCAAATTGGTGCCAATGACAGGATGTCATGATTTTAATGGCTGAATAACATTCCTTTGTGTATTTATACCACCTTTGCTCTGTCCATCCATTCACCAATGAACATTTCGGTTTATTCATACCTTGGATATTGTGAATACTACTGCAATAAACATATGAGTGCAAATATCTCTTCAACATACAGATTTCCTCACCTTTGGCTATGTATCCAGTGTTGAAATTGCTGTATCCTGCGGTAATTTTCTGAGGAACTTCCATACTGTTTCCTATAATGGCTCTACTAATGTATGGTCCCATCAAATGAATTATCAGATTTTCCTTCTCTGCATTCTTGACTGACTTTTTACTTTTTATTTTTTATAAGTCATTCTAACTGGAGTGGGATAATATTTCATTGTGATTTTGATTTGTATGCAAATTGTTTAAAATTAAGTTTATCCTTATTTCAAAAGCAAATGAAAAGAGCCAGACAGACTGTGGAATGTCTGACTTTAAAAGTTAGCTACCCAATATGTGCAGAGTTGACTTTGAGGGGAATTAGAGGATGATTTCAAGATCTAGACAACAGTCCACAGAAAATGAGCCTAGGCTATAGAGGCCCATAGGCAACAATTTTTTAAGATGCTCTGAGCCAAGGAAATTATTTTTTTATAAAATTAACACAAAACCAGCAATTATAATACATGTACTCCAAAGACTGGGCACTGATTTGAGATTAAGATTCATGGACAATTTTGAATAATGGGCTCCAAGTTGAGTAGCAGCAAACATTTACTTATTGCTCATTAGCATTTTTCCCAAAAACATACTGAGAAGCCTATTTTTAGGGTTTAGTAATAATAATAATAACACAACAGCATTGAACCACCAACAAGAACCTCTAAGGGCTTTACAAACATGCTCACATTTATTTCTTCCATAAATAAACAAATTAGAAATATAATATTTTAATAATTTATGCAACTTCTCAAGTGGCAGACATGGAAGCAAAATTGTGTCCTGCCCAAATACTAGCCTTGAATCCTTGATTACAAGGAAGGGGACTAGTCAGAAAAAAGAAATCATTTCCACAAGTTCAGCCATATATTTTACCTGCAGGAAGTAATGGAGTAAATTATGATAAGTTAAGAATATTGAGTCAGATTCAGGAACATTTTTGCCTGACAGAGTCTGGCAAATGGAGATATGAAGGCATCAAGTCACCACTATGATGTTAGACACCTGCCTAGAACTGGGGCTGTAGTGTGATGAGAGCTGGGCTTGCAACTTGGAAAGCTTTGTGGTTGAAGGCTGAGGATCAGGTTTGAAAGCAAGTAGAGAAGAGCCCTTGGCCAGAAAATTGTCCAACTACCCTGAGGCAGCTCTGCTACGAGGGAGGCCAAGTTAGCAATATGGTGAAGGCTCAGAGAAAGGACTATGCCTAGCCATTCTGCTGTGTTTGAGCCATTCCAACCCAGGAGCCAGAGCTATAAGTAATGAAGCCATTTTGGGCACTCCATCTACAGTAGATGCCCTGGGGTCCTAGAATGTAACTCGTGGTTACATGGTGCAAGGTGATCAACTCAGACTCTCCCTAACACCTTGTTTTTAAAAAATGTGGGAAAACTGAAGAAACAGAAGAAGGTGAAAGAATGTGACTGGGAGAAATTAAGCAACTAGGATAAAGAGGATCAAAAAAGGCAAAAGATGGAGAGGAAAGGAAATGAGGATGAAATGGAATAGATGTTCCCTCTAAGCTACTGATCCCCACCTCACACCAGAAACAGCAGAAGCAGAAGGAAGGAGGAACTTTGGATGCCCAAACTATAGTCCATGTTTCTCTGAAGGAGGCTCAATGGTATGGAACCAGATTGCCTTGGAAGAATATGTACGGAGCAGAAGGCTGGTGTCAGAGCAGGGATTCCACTCACTGAACCAGTTTCAATGAACCCGTTTCCAGATTCAAGATAATGAAATCACACAAGACATGGCATCCTGACAGGCTTGCTACTTTGTGAGATCATCTTTTTAGATAAGCCAGAACAAGTGGTGATAAAAGATAAAGTTTAAAATTCCCATAGACTTCAGCTTCTGGCCAAAATGGAGTAAAAGGAACTGAATTCACATTAATAACTGGAAAAAAAAGAGCAATCAAAACTGAGTGAGATATATTAAGTAATGGTTCTAATACACCAGACATCATGCAAGTGAGAACAGGGACCCCTGCAACATGGGAAACAAGTGAGGCAGTTGCTCCAGTTTGCTGCCTTGACACAGTTCCCAGGCTACCATGAGGGAGGAGGGATGGACCCCAGGTGTAATTCAGTGGAGTCCCTGAATTGAAGAGGTCTAGTTGGAAGTATATAAAGAAGAATAAAGCTACAGTTAACAGGGCAGAGTTCTGGGGAAGAAAGAACTGCACACAGAGAGAATGGTAACAATCTTCAAAGGATCATCCAGTGATGAGTGTAACAAATGAGGAAGCTACATGAGGTAGGGGGAGAAACTACGGTACCCTAAGGATTAAGAAAGAGAGTATCCAGCTCTCACATGGGCCTAAAGAATAGCCATTCTACCAGCCAGAAAAGAAAAACAAAAACATAATTCATGAGGCTTCAGTCAGAATACTCAAAGGAATCTTTCTTCACTTGTAAATCAAAACTAGTTCTGGACCAAAATTTATTCTGGTTATGCTAACAGAGCCCAAAAAGGTCAAATTGTTTCCAAGTAACTTACATGCATTCAGAGAAAAGATTAAGAATATTTACATATAAAATTAAATTAAATATAGTATCTAAGCAAAATCCAAAATCTGTGATATACAATAAAAATTTTCTAGAAATGAACATAAGTAGAAAATACAACCACAAATAGGATGAGGAAGGAAATTAATCAATCAAAATTAGCAAATTAGAAAACAAAAACATTCAATCATTAAAACTGAATCCCATATATTCAAAAATATTAAGTAGAGTCATAGAAGACATTCAGAAGACAAGGTAAACTGCCAAAGATGAAAAAGTAGATTGATGTCATCAAGGGTAGATTATTACTGCATAAAGAAAAAAAGTTGGATTTGCTTCATTAAATTGAAAGATTCCTGCTGAATGAATTGCAGCATATACTATAATTTTATGGCATTTTTAAAGTTCCATGATAAATGCCATGAGGAGATAACTTTCATTCATTCAATTGAATAGGCTGTACCTATCTAATAAGCATGTGCCAGAAGCCCACAGAACTTCTGAATGAGTTTTTGGAATATGCAAAAGATGTTGAATGTGCACATGTAAATGAGCATGAACATCCATAGATGAGTAAGTAAACTTCGTACCCAGGAGACCACCTGTTGCACAGTATTGGGCTAAATTACCAGGAGAGCATTCAGAAAGAAAGAAAATCACTTTATTTTTTCATCCACCTGACTAACCTAGGAGGACCTTTTAGGCCCAGGGGAAGGCAAATTGAGAAGTTCAAAAAACGTAGTGTCCCTGAGCATCTAGAGTATAATTATCTGCAGATACCTCTGGAACCAACCAGAGCCTAAATTCCTGTGAACCTGACCCCATGCTTCATCTCTTCTGTAAGTGAATCTTAGCACAGGATGCTGTACTGAGTTTAACCAGAAGACAAGACACCTATCTATCTCAATCTGTTTTTCTTTCCTGAGTCAGTACTGCTAAAGTAGTATGAAAAGCGAGAAATACAGACCATCTCCTCATCAGGTAAGGAGGAACAAGTGGGGGGTCTATGCTTTTGGAACTTCTCTCCTTGTCCTCCTCTGGGCACTTTGTAGCACCAGAAATATAAAATCTGGAGTTTATCCAAAGGAGATTAATAGCAGGTAGAAGAACCAGGAAGTGCATCATCTGGAACACAGCTAAGAAAATTTGGAGATTTCAGCTACAAATATAGAAATTTGGGGGTTGTAAGACAAAGAATCTGCCTCTAAAAATCTTTGATCATTGGCTAGAAATTACATTTGGTCTATGTAACTTCAGAGGCAGGGGACAAAGACCACAGCTGGGTGGCAGTAAGAAAGTAGTAGTTGAGCAAATTTCAGCACAACCCAATCAATTGGTAAAAGCTCTTGCTGCCAAAATCAGAAAATTGTACCCAGAAAAGCAAGGAGCTACCTATCACTATCTGCACCCAATCGTATCTGGAACTACATGTGTAGAGATGTCTTTCATGCCTGAGTTTTATCCAACTAGGTGATCCCTCCAACAACCTTTCCACTTCTTAAAATAAGGCTTCCCTGATGCCATGCTGTGGGCCTGCCATGCAGCCTGGGGAAGGGCTTGGGCTTCAAGTACTTTGATTTGATTTTAGACTTTCAGCTTCCTTGGATTCCTCATGCTGTCTCTGGCTGGAAACAAAAAACACAAGCTCTCAGTCCTTATCACCAGTTCAGCCTCTCGCAAATGATTAGTGACATCCCGGGTAAAGTATATTTCATTTTATAAGATTCATGGGCAAGCATATTTTCATGGAATTATTGGCAAGGCCTAAAGGGGTTCTGGAAATTAATTGTATCCAACCTTCTGTGTAAAGTGGGATTAGGATTAGAATAGTACAGCATGTTTGCCTACCAATACAGATTGCAAACCAAGATTAAAACAGGAGGGGAGGCAAAAGGACAAGTGCTTTGCTTCTAGGGCTGAGTAAGTCATTCAGAGCTTTTTAGATGATTTATGAGTGAAGAACATACAGAAATGTTCAGAGAAAGGAGAAGTAACTGAATGGGAGACAAAATAATCTTATAGTTCTTATATTACCCTCAGAAATGCCATGCTAGGGTAAAAATAATTAAGGGACAAAAAAACCCCACATATTTCTTCCCATAGGCTTCTCCACAAATATGGTTGAATTGCCAATCCTTCCATTTGACTTGGACTTCTATTTCTTACACATTTGAATCCTATCAGTTAAACCATAGAAAAGGCATAATATCACTGAATCTGAACTTGCACAGTGAAAGACAGAGGGCTAAAGTAGTCAAATTACCCGACCTACTTCAGAGCATTGTGAGTCACAAATGAAACAATTTGTTTAAAATTGATTTTGGACTTGCCAAAGTCATTGCTAATATACTCTATTATTAGCAAGAGAAAAAGATTTAGGAGATTTTCTAAGTATTTTCTATGTATCAGGCTGGAGAGCCACATCTGTCAGACTTGCTTGGGGAAGCAGAGGTGAAATGGGGAGACCAGGGAAGGAATGCCCATCCTCCCTCCACATAGAGCAGCCAGTATCACTAAAAGTCTCCCAAATGAGAAGAATCTGAGAAGAGCCAGCTGACAGGATTAGAATAGCATTTGGGGAAAAAGAAATACATAACTGGACAAATGTACTATTTGAATCTCTTGAAAAAGGTATGCCTCTATCAATGTGTCAATATCACACAGTTTGGGGTCTATTGTATAATTACAACTTCTTTGTCACCCTGACTCCACCCCAAACTATTCCTTCTTTAATATTCCATTTTCTAAATGGTTAGTTACATCACGAGTAAAGTACATTTCATTTTTTATAAGATTGATGGGCAAGCACATTTTCATGGAATTATTTGCAAGGCCTAAATGGGTTCTAGAAATTAATTGTATCCAACCTTCTGTGTAAAGTGGGATTAGGATTAGAACAGTACAGCATGGTTGCCTACCAATCTGGATCTTGAGCTCTCAGTTCCTTATTGATAAGATATATTTGATAATAAGATATATTTTACTAGATATTGATGATTAAATGTTATAAAGTTCTAGAATATTTGAACACACTTCCCAGGAAATAGTAAGGGTTCCAAAAATAATTATATAATTTTATGTTATATTGGTGAGTCTAATGAAAAAGAAACAGGACAGTTCTTAAATTCTCAATGAAAAAGAGCTTCTAAATCCACAAAATAACAACTTAATAGAGATTTCTGTCCCAGGAAACATATTTAAGTACAAAGGACTATATGATTTGTAAGGCCTGACTAATACTTTTGCTAAGCTACAACACTCTTTGGGATCTCCTTAACAAATTTATGTACAATTCTTTTTCTCAAGCCTATCCCTCAGGTCAGAGTTAGCCATCGCTCTTGCACATATAATTATCATTGTTCATATTGGTTGTTCTCATTATTACCCATCAGCCTCAAGAGTTATTTTAGTTTCACTCCTTCACGGTAAAAGTGTTTCTTATTTAATTGGTGACCTGGCACCTAATGGAATGCCAGGGGAAAGACTAAATAAAAAGAAAATAGTGGCAATATTGAACTACTGTCTGGAGCGTGAGAAACATGTACATGGATCATTATATTCAAGATAGAAAAGGAGCATGAAAAAGGGATGGAAGGCTGGAAAGGTGTGCTCTAGCACCCCTGCACCATTGCAATCACAAGATTTCCATTTGTTCAATGACACTTATTACTCCCTTGTGACTATGTGAAATTGCTCATTCACTTTAAACTTGTTTCTTCCAGAAATTAGCTATTCTCCAAATATGAAGATCTATCTAAGAAGTAGATGGGGGGCAATTATGTCGTAGGGTCCATTTTACCAAATAAAAGTGACCTCTTAGAAAAGTGGAAGTTAACTTTATTTTTAGTATATGATGAATAAAAATCTATAATTAAATCAAAAATAAATTCAACTAAAATCACATAATGCAAATTGCATGGGAACTAGGGACATTTATCTGTGCCCCTTTTATGTCAGGCTCTACTAGGCATACTGTGAGAGTTAAATTGCAGATACAATAGTTTATGTGACTATGAAAAAGAAAACAAGAAAAATTTATAGATACAAATTGAGAATCTCATTTGTCCCCAAAGTGTTTCCTAAGTAATTTTTTCCTCTTAAGTTTCTGAAAGTACCCAAGAATTCTATTGAAAGCATAAGTTGAGTAAATCAAGCCCATAATAAATCATAGTATCTCAGTCCTCTGCACTGTTTAATGTAATAGGAGTAACCCAAACTGCATGGCATTATGGATAAACAGACAAATAACAATGGCCTGGATATACTGCCACAAGTTGTGTCCATGTAATGAAAGTTGTTTTATCTCCATGTACTTAGAGTCATTAGATGATTTTTATTCTCATTTTACAGATCAAAAAAAGAAAGTTGTAAAAATTCTTGACTAAATATGACGGCACACCAAATGACTCCGACCCCAGTGAAATTTCAGACTTCCTTCTGAATTGTTTTGTCACATCTCCTGGCTGGCAACTCTGGCTGTCCCTGCCCCTCAGTCTCCTCTTCCTCCTGGCCATGGGGGCCAATGCTGTACTTCTGATCACCATCCGGCTGGAGGCCTCCCTGCATGAGCCCATGTACTATCTGCTCAGCCTCCTCTCCCTGCTGGATATTGTGCTCTGCCTCACTGTCATCCCCAAGGTCCTGGCCATCTTCTGGTTTGACCTCAGGCTCATCAGCTTCTCTGCCTGCTTCCTTCAGATGTATATCATGAATAGCTTTCTAGCCATGGAATCCTGTACATTCATGGTAATGGCCTTTGATCGCTATATAGCCATCTGCCACCCACTGAGATACCCATCCATCATCACTGACCAATTTGTAGTCAAGGCTGTCATTTTCATTGTGGCCAGGAATGTCTTCTTATGTATGCCCATCCCCATTCTCTCAGCACGACTCTATTACTGTGGGAGAAATGTCATTGAGAACTGTATCTGTGCCAATATGTCTGTCTCCAGGCTCTCTTGTGATGATGTCACCCTCAATCGCCTTTACCAGCTTGCTACAGGCTGGACTCTACTGGGATCTGACCTTATCCTCATTTTCCTCTCTTACATCCTCATACTGCGAGATGTGCTAAAACTCAAGGCTGAGGGTGCTGTGGCCAAAGCCCTCAGCACTTGTGGTTCCCACTTCATCCTCATCCTCTTCTTCAGCACCATTCTTCTGGTCTTTGTCCTCACACATGTGGTCAAGAGAAAGGTCTCTCCTGATGTGCCAATTTTGCTCAATGTCCTTCACCATGTCATCCCTGCAGCCCTAAACCCCATTGTTTATGGGGTGAGAACCCAGGAGATCAAGCAAGGAATCCAGAGATTACTGAAGAAAGGGTGGTAACAAGGGCAACTGACTCTCTGCTTTCCTAATGTAGGATGACTTGATAATCA
>NW_026000174.1:18993894-19000898 GCF_001458135.2 Marmota marmota marmota
AGAAGGAAAGAGAGTGAAGAGGTACTGGAGAATTAAATGGAACAAATTATAATCTATGCATGTGTGATTATGTCAAAATGAACCCCACAATTATGTACAGCTAATTTTAAAAAGGCCACTTTTCATGTGATTATTAAGAATGTGATCTCTGTCTACTACAAGATAATTATTTATATGGGTTTGTCTCTGTGTCTTCTATTCTGCACCACCCATCTACATTTCTGATTTGGTGCCAATACCATGGCATTTGTGTTACTATAGCTCTGTAGTATAATTTAATGTCTGGTATTGTGATGCTTCCTACTTCAATTTTTTCACTAAGGATTGCTTCGGCTATTCTGGGTCTCTTAATTTTCCAAATGAATTTCATGAGTGCTTTTTGTATTTCTGTGAAGAACATTATTGGAATTTTAATAGGAATTGCATTAAGTCTGTATAGTACTTTGGGTAGTGTGGCCACTTAGACAATATTAATTCTGCCTATCCAAGAGCATGGGAGATCTTTTCATCTTCTAAGGTCTTTGCCTAATTTATCTTTCAGTTGATTGATCACTAATGTATAGGAAAGCACTTGATTTATGGATGTTAATTTTATACACTGCTACTTTCTGAATTTATCAGTTGTAGAAGTTTTCTGATAGAGTTTTTTGAGTCTTCTAAATATAGAATCATGTCATTGGCAAATAGTGATAGTTTGAGTTTTTCTTTTCACATTCATATCCCTTTAATTTCTTTTTTGTGTCTAATTGCTCTGACTAGTTTCAAGGATGAGGTTGAATAGAAGAGGGGAAAGAGGGCATTCTTGTCTTGTTCCAGTTTTTAGAGGCAATGTTTTCAATTTTTCTCCATTTAGAATGATGCTGTCCTTGGGTGTACCATTAACAGCTTTTACAATGTTGATGTCTGTTCCTACTATTCCTAGTTTTTCTAGTGTTTTGAACATGAATGGGTGCTATATTTTCTTAAGTGTTTTTTCTGCATCTATTGAGATAGTCATGAGATCGTTGTCTATAAATCTATTGACGTGATGAATGCTTATAGCAGCTCAATTTACAATAGCTAAACTATGAAACCAACCTAGATGCACTTCAACAGATGAATGGATAAAGAAAATGTGTTGTATATACACAATGGAATATTACTCAGCCACAAAGAGAAATGAAATTACGGCATTTGCCAGTAAATGGATGGAACTGAGACTATCATACTCAGTGAGTAAGCCAATTCCCAAAAACCAAAAGCCAAAAGTTATCTCTAATGTGCAGATGCTAACACACAATGGGAGAGGGGGGAATAGAAGTACTTTGGATTAGACAAAGGAAATGAAGGACAGAAAGCAAAATTGAGAGTAAGAAAGTTAGTAGAATCAATCAGAAATTACTCTCCTAGGTTTATATATGTTTATATATGAATACACAATCAATGTAATTCTACATCATATATAACCAGAAGAATGGGAAGTTGTATGCCATATATATATATACAGATAGATAGATAGATATGTATATATATAGAGAGAGATAGATAGATAGATAGATATAGATATAGATATATAGGGTTTTTTTCAAAATACATTCTACTGTCAAGTATAAATAAAACAAAAAATATTTAAAATAATGTGATCTCTGTGAAAATTATTTTTAAACTAAAATTATGCATATTGAATGTTTTTCAATTGCATATAAAGAGTAAATCTGTGTCAGTCATATAGGACAGTAAATACAAAGTCTAAGCCTAGAATAAGTGGAAGTCCAAGGAGTAGTGGACATCCCAGCAGGATGATAGGATACAGTCATGGGAAGCGGAAGGCAGAAGACAGGTCAGTGGAACCTGAGGAATTCTGACTACAGGTAGAAGGACCTCTTTCTCTAAACAAAGTAGCCCTGATAATGAGAAGGTGACTTTCAAAGCCCAGACCTGGCAGATGACTGAAAGTCAATGCAGAATGTTAGAATGGGAATATGGGTCAGAAGCAGAGAGCTCTTCCTATGAACCAGAGCCCATATAAAGGAAGAGACTAGGCCTTAAAATCTGTATTCCTATTGGTATATTGGTACTAGAGAAGGAATACTATAACCCAGACACATTATATCTTGGAAAAGTTTAATTATTATGGTGCTCAACTCTGAAGCATACACCTCAATTATTCCATCCTTATTACTCCTTGACTGGATGCATCTAAAGAAAGATCTCAAACAAATGGTAAAAAATTATTACAACTGGCTGATGACTATAACTAAAAAGGACCTAAAACAATCACCCATCCAACATATTTTATGAGGAATTCTTGGATGGAAAGCAGGGGGTGGGATGGGGTACATATTCAGGGAGTCTTCTTAATTTCTTTCTGTGGAATGAGTATGTAATATCACATTGTTATTGGTGTCTCTTTAAAGCTTGCTTTAGAAGCATATCTTCCATTTTAAATATAGAAAGTCCATTTCTCTGCTACATTAAACTAATTAATACTTTTGATATTATAAAATAACATATGTTTTAATATGTTTGCTAAAACACCTATATGAAATGTCATCGATAAGCAGTACTGTCTTTCGGAATGAGACTATACTTGAAAAGAATTGGTACAGAAATGAAGTTCCTCAAAAGCTGATCTTCTGATATTATGGACCAAGGTAGCTTCTCAGTTAATGGCAATTTCAGTATTTCAATTGCTCTTGCTAAAAGCCGGGGTGTCCTCCTTTAATCCTTTCCAGCTTTTACGCTCTTCATATAGACTCTCTGTAAATACAGTGGACCCATAACTTCAATATTCACTCACCACCTGAACCTAAGTCATTATCATTTTTAACCCAAATTATTGAAACAAAAGCTTTATTGTTTTCCCCAATCCTGTTCACAACCAACCATGTTCCCTTGAAAGTGCTTCCTTATTGTTGCCTATAAATTAAATGAGACTTACTCAGAATGTAAATACTGAAAAGAACATAGAAAGTATTAAAAACTTATTTAATGACTAATTGAGAGATTCTGGTGGTATAAAGTAAAATGAAGAATGTAATGGATACCTAAATGTGGGTTTAGCACATATTTCTAAAGAGAGAAGGAGGATGAGTATTTTGAAAGTAGTTTAGAAAGTTTGGGATGAAGATGAAGATAGACACATGGATGCCATATGATATCCCTTGAGATATTCAGATGAAATCAAGACATGTCCAGATTTCTACAGTCCCTGATCTTGGATTCATATCTCTCAAGACAAGAATTTGAATAATTTGATGATCTCCTGCTTAATTTCCTGGGTACGAACTCCATAAACAATGGGGTTGAGGGCTGGTGGGATGAGGTGATGCAGGACATTGAGAAGAATAGGTACCTCTGAGGGTATCTTCTTTCCTGCCTTGTTTGTGAAGATGAAGACTAGCAGCAGTGTATAGAAGAAAAGTATAAGAATAAGATGTGAACCACAAGTACTCAAAGCCTTGGTGGTTGTACCCCCCGACTGCAAGCTTGTAACAGCCCTCAGAATGAAGCAGTAAGACAGCAAGATGAGCACCAGGTCAGAACCTAGAAGGCACCAACATCACGAATTGATAGAGCTTATTGAGGTGAATATCGCCACAGGAGAGCTTGGCTACAGAAATGTAGGCACATATACAGTTCTCCACCACGTTGCTGGCACAGTAGTTGAGCCTAGCAGCCAGGACTGGAGTAGGCAGTGTGGCTAGCAGACTTCGGAAGACAATGAAGATGGCTGCATTGATTACAAACTGCTCTGTGATGATGGAGGAGTACCGAAGTGGGTGGCAGATGGCCACATAGCGATCACAGGCCATGACCAGAAAGGTGGAAGATTCCATGGGGAGGAAGGTATTCATGATGAACATCTGCAGGAAGCAACCTGAAAAGCTGACAGTCTTCATGTTGAACCAGAAGATGAGCAGGACCTTCCAGAATCATTGTTCTCAAAAACACTGTATATTCATTATCATCTTAGAGCACCTAACTCTTATGAAAACACTCAGAAGGTTTGTTAAAACCAACCCACCCTCAAACCACAGCCCCACAAACCCCCTGGGCAGTATCCTCATTTCAAATCCTTTCTAAACCCATTTCAATCTCCAAAGTCTAACTTATACCCTTTCCTAATTCTAGAGACCAACCTGTGGTTTAAAAAAAAAATGCTAATTTGTAGCCCTGTCCTCTCCTGATCTCTATGGTTCTTACCCAAACTCCAGTAGGCTTATCTACCCATCAGAGGAATTTTCAAGAAGTGCCTCCATACACATAAGAAACCTTTTACAACAATGTTTCCTATCACAGTACAAGATACAAATGTACATCCAATTACATTTAGAAAGGAAATTCTAGAGCCCTGGACTGTGGGAGTAGAATAATTCAGATATTATGATAGGTAAGAAGAAATTTTAAGTTTAAATATCACTTAGATATTGAGAAACGATCTGTCCACTGGAAATAATGAAAACCTAAAAAGACATGAACATAAAGAATAAGAGGTCATATCTGTGTGGGATCTGGGGTAGTGGTTTTCCTTCAGGGATGGGAGGATTTATAGAAGTAAAACAACATACTGTGTAAAGAAAGAAGGTTGCACTCTGGAAAACAGTATGTAGATTCCTTAGAAAATTTGGGATGGAACCACGATTTACCCAGCTATCCACTCCTTGGTTTATATCCAAAGGACTTAAAAACAGCATACTACAGTGATGCAGCCACATCAATGTTTATAGCAGCTCAATTGACAAGAGCTAAACTGTGGAACCAACCTAGATGCCCTTCAATAGGTGAATGGATAAAGAAACTGTGGTATATATACACAATGGAATATTACTACTCAGCAAAAAAGAGAATAAATCATGGCATTATCAGGTAAATGGATGGAGTTGGAGAATATCATGCTAAGTGAAGTAAGCCAACCCAAAAAACCAAGGCCAAATGTGATTAGTGGATGCTGATCCATAATGAGAGGGGAACCTGGGAGGAATAGAAGAACTTTGGATAAAGAAAAGAGGAGGAAGGAAAAGGGAGAGTTCATGGGGTAGGAAAGATGGTGGAATGAGATGGACACCATTACCATAGGTACACGTATAAAGACACGAATGGTGTGAATCTACTTTGTATACAAAAGAAATAAAATATTGTGCTCCATTTATATACTATAAATCAAAATGCATTCTGCTATCATGTATAACAAATTAGAACAGGAAGGAGGGAAAGAAGGAAGGAAGGAAGGAAGGAAGGAAGGAAGGAAGGAAGGAAGGAAGGAAGGAAGTTAGTTGACTGCCTGGAAGAAAGTCTAGGGAGGATCTGAACTTAGGGATGACTGTGAGGCAAAGAATGACATCCAGCACAGAGAGAATGGCAAGCAGGTAGTACATGGGCTCATGCAGAGATGCTTCCTGCCAGATGGTCATTAATAAAACAAAGTTGGCCCCCAGGGCCAAAACTAGGAGAGGAGCCAATAGGATAGAGAGCCAGTGCTGTGTATCTTGCATGCCTGGAAAGCAGATCATCAGGAATTCAATCACCTGTGTCCCTGTGTTGTTGGAGGATAATACCATGACCATCAGGTGGGGCTGGAAATGGCTAGAAAGAGAAGAGTCAGAAATTATTAATAAATTCCTAACTGATCTGTGTGCCTCTATTCTAGGCTTTCAGTTTTATCCACAATTCTACTGAATAATAGTCTCCATTAAGTTTCAATTAGACTATATTGTTTAAATTGTTTTTCCATAGTACTCAATACTTTATGGGTAAATAATAACTCCCTTCACATGACTATGTCCCAGACAGATTCCACAATTCATTGACACACATTTAGATTAGCCACACCAATAGGACATGGTTTACATTTTGTAAACACTGTTGTTTTGTGCATATCATGTCCCTCTGGAATCCAATATTTTACCCTCAAAAAAGTAACATCTGTTTTTCCTATTCTTATCTTCACCAAGATTATATTTCCTAGAATGGAAGGAAACCTTCTGTGCCATCATCCTCCCTATCAGTGATAGAGCATGAGCTAAGCTAATCTACATCCGCACATGCTCATGTTTCTCTAATATCAGTGATCTCTACAGAATACAATAACATTCTCTGAAATAAATAATGAAGAAGGTCAAAGAACAAACTCAAAATGTCACTCATGCTTTTGTATCCAATATACTGTTCCCAAAAAATACTTAACAGAGAATGTCTTCTTTACACAGCACTTTTGACCATCCAATGCGTTTCAAGTAAGGTGTGGATCCTCAGTTTCTTGCTAAATCGTATGCTTGTGGCTTTGGCCTCTGGATCCATTTCTGAAAAACGTTATCTGGATAAAGCCATTCTCCTGTGACCAGAAAGACAAAATATTGGTCTTTGGGCTCCCAAGGGCTCTTGTGTCCCTGTAGATACACAGACATTTTCAAGATGAAAAGGGAGATTTCTGCATTTATATTCAAGTGGAGTAAGAAAAGTAATCAACTTATAGTCTCCCTGGAGGTGACTGAGCATTACATAAACTGTTTACAATGGGAAGGCATATCACCCAGGAACATGGAGGATATATATAAGAGAACCTTTAAGAAGAAAAATTACTTTAGACTTAAAAAACATACCTCATCTAACATGTAAAAGCTGCATTCTTTAAAAAAATTTTAAATGGTTAATATGTTATCATTTCCTTTATGATTAATATTTACTAACTTCTATAAATATCTTACACAGGGATAAATATATCACTTTAGAAAAATAATTTTACACAATCTTGAACATTCCTTTAACTTACATATATTGAATTAGACTATAATATGTCAATGAGATAAGTTGTTATTTCTAAGGTTATCAACAAATGAATAATAAAACACTGAAGGAAAAACTGGCTAATCCCATGCTGGTCAGACTGAAAATTAGTGCAATTACTATGGAAAGCTGTATGGAGATTCCTTTGAAAACTTGGATTGCAACCACCATTCGACCCAGGTGTCTGACTCCTAGGTTTATACCCAAAGAACTTAAAAATAGTATACCATAGTGACACA
>NW_026000174.1:19021084-19091530 GCF_001458135.2 Marmota marmota marmota
AAAAGACAGTAGGGGAAGCCATATGTCTAGGGAAATATTAATAAAAATAATAATAATTCAAAGTGTGTGTAATCTGAAATGTATAAATGTAAGGAACTATTCAAAAAATTTTCACAATTAGTTTATTCATTCTTCAAAACAACAATAATAAGATCAGTAACACCCTTTTCAAGGTAAAGAAACCCATGGTTCATGAGCTTAGCCCAAATTCATGAAATCTGAGTACACAAATTTAGCCAAATTGGCTGATATGAGAATCAAATTCTAACTATACAGACTATCCTAGTGCTAGTCTTCACTGTATAAAAGTTAATTTAGTGCTAGCTATAATAAGGCTCTGTGTTAGGTACTGTAAGAACAATAAAGCACCAGGCTCAGGGGCACATGCCTGTAATCTCAGCAACTTGGGAGGCTTAGAAAGGACGATTTCAAGTTCTAGTCCAGCCTAAGTAACTTAGCAAGACCCTGCCTCACAATAAAGACTAAAAAGGGTTTGAGGAGAGATGAAACTCAGTAGTAAAGTGCTACTGAGTTCTATTCCTAGTACCAAAAGTTAACTAATTAATTAATTAATTAATAATAAATAGAAAGGAATGGGGATGTAGGTCAGTAGTAAAGTACCCCTGTTTCAATCCTCAGTAGTGGAAAAAATAAAGACAAGGGGGGAAATTAATGGCATAAGACATGATTGTTGTTTACAGGTAGTTACAAAGGAAGGAAGGAAAGATATGTACTGTTAAAATGCCCATTTTGTTGCACACATTTTAATCTTGATTTCCCTACATACAGAAAAATAAAAGTAATCATGTAGAGTTAGAAAGATGAATAAAATACTGTCTCAGCTTAAAAGAAGCTTAGGACATTGTCTGAGAAATATAGCTACTTGAGAGACAAAGTAATGACAGCTGAGAGGACCCAGGAAGAAACTCCTTCTGTAGGAGTTGGCCTGTGAATTAAGCCTCATAGGAAAGATGGGGTTTGGCAAATGAAGATATGAGTAAAAGAAGGGTGATATCCAAAGTGTCAGATGGTTAAAGAGAGACAGCAACATGGGCGTAAAGAGCACTCAGGAAATAATGAGCAGTTCATTTTGGCTATCGTGGCAGAGAAAACAAAGAAAGTTCAGGGTAAGTCAAAAAGTATGAACATGAAAAATCTGAAATTGAAACTTCTGTAATGTATGAAAATTGTTGAAAGATTTCAAATATAAAATAACTAATATTAATAAATATTAATATAATTTATTCAGCAAAGATAAGTATACAAAAGAAGTCAGATAGCCCAATTGGAAAAGTTGACAAATGATACTTGGAAAAATCATGGGCCTGAAATCTTATTTTTTATCTCCCAAGAAACAGGCTACCACTGTAAAATATGCACTGGAGATACTGCACTAATATGTGGCATGATTAAGAAGGAGATCGCAAAACTGTGGAACACACTTTTCTATGAAAAAGAAACCCTACCGCTGTCTTTTCCTAGATGCATGGAAAACTGTGAGCAGCTTTACCAGCCACAGCTCAGGATGGAGGCTGAGTTACACAGGGCAAGGGAGGGCATGGATATGGCAGCATATTTGTTCCAAGGATGGGCAAGTCGGGACGGGATAGGGATGGTGCCTGAAATTGGATTGGAAGATCTAAGTTCCTTATAGTCAGGTAAGATGAGATAAAGTGAAGATTACACAAAAATAATGAAGAAAAAACTATATATAACACTGCAAACAATACCACTCCCAAAAATTATATTGTCAGCTTTCTTGAAAAAAGAAAATGAAAAAAAAATTAGAAGAGAGAAGGAAGGAAGAAAGGAAAGAAAAGAAGGAAGGAAATATGTTATACTTCACTCAGAGAGGTGACTGGTACACACTGAACATCTTAACTGGGTCTAGGAGGATCAGAGGAATCCATGAATGGCACAGTTGTCAGAATGGCCAAAGAAGAACATTGGGTATGTTCAGGACAAAGCACTCAACCCCAAGAACCCAAGTTCCAGGATTGACATCGTACTTCAGTCCAAAAATCCTTCCATGGCCCAAAAGCCAGGCAGGACTCTGCCAGGCTGAATCAGAGAAGGCAAAGGAATCTGTCTTTTACACATCAGAAGACAGGCATGTCTTTTGAGGAACATCTTTTAAAGCTTGTATCTTTAGTGGTCAAACACTCCCATCTAATTCAGCTCCATTCAGCTAAGATTTGGCAAGACCCTCAGTTGTGGATTAGATCAGAGAAAAATTCCAGGTCACCACAAAAATCTAGAAAAAGAGTGGTTTCCTTTGAAACAACAGAAAACAAAGATGCCCAATAACTGTTTTTATTTTTTTTTTCATTGTTTTGTAAGATAATGGGGGAAATCAGAATCAGAACTCACTCCAGAATTGAAAATGTTACTTTTCTTTGCAACATAAAGGTAGTTTATTATTTTCTTACTTTTTATTAACTACTTCAAAGAAGGCTCTTACAATCTTCTCAGCAGTTTCTGGATTCCCTGCTTGATTTCCTTGGTCCTTACACCATAAACAATGGGGTTCAGTGCTGGGGGAATGAGGTGGTGCAGGATGTTGAGAAGGATGGGGACGTCAGGGGGAATTCTCTCCCTGGCCAGGTTAGTGATGACCAGAACCAGCAGCACAGTGCTGAAGAAGAGGATGAGGATGAAGTGGGACCCACATGTGCTCAGGGCCTTGGCCACAGCACCCTCAGCCTTGATCCTTATCACAACTTTCAAGATAAAGGAGTAGGAGAGAACAATAAGGATGAGGTCAGAACCCAGAAGCGTCCAGCCTGCCACAAACTGATAGAGTCGGTTGAAGATGATGTCATCACAAGATAGTTTGGACACAGACAGGTTAGTACAGATGCAGTTCTTGATGATGTTTCCTGCACAGTATCTTAGTCTAGCAGAAAGGATGGGAACTGGAAGAGAAAAGAGGGCATTTCTGGCTATAACAAAGACAGCAGCCCTGACCACAAATTGGCCAGTGATGATGGAAGGGTACCGCAGTGGATGGCAGATGGCCACGTAGCGGTCATAGGCCATCACCATGAAAGTGCAGGACTCCATCGTCAGGAAACTGTTCATGATGAACATCTGGAGGAAGCAGGCAGAGAAGCTGATGGGTCTGAGGTCAAACCAGAAGATGGCCAAGACCTTGGGGATGACAGTGAGGCAGAGCACAATATCCAGCAGGGAGAGGAGGCTGAGCAGGTAGTACATGGGCTCATGCAGCGAGGCTTCCAGCCAGATGATGATGAGGAGGGTGGTGTTGGCCCCCATGGCCAGGAGGAAGAGAAGGCTGAGGGGCAGGGACAGCCAGTGCTGCCAACTCTGGTAGTTAGGGAAGCAGATGAGGAGGAATTCAGAGATCAGTGCAGTGGAGTCGTTGCTGGATGATGCCATAGAAAGTATCCAAATCAAACTGTAAATATAAACTACCTTACAATGAAGGGCTGAAGTATATGATCACAGAAAGTATGTATCCTGGATGTGGTGGACTTCGGGTTTCCACTGGAACTCAAACCTGTTTCAATGAAATTTTAAAATAATCACCAACATCATCATCATTATCATCATCATCAACATCACCACCAACAACAACATCACATCGTTAACATTATTAACATCATCATTGTCATTAACAACAACAATTATCTGAGCATGTGTCGTGTGCTGGGCACAATGTTGAATGCTTTTACATTCATCATTTCATTTCATTCTTTTAAAAAATACTGAAGAGTAATTAGTATTGTCCTAGATATTTTACCAATAACAAAAGGGAGATTTTAGAGGACAGAGTGGTTAGATTATACAGAGCCAGTAAATAGAAATGACAGGACTATGAGCCACAGAGTCCAACAGAAGGATCCCTGTTTACAACCACTAATCTACTCCACCTCCAAAAGCATATTTACCTAATGGAACACTTTGACCCTTTCTTCTTTAATTCCTCTCTTGCTTCCTTTCTTCTGTGTTTAGAAGACAAGGCTATATGGAGAGCTTCAGGAATAATAAGGGTTTGGTTTAGCCGATTCCAGATAGACCCAAGGAATGCCCAGCCCTCTACTCCTCAGACCTGGACAGGTCCTGACTTGAGGATTCTTTATTTTCATTCTTCAGGAAGCACTGAAGTGTAGAGGCTGCCAAGAGCAATAATTTCTTCTCTCTCCAAAGAGGATTTCATTTGAAAGCCATGGTGTCTGCCATTCACTTACTGAATTATTTGCTGTTGTTTTTCTTTGTAAAGTCTCAAAAAGACTTTCTTTGTTTTGGTGCCTCTGGAGAGGACTATGATTATCTCACCCTAGTGACAGAGACTGGGGACACCAGGAAGAAGATGAAAACTTGTGGGTGCTTCTTCAAATGAATGGCAGGATCTTTGAAGAGCTTTTCAAAAACAGAACATACCTTGAATCTTAGAAGACAGGAGAAATATTTTGTTATCCTGGGAAGAAAATTAAGAGAGGTCCAGAGGCTTTGGGAATGATAAGGGTTTGGGTCTAACAGTACCCCTCCACATCTGGAGGTCTGAGTGGCCTGGCTACCTTCAGCTGGCCCATATGGGTCTCTTGATTTATACTGCTCTTATCAGGCTATGAGCTAATCTGTCACAGGAATATTGTGCAAGGATGAGCTGCTCTTAAGGTGCCTTGAGTGCTATACTATTAATCCTTTCCTCTGCTTCTCTGAGAAGCACAGCCTCAGACAGTTCACTATGAAAAAGGAAGGTGAGACACAAGTACTCCTGGTCTCTATGGAGGCTGCTCCCTACTCCACCATCTGGATGACTCTTCAGAAGGACCCTCTGAATTGTCCTGTCTCCAAATTTCATCAAGCTCTTGCCTGCTCCTTAGATCGTGATCCCTTTCCTTATGTCAAGGGCCATTTCTTTATTTATTATGGACATTAAGACATGAATTGATGGTCATATATGGCTGTAATCACAGTGGCTTGGGAGGCTGAGACAGGAGAATTGCAAATTCAAAGCGAGTCTCAGCAACTTAGTGTGAGGCTCTACGCAACTTAGAATAACCCTGTCTCCATATAAAAAATTTAAAAGGGCCTGGGGATGTAGCTGTAGTTCAGTGATTAAGCACCCATGGCTTCAATCCCTGGTACAAAAATGATTTGAAATGACATTCCATAATCAAAGTCAGAAGAATTACATGTGGGTGATGACAGAAAAGAAGCACTCAGGATTCATTATTTAACCATACACAAACATGTACTTGCCACTAGTTATCGATCAAGGTAAAGTGAAACACACTGAAGAAAGATGAATAAGACAGGGCCTTCAATCTTATGTCACAGTGTTAGTGATTAGTTTCTATTTTTGAGCTTGTGTGACAGAAAAAATAAACTTTACTGAGAAATTAGAGATGAGAATGGGGGAGAGAAGAGGATTTCAAAATAGATTTATATTAAAATTTTAGCCTTGAGATATTGGCCAAATATCCAACTAAAGTTTTTTAGATATCATTCAAAATATGATATGTCTAGGAAATTCAGACTGCAAGTGAAAATGTGCTTTTTGCTTTTCTGAAGGGGAAAAAATAAGGTAAAGAAGCTATTGGTATGTTTTCAAAAATGAGAAAGATCTAAGCATGTCTTTAAAGTTTAGACTAAGCATTTCCAAGTGGTATTGGTAGTTGTTAATTCAGAAGGAAAAGGAAATATTTGATGGAATAAAGTTTCAGAAAAGATAGCAGAGGGTTGTTTCAATACCATCAGTGAGAGCTCTTGAATAAAACAATGACAGGGACAGCGTTTCTGGCTTCCCACCACTCCTCTTTTCACAAAAGAAATTGTCAAGTCTGGAAGCCAAGAGTGAGTACTTATCCAAATGGTAAAACCTGTGGCTTTGTGTTGGGTAGTTTGGTGAAGGGGAAACAAACAAACAAACAAACAAAAACCATGAGACTGGCTCTCCCACAGAAAAAATAAATCCATGTTGGACCCCCAGCTATAGTAGTATTTTAAATTGCAAATAAAAGCAAATGTCCTGTTACCTGGCATAAAAATGACTTTTCCTCTGAGGTAGGAGGAAATTGACTGTGTTCATGGATATTTTCAAGATAAGAGGGAAAGCTCTTTCTCTTTTTTCATAAAATACAGTCACTTTCTGATATCTTAGCTACCTCTCTGCCCCAAAATGCATTTTATCTTAGAAATATTCCAAAGATTAACTTTCCATACTCAGTACATATTTTAAATCATAGCTATCTGACACAGCAAGAATTCCCAACATAGGTATTCAATAGAAGGCTCTGCCAGGAGATTTGATTACCATCAGGCCATCCCCCAGCCCCAGGGCAAACCCTCTCCTTTCTTTTCACTATCTATTTTCTTTGGAATTAATTTCACATCTTAGTGAAGAATTCCTATTCAAGATAATGTATCTCAAAGATTCTAAGGAGATCAAAACTCTCTCACAAGACACCTCTTTGAGGACCAGAACTAGATACCTTCAAGAAAGTATAGAAATAGTTGATGTTCACCAAAGGTAGAATAGAAAGTGTGAGTTTTAGACAAAAAAAACCTAAGCAATTCATTGTAAGTAAGATTGTCAATGCTTCCTTTTTCCCCCGGCTGCAATTGTCCTAGCATTTGGGATCCACATTCTGAACATTTATCTGCTAGGATTCCAGTTGTCTCTTTGAGGGATACCATCTGTTTTTCCTCTGACTAAATAAAGAGCAAGTGGTCAGGTACTAAGAAGGATAATGGCTATCACAGACAAGAAAGCAAGAGAGACCCAAGAAGTTCCAGCAGGATGAGAGAGAGGGGCCACAGTCATATAATCCGTGTGGCTGGAATTATTGTCCCATTGGATAAGTCTCCTCTAGGAGAGATGAGGTTTGTTTAAGAAAGTGTCTGACTTCCTGAATAGAAAATAAAGATAATAAATCTGATCCAAGGACTTGCACTTTGAAAATCTCAAGCTTCCAAACACAGATTGTACTATAAATACTGGGGCCGGCGGGTGGAGCCTTCTACCCATCATAGGGCTTTATGACAAACTAGAATTCAGGGCTTAAAACTGGAATAAGGTCAATTCTGTGTCGGTTTTCCACTCCACTTACATATATGATTAGGAAAATGACTCTCAGCATGAATCTGAGAGGTAACATGCATAGGAAACATATCACCACTGGAAAGGCTTTTCCTTTCCAATAATCTCAGATATGACTCCAAAGAGTGTCTTGGTCAATTTGAACAAGTGAGAAAATCAGAGCACTTTCCCAAACTCAACCCCTAGGCTGGACCCACCCAAAATGCTCCTGAAATCTACTTCTGCTTTGATGGTATCAGGAGCATCCAAGTATAGAATATGGATTAAGCAAAAATTGCTATCTTCTGAGAGTTTACTTAATTAATAGAGAAAAGTGGCTGTAACCATTTAGAGTACAGTTGTGAGTGTCATAATAATGATTATAGAACAAAGGGAAAGAGACAAATTACAAGTGAATGAACGAGTGGGATATGGTATGGGAGGAATAGACAAACTCTAGATAGGGAAGAGGTGTGGGAGAGGATTAGTAAGGATGGTGGAATGTGATGGAGATCATTATCCAAAGTACATGTATGAAGACACGAATTGGTGTCTTTATATTTATACAACCAGAGATATGAAAAATTGTGCTCTATATATGTAATATGAATTGTAATGCATTCCACTGTCATATTAAAAAATAAAATAAATAAAATAAACTCACTGGCATCCAGTTTTCCCATTTATGAAATAGAACAAATGATACTTAATCATAGGTGTTACTGTGAGAAGGGGAAAATGCTATAATTTCCTAAAGTCCTGTTAGGTCAGGGAACATAGAAATCTAATAGAAACAAAGAAAGGTGCAGAAAAGAGGAGCCTGAAGACTCTCCTTTTAGGCAATGGTAAGAACAGAAAGACCTGTGTTGGAGGATGATAGTGATGAGGCATTAGGAGCTGGTTCTTTAGGAGAAGGAGACAGAGAGTAGAATACCAGGGAACAATGTTTAAGGTTAACAGTGGCAGCTTTGTGAAGATCCTTAGTTGTCCTTCTGAGAGTAGGCATCGTCATGTACACTCTAGGGAGTGAATATTTGGAAAAGGGAAGTTGATATGCTATTGATATGGTTCAGTCCTTTTGTGCTGCTATAACAAAATACTTCTGACTGAGTTATTTATAAATAACAGAAATTCATTTCTCACAGTTCTAGAAACTGGGAAGTCTAAGATCAAACCAGTAGATTCAGGGTCTGGTGAGGACACATTTCCTAGTTCACAAATGACATTTTCTCACTGTGTCCTCACTGTGTCCTTTAGATAGAAGGTGCTAGCTCACTCTTGAGGTATCTATTATAAAGGCACTAATCCCAAGCTGGATTCATAACACAGTCACCCTCCCAAAGTCCTCATCTTCTAATACCATCAACTCTGAAGTTAGAATTTCAGCATAAGAATTTGGTAGGAACACAAGCACTCAATTGTAATGGAATAAGTCAAAGGGGAATCACAAAAATAGGGAGACTTTCTGTGAATTCCTAAACAGTCCAAAATAAAAGCAATTAAGATGTGGACGTAGGTGGTTGCCATGAAAAAGGAAGGGAAAAGAGATATTTGAGAGTCAGAGAGAAGGACAAGAAAATGTAGTGTCAGACTGAGGAGGCAGGACAAAGTGAGATTCAAGAAAGTCTCCAATCTTTCAACTAATACAGGGGAATATATGTCCTTCTCAAAACTCCTGTAGCACTGAAAGATTCTTCCAGGTAATGAAGTACTTTCAGCTTTGTTTTAAAATTCCCTAGTAATTAGGACCTTTCTTCTTTCTCTCTCCCTTTCCCTCTCCCTCTGCCTCTCCCTGCCTTCCCTTCTTCCCCTCTTTCTTTCCCTTACCATCTCCTGGTCTGAGGAATGGGGAATTGTTGGCCACTGGGGGCATTGGAGCATTGCTTTGAAACTTCCATCTTCAACACTTCAACCTCATCAGTTCCTACTCACAAATGGGCATTCACAGAAAGTGGTTATAGTGATTCTTTGTTCTAGGCATCAGTGAACAGAAAGCATGGCCTCTGGCCCTGACTTAGTGACAGTCTGGAGAGATCAGAGAGATCTTGAACCAACCAAAATGACACTGCGAGAACCAAGCCCAATTCTTACTGCCTAGAAGAAAGGAGTGGTCACTTGGCCTCCAGTTGAGTTTACACTACAATAGAAAGATAAATTCTGTCCCAGCCAGGCACAGAGCTCCGTTCTCCTAGCAGTGATACGAGTAAAGGTCTGAGCCTCCAGAGGTTTTAGGTCTACAAGCCACAGAAGATTTAGCCTCACCTCTGAGGAAAATCAGTCTTAGATGAATGCCCCCCTTGCATCAGGACCCAGAGGTAGCATCTACTATGTGAGCCTCTACTGAAAGAGTCCTCTCTCCTTTCCATACCAGGCTCCTAAACATGCCCTCACTCCTCAGTGTCACCCTTCTAATTTTCCTGGCCCCAGCTTAACACTCACCAACTTCAGAGGGCTGCACTGCTGCTGTTTCTGGCTGCTGGATGCAATGCAGTGCTGATTGCTCTGCATGTCCCCTCCTGCCCATTTCTCATAGGAGTTAATACCCTTGTACTAGGTACTTGGAGCCTGGGCCCTATGGCCCCCTTCCCAGGAGAGTATATTATTAAAGGTCTAATTCACCATTGAAAATAGAGGAAAGGTGGGAGAGACAAGAGGCACTTGGGGAATCTAAATAAGGAAGATGACATTATGCAAGGTGAAATCATCTAGAGAAAAATACTGCACAGTCCCACTTAATGTGTGGAATCTAAGAATATAGAATTGACAGAGGCAGAGAATAGAGTAATGGTTACCAACAGGTAGACTGTGGGATAAATGGGGAGATGCTGGTCAAAGGGTACAAAGATTCAGTTAGAAAGGATGAACAAGTTATAGAAATCAAAGTGCAACATCGAGACTATAGTCAAAAATAAAGTGTTATACACTTAAAATGTGCTAAGACAGTAGATCTCAAGTATTCTTGCCACTAAAAAAAAAAGAAGAAAGGTAAATACATGAAGAGATGGATATATTAATTAGCTCAACTGTAGTATGAATTTTACTATGTAACCACTGTATCAAAACATCACATTATATACGTTAAACATATACAATTTATATTGAAAACTTTTTAAAGAGACAAATGAAAGGATAGAATGGAGGAAGGAAGGAGAAAGGGCAGGACAAAGACCAGTAAGGAAAAGTAACAAAGATGTTACATGATTGTAGTTGATGTTTTTAAAGATGTTATTGAATAAAAATCAAACAACACAATATTGAAGCTTATCCTTGTTTGGGAGACAATGAAACTAAAATATAGAAAATGTAAATCAGATTCTCAGTTCAAATAGCAGACAATGACATAGCCAGGATACAGAACCTGAATTTTAAACTTAAAATCCAAATCTCCCTATAACAACAACAAAAAAAAAATCATAGCAAGTGTCAGAAGACTTTTCTCAAGAGAATTTAGGTGCACTGTTCAGGTCATCACCGTGTAGAGAAGAGGAAAAATGAGATCTCATTATAATGTGTTTATTAGCTTGATGGTCTCTGCAATCTACTTAAGAAGGTGATATTGATGGTAATAAGCAAGGCAGTATTTACCCCACAACAGGAGAAAGAAATGATGACAAGAGTAATCTTATGATCTCAGAAATATATTCTCATTGATATTAATTGGATGCATAAATATAGAGGTCTCTTCAAACTTCTTGTAAGCCAAAGATAAACCTGAAAGTCAAGGAGACCATTTTGCAATTAAAAGACACATGGACCCGTGACTCCATCTACAGACAAATCAGTATTTACTTTCCAAGGGGTAAGCACAGATCCATGGAAACTCTCAGCCTCTTTCTCAAGCAAAACAGTTCTTATTCTATTATAAGCATCCAAGTACAATCATTCCCTAGTACCCAAAAGAGATTGGTCCCAGGACCCCATAGATATGAAAATCTATGTATGTTCAAGTCCCTTGTATACAATGGAGCAGTATTCAGATATAACCTATATACATCCTCCAGCATACTTTAAATTATCTCTAGATTATTTATAATATCTAATATAATTTAAATGTTATATAAATAGTTGTATATTATATTTTGAGGGGTATCAAAAAAATGTCTGTACATGTTTGGTACAAACCCAGTTATCATAGGCCTAACTACAATATACAACAGCCTATAATTGGTTGAATCATCCAATGCAGGACCCACAGATATGGAGAGCCAACTGGAAATGCATTAAAAGCCAGTGGATTTGCTGAGATCTACCCAGCACTTTTTATTCCCTAAAATATTGACCCATCTACTTCCCCTCCACCACTAGGTCCTAACAGTATCCCATGAGAGACAAACGAACTCTACATAACCCAAAGGCTAAGCCAAAAATTCATTGTTTGAGTTAAATACCAGGCTCCTGACACCATTATAAGCAGAATGTGAAGGAAGATTTCATGAACATCTTGGGCAGGTCTAACCTAGGAACTGAGTTAGGGAAAGGGCTCTGATCCCTGCACCCTCCTGTTGACCTTATTGTTGAAACTTAAAGAGTGGGTTTTCTTCCTTCCTGCCACAGGTGTCAGGCTGACTGAGAAAGACAGAGCTAAACAAGCTTCTTTGACCACCCCCTCTCTCTCATCTAAAACTAAGAAATCTGGTGATCAACTTAATAAGACACCTGAAGGAGGTAAATGAGAGGCAGAACCGGCCAGGCTCTCACTTGACAGGTCTGAGAGACCAGAACAGCCAGAGAAATCACCAGACTTACTCCTAGCTCTTCTTCCTCATCCCACTCCACAATTTGGATTTCAGCTGAGCAGTAAATGTACATGAATGACAGGGATATACCTAGGTTTACCAGAAAGTGTTGTTTTCCTCCTATATTTTCCAGGCTCACTTGCACTACTGAAGATAAAAGAGTAAATCTGGCCAGTGAAAGCCACACAGTTCTTCCTCCTTGATGTCCTCTACTCCCCTACCTCTGGCCAGATGCAGACACTCCCCTGAAAGAAGTTAAAGCTTTAAAAAAAATAGTAGAACCTGACAATGACAGGAGGCCAAGTCTCAGAATGACTGCATGAAAGAGAAGGTTTCCCCACACACACACACACACACACCCCTACCTTGGAACCACTGAGAAGCTGGAATTGTGCTTCAACAACTGAGAAGCTGTCCTGACTAAGCCTATAGACTGTAAGAAAGCTGACATCCAATACTAGAAAGACCCTTAAAAAAGAAAGATGGCATGCCTCCTACATGATAACTCCAGGGGAAATAGCTGTAACAATTCAAAATAACAATATGTTTGCCAGTGTTTGTTGCATTTGACAAAATATTATGAGAAACAGATTTCTTTAGCAGAAACTTGGCTGATTTCAAGGAGAAACTGATAATAATAAAGACACTACATAAATATGGAATCTTGAAGAATTGTCCTGCTACTTTTGGAGTCAAATGTTAAAAGAAAGTTTAAAGATGGCTGTCAGTAACTCATAAATCATCCCTGAGAAGACAATAGATTAGGTGTGTAGTTGACCTGCTCAAGTCTGATAGTCTTAAAATAAACATTATCAAGTGGGAAAATAATGGAATCGGTAAAGGGCAAAGAAAACAAACAGAAAAAATTTGATAGCATGCCTACAAAAATCCTTTGGGTGTACTTACTAATACATGGAACTGACCTGATACAAACAGATGAGAAACCTGACAGGTTTTTGAGGATTTTTACTGCCAAAGAAACAAGAACTTGACTTTCAAGGGAAAACTTTTATTTATACTTTTAAAAGTTACTGGTCCTAATATTTTATAATCAGAAGTAGATAAAATGCAGGGTCACTACAAAAAGAAATCACACTCTTTAATGCCTGCTACATATAAGGTCAAGGGGGAAAAAGAAAAAGAAACAAAATTCCAAAGGTATAATGACATGAGAAACAATGGTCAGACATAAATACTGTGATCAGGAGAGTTTCTCCCCGAGGACACAACCAGCCTCTACTCAGGGACTATCTGCCATGTCAGCACAGCAGCAACTCCCAAAGTATTTCAGCATTATCAATTACAAGGACTCTACTTAAAGGAATTCTAAGCTTCACTTCCAGTTGAGAATCTTTATGGCTGGTACCCAGTTTCTGCTCCACCATTAAACATGTGGAGGGAGGAGGAATGTCCCCAGTCCAAGAGGAATCATACCTGGACCTGATGGAGAGGACTTTGTGTTGTATGCAGAGACCAGGTTAGCATTTGGGTGATCTCCCTGGGGAAATAAGTAAGTATATCTTACATGTGAGAGTAACAGAAATGAATATCTGTGACCAGCCTCTCCTACAGGCAGCTGGATCTATGTGAGGAATCTGGCCAGTGGAACCATAGAGGAAATGATGTAAGCCTCCCAGTTTGTGCTCCTAAAACTTCCTACACATACTGTCTCTTCACTAGCTTAACAGCCAGATTCAAAAGCACCACTGGAGTGACCAGAATAGAGAGGATCCTCACATTAGAAGAAACATTAGTTCCTAAATGTTGACTTTGGAGCAGAGTCTCTGTGAATTGGAATGGAATGCTGATCAGAAGTAAACTTCTGTTGTGTTAAGCCACTGAAATATCATTGCTATAACAAGTAACTTTACTTGTATTGGTTAATTCATTGCTTGTTATTACTGCATACAGCCCCTATCCCAATACTTTTAATGTCATAGATTATGAAATAACAAGGGTATGCACTAAACTGATCAATACTCAAATCTTGTCTTTGAGTTGATACTCACTTCTAAATGCCGCAGGGGAAAAGAAAATTAGAGCATACATTTCTGGCTGTTCTATTTCTAAATAATTCAAATTCCCTTGTATCTTAGGGACAGGAAATACAGTATCTTCACAAAGCAACCTACTACCCTACCTACTAATGTTAGAAATCCCCAGGAGTTTTCTAAAACAGTTGTCAACCCTCTTTCAAACACCACAGAACCAAATTCACTCCAGTATTGTTATTCCCATTGGTAGCCACAAAGAGGCACTGTTGACCTACAGATAAGGAATAGTTTGCTCACTCCTGGCAATAATGCCATTGCTGTGACTGCACAACCTTGACGTCCCAAAGTCAGTCTCTGAGGTCCCAACTCTGACTGGTAACACTCATAAGCTTAGAATACCCTGAAGCACAATAGATTATCAGGATGATGATGTAAAAAGTTTTCCGTATGCGGGAAATGTAGTAATGTTCAATACTTTTGAGCATTGGCCACCAACATAAACTTACCACCACCACCACCTTTTTTTTTTCCATAATTTTAAAATGGCTTCTTAAATTTGTTTTAAACATAACATGAGGAAGGTGTTAAAACTGTTGTAATAGCTCAATAGAATAAGAATTCCATATTTGGGGAGGGATGAATAGGGAGGTATTCAGAACCCTGCACCAGAATTCCCTCAACTTGATCACAGTGGGTTAATGATGTGCTTTATAGATATGGTTAGTCAATGATACCAGCTTGATGAATCTTTCTTCATAAACTCTCTTTTTCCTCCAGATAGTTTCATTTCAGGAGACTTCCTTACCACCAAGTCTTGAAGTTTGTGATGATAAATTTAATGTGAAACATTAAAATAAATAAATGTATATATGGGATTATTTTTTCAAGTAGGCTTCAAATCCTCACAGCAGAGACAGGTATTTATTTGTGTGCAAACAGAGCTTGGATTTTTCCAAGTATCTACAGAAAGGAAAAAATGTTAGGTAATTTCCAAGGGACTCACTAAATGATGGGCCAGTCAATCTAAGCTGGACAAGGAGTGAAGTCAAGGTGCAAAGGGGATAGATGGCAGTGGGATGGGGATTCTGGCAACAGCCTGGCAGCCTTGATGCACAACAGTTGTGTCTATAGGATCACAATTCCAAGGATACTTGGCAAGTTGACCCAAAGTTAGATCATGAGAAAGGTGTTTTCATGGATCAACCACAAACACAAGTTAACAATAGGGCCTTTAAATAAGAAAGATTGTTTTAGACACAGGCTGAACTCAGCACACAGTCATTTCCAGTTTTCCCAGCAATGGGAAGCTCACACATCATCATTTCTTCTACTGACATTCTGATAAAAAAATAAATGCATGTGAATAAGTAATTAATAATTATAGAAAGAGCTACACATAGTACAATTGTCTAATTTAGGGCAGGCAAATGTGAGAGGAGTTTGGGAAAAGGTTAGATATCAGGCTAACTCAGATATATTTTAATGTTTTAGCCTGTAGTATCTTCCACATATTTTAGACAAATATTTTAGTTAGATAATAAGTAATTTAATTTCCTTGTTGTCTCAGTGGCCCACTTGTAGTTATCATTGCCTGGAAGGTACTTGAACTAGAAAATGTGCAGAAATGTATTCTCTTGGTGCCCTTGATAAATCTGTTTGGGGTTGGTATCGTTGCAACAGCCTGCTGCTTAGATAGACCGCTTGGCCCTTTCCACTGCACAGGAAGATAGGGCCCATCTTTAACAGATAACATGAGGAGAACAAACAGATAACAGCTCTGTGGGCAAGTAGGGCGTGATCTGTTCCCACCGAGAACTTATTAACACAGCCCTATTCACTTTTGCTGTGTGTGCATCTGGGACACATTGGGCCATGCAGCGATAGAGCCCAGAACAGACCGATAACTCAAACTGAAGTTTCAAAAGGACATATGGTCCAGCCAATAAAAAGTGAAAGGGCTGCTTTGTAGTTCTCAGTCCTCCCATTCTTACTTTTTCTGCTGTTCCAAGCATTTCTAACTGGTGACCTTCAAATGTGCCCGCACATTTGACGATGTCTTACATTTATTTACTTACAAAACACTGGGCATTTCTCTCTCTTCAGTCTAATACTGATCCTTTGACATCTCACACTGATCAACACAGCCTAGTCAATCAGTAGTAGTTAGTGGTTTTTATTTTTTTCCCCTCTGATTACACATAAAATATCAGCATTCTAAAATTCAAATTACATAATGTTGTATATCACTTAAAATCCAACAAAACTCTACCCATCAGATATAGTGTAAATGACCTGTTGGATAGTTCATCTGTGCTTTTCTTTGTTCATATTAAGATGATTATAAATATTTATATATAATTTTTGGTATCACTTACATGCAGGGATCCATTATAAACTCTCTCTTATATTCCAAACCTTACACCAGGTTTAATCACTTTATACACTATGGTAAAACATTCCTTTAGAAATCTTGCTAGAATAGTTCTTGAAATTACATTAAATTTGTTAGTCAGTTTGGGAGAACTGGTATCTTTAACTGGTATCTTTACAATGTTGATTTATCCATTCAAGAGTATGGTTTAATCTCTGATATATAATAATTTAAATACTTTAAACATAACTTTAAAATAATAGCACCACAAATCTTGTGTATTTATTATCATGCCAACTTCTAGATGGAAATAATTTTCCTATACCAAAGAAGACATTAATTTCCAATATTTTAGGTAGTTTTTACCGCCATGTAGAAATTATGATCACTCTTAAATTTATCTTATATCTGGACATCTCACTGAACCGATGGTATATCCTAAAAATTGATGATGATCTATTTAAAAATAATGATAGCTTAACCACTTTTACCAATTTTATTGATGTGCAATTGAAAATGAAATTGTGTGTACCCTGTTCATGGATTGGCAGAACTAACATCATCAAAATGGCGANAAAAAGAAATTGTGTGAATATAGGGTGTACAAAGTGATAGTCAACATCCATATATTGTGAAATGATTATCACAGTCCAGCCAGCAAACACATCTACCACCTCATCTAGTTAATTTCCATGTGAGGGTGTGTGTGAAGATATTTAAGCTCTTACTGTCTTAGCAGATTTCAAGTGTCAGATACAGTATTGGGAACTCCAGTCACCATTCTGCACAACAGATCTCCACAATTTATCCATTGTAGAACTAAAAGTTTGAACCTTTTCACCAACATACCCCATCTTCCCCACTTGTATCTGAAAGCCACAATTCTACTCTATTCCTGTAAGTTTATTTTTTATTCCATAACATAATTTAATATTACACAAAAGTAATATCATAGGGTATCCTTCTTTGTGTATTGGCTTAACATAAAGTCGTCTAGGTTTGTACATACTGTGGCTAATGGCATGATTCCTTTTTTATGGCTGAATTATATTTAATGCACGATATGTAAGTGCCATGGAAACAATGTGTCTGCAGATAAAGAAATGGTAATGATTTCTTACAAATAATTCTGTAGTTAACATGGTAAGTGCAGATATCTATGAGGCAATTTCTTTTCCTTCAGATGAATGCCCAGAAATGGGAGTACTGGATCATATCATTCCTTTTTTATTTTTTCCAGGAGCCTCCATACTATTTTCCATAATGGCCTTACTAGTCCATTTTCCCACCATCAGGACCCAAGGGTTCCCTTTTCTTCTCACCCTCACCAATACTTGTTTCCACTTGGTTCTATTATAATAAGTATCCAACCAGATGTGAGGTGACATCACATAGTGGTTTTCATTTTATTTCCCTGATGATTAGTGATGTTGAGGATCTTTTCATGTTCCTGATTGCCGCAGTCTGGCTGGGCACAAATCACGAGCCACCACACAGCTTGTAGATTCAAACAGCAACTCTTTATTCCCGAACTCACACTGGCACTCTACAATCACATTCTGGGGAAATCCACGTTCTCTGCCCAAATCCACCCCCACTGGGCTTCTGTCTCCCAAAAAATACTGTCTGAATCCCGTGAGAACTCAAGGGGAACTCAGGCAGCAGGATACGCCCTATTCCCAGCAGGAATAACCTTAAACCTTAAACCTGGAAACTAAACGGGGAACACCCTAAACCCGGATTATAAACCGGGAACACCCTAAACCCGGATCCGCCCTGGTCCTTGAGCAAGGTCACCTACATGCAATGTCACTGCAAAATGTCCTATTTCCACGAGTCCTTCCACTAAGCAACATGGGATACGCTGGCAAGGAAATTGTCATACCTACTTGGCTAATGGCTCCCAGAACCTGATGGCTGCTTGTAAATCTTTTTTTTTTTAATTTTTTTGTAGTTGTAGATGGACAGGATACCTTTATTTTATTTGTTTATTTTTTATGTGGTGCTGAGGATCAAACCTAGTGCCTCATACACGCTAGGCAAACGCTCTACCACTGAGCTACAGCCCCAGCCCTTTGTAAATCTTTTTTGAAAAAAAAAATGTCTATTCAGGTCCTTTTCACATTTGTTTAAGTCAGGCTGTTTGTTGGGTTTTGCTGTTGAGTCTTATGAGTGATAGCTGTATATATTTTGAGAATTAACTACTTATCAGATGCATGGTAATAAATATTGTCTCCCTTTTTGTTGGTAGTTTTTTTCATTTTGTGGCTTATTTACTTTGCTATGCAGAACTTTTAAAATTTGAAGTAAATTTATTTATCTTCTCTTATGTTTTTTGTACTTTAGATGTCATTTTAAAAATCATTGCCAAGAAACCAACATCAAGGAGCATTTTTCCTGTTTTTTCCGAGGAGTTTTGTGGTTCCAAGCCTTACGTTTAAGTTTTTAACCTATTTTATGTTCATTTATGTGAGTGATACAAGATATGGGTTCAATTTCATTCTTTCAAATGTGGATATCTAGTTTTTCTTGCTCTAGTCGGGAAGAGACTCTCCTTTCTCTATCATGCATTCTTGACACACTTGTCAGACATTAGTTGACCACACATGCATGGGGTTATTCCTGTGTTCTCTATTCTGTTTCATTGACCCATGTATCTGGTTTTATGCCAGTAGTATGCTGTTTTAATTACTACAGTTTTGCAGTATAGTTTGAAATCAGGAAATGTGGTGTCAACATTTTTGTTGTTTTTCTGAAGATTGCTTTAATTATTCAGAATTTTTATACTTCCATTGAATTTTAGGATCATTTTTTTCTATTTCTATGAAAAAACATCCAATGGAGATTTTACAGGGATTGCATTGAATCTGTGATAGCTTCTGGTAATGTGAACATTTTAACAATATTATTTCATTCCATGAACACAGCATATTTTTTCCATTTCTTAGTGCCTTCTTCAACTATTTTCCTAAGCATCTTACAGTTTTCAGCATACATATATTTTGTCTCCTTTATTAAATTTACTCCTAAATATTTTTGCTGTTTTGATAATGTTGTAAATGGAATTGCTTTCTTTTTTTCTTTTTTGGGTAGTTATTTTTATGGTATAGAAATTCAACTGATTTTCATATGTTGAATTTATACTCTACAACCTGGTGGAGTCTGTAGAGTTACCTATACATAAGATTATGTCATCTGCAAAAAGATACAATTTTACTCCTTGCTTTCCAATTTGAATGCTTTTTCTTTCTTTTTCTCATCTGATTTATTTAGCTAGGACTTACGAGTCAAAGTAATGGGAGTAGGCACTTCTGACTGTTTAAACCTTAGGAGGAAAGCTTACAATTTTCACCAACAGTTATAATGTTATTGTGGGTTTATCATATGTGATTCTTTATGATATTGAGATACATTCCCTCTATACCAAATTTGATGAGATTTGTTTATTTGTTTGTTTGTGTGGTCATACTGCCAGAGATCAAACCCTGGCTCTTAAGCATGCTAGGAAAGCACTCTACCATCAAGCTACATTCCCAGCTGTGTTGAGAGATTTTATTATTAAATAGTGTTGGATTTTATCAAATGCTTTTCTTCATCTATTGAAATGATCATATGATTTTGTCTTTCATTGTGTTAATGTGATATACACACATTACAAGTTATTCCATTCTTGCATCCCAAGGATGAGTCCCTTGTGGGCATGTTGTATGGTCATTGTTGAATGTGGGATATTAAAGGCTTCTACTATGGTTATATTGCTGTTTATTTCTCCTTACAGTTCTGCTTTAAATGCTTAAGTGTTCCAGTGTTTGGTACACAAATATATAGAGTTGTCATATCTTCTTGATGAACTGATCCTTTTATCACTATCTAGTGACTTTCTTTGTCTTACAGTTGGGGCTGAAAGTTTTTATTTTTTTTCCTAAGTATGACCAACTCTCCTCTCTTTTGGTTATCATTTTCATGGAATATCTTTCCCTGTTACTTCACTTTCAACCTTTAAGGGTCCTTCAAACTAAAATAATTCCTTGCATTTGTGTTTTGTTTTTTGTTCCTTAATCCATTTAGCTATACTAGGTCATTTGATTAGAAATTTAATCGATTTACATTAAAAGTAATTTCTGATAGGTAAGGTCTTGCTGTTGCCATTTTACTGTTTAATAACTGGCAATTTCTTTCTTTCTCTCTTGATGTCTTCCTGTGATGACTTTTGGAGTGGCATAAATTTGAGTCCTTTGTCCGAATCTTTTGTCTATGCAGATTTTCCTTTATGATGATGATGAGCTACAAAGTATGATATGCAATTAGTCTTCAGCTGGGCTCTGAGGTTGGGGAGGGTATTCTTTGGATTCTCTGGCTTACTAGGGTCAAAGGATATCTTCCACAGTCAGGTGGGATTGCCAGCTTGCCTCCTTGTCTGGACAGGGCCTTAGGCTGGGCTGTGTAGCAAGGCCAAACTGTTGGCTGGAGATACAACCAGTAAGAACTTTTAAGTCTGCTTCCCAGCCAAGTAGAAACCAGCTCAGCTCCACAGGTAGGAAAAGCGACAGGCAGGTCAGGCATTGCTACCAGCAGGAATACAGTGCCACCACACAGTGATCCCTGAGAATCTATTCCTCTGCTTTGTTTCTACCTGCACCAAGGTGATCTAACCCTGCCAGTTCCCCATGTTCCTCACGAAGTAAGACAAGTGAGATCCTAGGATGTACTGCAGAATGCTGGGGAAGCTGGATATCTGCCCGAGATATCTCTTTTCCGGATATCTCTTTTCCTCACTGAAAAAGGTGTAGTCCAGGAGAACCACCTTGGCATGATGTAGTGCTTTCCTGGGGGAGGCGGGGTGGAGGTAGTAGGTGTTCAAAGTGAAACTGCTCTTCTTACATTTAATGCATTCTTCTTGGTTGCTGTGGTCCAAGGGAGCATATCATCCTCATCCCCAGATTCTGGGACTTTTAGAAAGGCATTCTTATCTGTGGACAGTTGCAAGATAGACTCTGTGAGGAGGACTAAAGTCAGAGAACTTATTCTACCATTTTGCTGATATCACTCTTGATCACTTTAATTGTCATGCACTTAGAACTCTTCTTTCTTCCCTGTCTTATTGTGTTGGTTGGACCATGTTGAAAAGTAGCAGATCTTGGCATACTTACTTTATTCTTAATTTTAATATAGATGCTTTGAAGTTTCTCCATTGTGATAATAATGAGGTACTTGATAAATAGACACATCAGATCAAGGAATTTTTTTCTCAATTTTCAAGAATAGTTTAAAGTTATAAATGGGTGTTATATTTTATAAATTTTTCTCTAATATTCAAAGGTAATTATATAATTTATCTTTAATGCATTAATGTCATAAATAATATTGATAATAGATGTTAAAATTATTGCTGCCTTCCTTAGATAGAAATTCATTGATCAAAATGCATCATTTGATTCTTTGTTCTGTTAGATTCTATCAGTGCATGTTTTATTTGGATTTTCATTTTCATAAATGAAAAGAATCTTTTCTAAATTGTCATTTTCTTTTAAAGACATGGTAATTCTGATTTTATAAAATAAGTGGTGTAAATTTCCCTCCTTTTTTGGATAGCCTACTGAAACTATAAATCCATACATAGGTACTAGTAATTTTGTTGGGAAGAGGTATTTTATTAATATTTAAACATTTTTTAGATGGAGTCTCACTATATTTCCTAGGATGGTCTTGAAATCAGGAGATCCAGTAATTCTCCTGTTTCAACATCCTGAAAATATTTGAACTTTTTGAGGGCTATTGATATCTTTGAATATTCTTTCATAAAGTTACTTACAACCCTTTATATTTTTACAAGTTTTTGGTTCATTGGTATAAACATTGTTCATAACATTCTAACTTTCTCATGTGTCAGACTGTGTTAATTGTCTATCCAATACCCATTCCAGTCTTGCCGTCATCTCTCTACATTTCTTCCTTTAATAGAAGATATCTAATTCGTTTCATATTTTTATCCCCTAATGCTATATAATACATTTTCTCTCATCCCAAAAGATATAATCATGAAAACATAGACCTATAGCAGGTGCTGTGTTCTTCTTGGTGCTTTGCCCTTGGAAAGGAATTGCTTCACTCAAGGTTATGCCTCCTTTCTGGGGCAATCTGCATCCAATCACTGATTGATGGGAATGGGGAAAGGCCTGGCACATACATCTCAATGTAGACACTCTGAAAGGTCATCTCAGAGCTCCCTATGGTATTATATGAGTACTTTGTTTTCCCCTCCACTATTTTCCAATAATTTCCTCACATGCATATGCCGATCAGTCAGTACTCTGCTGAATACGCAAGGGTCTTCTCTGTAGATCTTTAGGATTCCTTTTACTCTGTTCTATCTTCTAACACTCTGTCTTATGAACTCTAGTGGCCTTGCCATCCTTCACTCCCATCTCCTTCTCCTCAACACAGAAGACAACTAAGCTATACCTTAGATGGCCTTTGATATGGCCTGCAATCTCTATATAATGAGCTGGAAAACTCTCCAATAAATAATAGACTATTTATTGTTTCCTAATTCAGGATCACTACAGCTTCCTATCTCTCAGGGATCACTGTCTATGACCTAATGTCCAATGCCTTGAAAGTCATTATTCTTACAAATTTTGTTTTAGTTTTTCAGTTGTTTTAAGTGAGGGGGTAAATTTAGTGATGTTCTATCTTAGCAAACTAAAGTACTTCTAGAAAATATAAATCCATACTGTATAAGCACCTATCTTGTGTCTCCTTCCTAGGATCATAGTTGGATTTGTAGAATAAACCCCATCCCATTCCATCCTGCCCCATTCCTCAGGAAAACTCTGTGAAATGACCATAGCTTTAGTGTCTCAGGAGGACTATGAAATACAATGACAGGGAATACACCTCTGAAAGAACCAGAGGACAGAGTGATTTGGAGACTTCAAAGTGTATCCAAGGAATTTAAGGAAAATATATAGGGGAGGGCAATGATGTCCAGAAATTGGAACTTAAATGAGATGTGACTAATCAGGACCTTCAAGATTAACATGGCATTTAGATTTTTTTAAAGTGAAGAGTCTACTAAACTTTTTTCCTTGTGTGTAAAGACAATTAGATGTGTGCCCAGAATTAATATGAATATCTCAAGAAGACTACATTACTGAAACTTTTCTCACAGGATTAAGCAAGGACAATTGCCTGATCAAGCCTCCAGGTCAGTTAGGTTTGGCTCTGGGGAACCTGATCTCTGTCTTTATCCATAAGAAGATAAGCGTATGCCAATATATTTTGAATAAGCAGAGTCAAACTGACGAAACCCACAGAAGTCTCATTATGAAAGCTTGAAAATACAGTTGGCCATCTCTCTCTCATTTATGCCACACATTTAACTGATAATCAAGTTCTGCTCGTTCTTTAAAGAAATTACCTTAAAATACTTTCTGATCACTTTTTCTTTAATTTAAAGATGTCAAGAAGCTCCCTAGCACCCCACAATTCACCAAGTTCTTGTTATATTCTAAAGTTGTCTAATAAATGCCTATTCATCCAATATTTATAATTAGCCATTAAAGAGATATTTCATAGAACAACAATGATCATTTTTCATTAAAACAAGGGATTGATACTCTCTATATTTCAAATGTCTTTAATTTAGTAATCATGGAAGTTTCTCCTCTGAACCAATCTTTAACCTCTTAATGGAGTGGCTCTGGCTTCTACTTCATGACATTTTTCAAATAAGAATTATGCCTTCCCTTTCAGTAAGGTTATTGGGTGAACCTGAACCCTCAATTTCCTACTATCCACATGAAAAATATATAAGTGCTACCAACTACAATAATAAATTTTTTCCTTACCCATTTTTATCAGATTATGAATCAGAGACTTAACCAAAGACTATAGTTATAGTCCCCTCCCTCAAAGCTCTAGAACTCCAGAGCATATGAAGCATGATTTTGAGTACACAGAAGGTTCCCTGTACCTCAGTTGGTTTGACCGCCATCTACACTGATGGTCTTATTCCCCAAGGATTTCCACTTTGGTCCCCATAAGTGTTTGAAGATGTGTGAGGCTTCTACTTGGCCCTGGTTGGTACAGTTATGATCATGAGCCTTTTGTGATAACAGCCTGAAGAACCATGATCACAAAAAGAAGGTGACTGTGTCTCTGGGTTCTGTGCTCCTGTTTTATTCTGAGAGAAAAAGCCAATGGGCAGCATTAGGTTCATAAAAATAACATAGGATTGAAGAAGGAGTGGAAATCCATGGAAACATCTGGAGTCAGACAGACTTGTACTGGAATCAATGCTCCACCACTCACCAGATTATCAGTATATGGTTATCAGTATATGGAATGATAATCCTACCACGCAAAATTCTTGTAGGATAGGATGATTTGAATATGTAGATGTCTAGTCATAGTGAAGTAGCTACAAATGTTAATAATACCACATAGGTCATTGAACTTTGATCAAGAACTAAGAGGGATATACTAATTCCTGATATTAAAGAGACAAAAAGTAGGTAAGAAATATTCAATATCTGCACATTAGTTTATTGTCTGGAATCATGGATCCTGAAATGGGGGGAAAAATGGTATTTCTTTGAGTCCTTTAGAGTTCTTTAGAGTTTGGTGAGTGTTCAAAACCCTCTCTGCAGCAATTTCTGAAATCCTTGCTTTAACTCTTTGGTTCGAAACCCATATACAATAGGGTTCAAGGCAGGGGGAATAAGGTGGTGGAGAACATTAAGTAGGATCAGGATGTCCATGGGAACCCTCTTTCTGGACACATTTGTCAACACTACGACCAGCAGGATGGTGCTGAAGAAGAGGATGAGGATGAAGTGGGAACCACATGTGCTCAAGGCCTTTGTTGCAGCACCCTCAGCCTTAAACTTCAGTACTGCTCTTAGAATAAAGGTGTAGGAGAGGAAGATGAGAAAGAAATCTGAGCCAAATAAGATCCAACCAGCCACAAATTGGTAGATTCTGTTAAGGGTGATATTGTCACAGGAAAGCCTAGACACAGACAGGTTGGCACAGATGCAGTTCTCAATGACATTTTTCCCACAGTAATGGAGACGAACAGAGAGAATGGGAACAGGTGAAAGCAGCAAAACACTCCGAGACACAATGAAGACACTAGCCTTGGCCACAAATTGGTTAGTGATGATAGAGGGGTACCGCAGTGGATGGCAGATGGCCACATAGCAGTCATAGGCCATCACCATGAAAGTGCAGGACTCCATTGTCAGGAAACTGTTCATGATGAACATCTGGAGGAAGCAGGCAGAGAAGCTGATGGGTCTGAGGTCAAACCAGAAGATGGTCAGGACCTTGGGGATGACAGTGAGGCAGAGCACAATGTCCAGCAGGGAGAGGAGGCTGAGCAGGTAGTACATGGGCTCATGCAGGGAGGCCTCCAGCCAGATGATGATGAGGAGGGTGGTGTTGGCCCCCATAGCCAGGAGGAAGAGGAGGCTGAGGGGCAGGGACAGCCAGTGCTGCCAACTCTGGTAGTTAGGGAAGCAGACGAGGAGGAATTCAGAGACTGGAGCAGCGGAGTAGTTACTGGATAATTTCATGAGAGAAATCTTCAACTGAGAAGATATTACCTGGATTTATGTATGACAAGACTTAGGAATTAAGTTAAAAAAAATAAAGTTATCAAAATATTCACTAACACTTTACCATCCAGAAAATTGATGAGATATAAAATACTAATCCAGGGCTGGGTATGTGACTCAAGTGGTAGCGCGCTCATCTGGCATGGGTAAGGCACTGGGTTTGATCCTCAGCATCACATAAAAAATAAAATAAAATAAAGATACTGTGTTCACCTAAAACTAAAAAATAAATATTAAAAAAATACTAATCCCAGACAAAGGCAAAGATCAGTGGATATTCAGATGAATGGGGGCAGGGTTGACAAGTTATTTCTGGAGTTAGTTTAGAATAACAAATAAGAAAGATTACACCAATGGTTTAGAAGGAAAGTTGTGAAAAGAATTAAAGCACATCGTAAAATGGAACAAATTATGTTACATGCATCTGTGAATACATCAAAATGAACCCCACTATTATATATTATGCACTAATAAAAAACATAAAATACACATAGTAAAGTAAGAAAAATTTTCTAACCAATGTTGACAAAGCAAATAACCAATTATAAATCCTACAAGCCAGAAATGCCTGCTCATTTACAGAATAATCTACAATTACTAAATAAATCATAAAATCGTGGTTAATTATATGGTACTTTCAGAAAGGATGCTGATATCATTTATTAGATAATAGTAAAACATTAGATTTCTCTCATTTTTTATCATATACAAAAGTAAATTTGAGATGGAAAAATCTATGCTATACTTCCAATCTTATTCTAAACTAAAGGAAAACACAAGTAAACACTGACTAAATATAAAGAGGGTTCCTCACTCCCTGTCATTCTAGCTTCTACTTCTGGTACATTCCATCATGAACATACTTAATCCAAGTCAGCACAAGTACAATTCAATCTTTCTATAGAAAGCTATGTTCAAATTCAGACTTTTCATTAAGGATTTATACCTACCAACCTCAACTGAGCTCTTTATATACAAGTTTATTACAATAACCTTCTCTGGATAATTCATTCCTCTGCCCATTTCAAGCAATTTTTCAATCAATTTTTCAAGCTTTCTAAATTCTTTTCAAATGCTAAACCGCTCCTTTCTCATTTAACCTCTTCAACTGCCTCACAAAGGCAGCAGAGACCTCAGATTCAAGTTCCTCAATTTCCCATGATAGGCTCATAAATCCAGGAACATCTAACTCCTTGCTCTCCTACTTGTATATGGTAAAATAGACTTTCCATCCCTCCCTCAAATGGCAATTCATCCACCTCTGATTTTATTCTACCTACTTTGATTTTCTTAGGAACTTTGACCTATTAATATTCTTGTCAATTCCTTAGGTATTCAAATTCTTCACATTGATATTAAAAATGCTTAAGTCTCTCATATCCTAACAAATATTTTCATCTATCACACACCCCCATTGGATGTGTGATCATGATTTCACTTTTAGACAATATACTAAATCTCTCTCCATTGTTCTTTCATACTCAAACATAAGGGACCAAAAGAAGCAAAGAACATCCTAAAATGGGACAGGTTATTGTTCTCTTCAATAGTCCAGTTGAGAATTGATATGTGTGTGAATAAATGGATCTGGAATGGCTCTGAGGGTGTAGATAAGTGTCAATATTATGGCACAGACAGAGATTAGACTGACTAGTTATATAGAAGAGAGGGTAGGCAATCAAAAATTGTAGTGTCTGTTCTGCCTTAAATGACTTAGTAAATTTCACAAAACAAATAATTGACTTTGGAAAGACAATGTATCTCTGGAGGCAGAGATTATAGATTCAATTTTGATATATTGAGCTTATGGAATCTATATAAGTTAACAAATACCTATGACATGAAATGTTGAAGAACACAACTCCAATTTCTTGAAAGCTCAAAGTTAAACATAGGAATTGGAAATTATCAGCATATAGTGTATATTGCAGATCATAGGACTTAACACATTTTCTTAAGGAGAATATATAGATTAAAATATAAACAAGCATAGCAATGGACCCTAAGAAACAGTGATCAGCCAGAAATTATAGAGATTCAAAGGAAACCGGAAAGGAATTTCCAGAGCCATAATTGAAAATCAAATGGAGTGGCCAGATGTGTCCACTGCAGAATTTCATTAATGTAGAAAAATAAATGGTCCATTGCATTTGGCAATAGATAATCACTGTTGATCCTCACAAGAACAGTTCAGTGGGAAGAAGATAGATGGAGGAGCCCACGGGCTTGACTGAATGCAAAAGGGTAAGTTTGGGTTTGTGCTACTGTTTAATAGGATAAATTTTAATATTCTTATGCTAAGAGTTAAAGGACTAAAGAAAGAAAAATACTGGCAATAAAGAAAAAAGAAAGATAAGGAAGGAAAAGGAAGAGGTCCTTGAGGAAATAATTTTATTCCTATTTAAATACTTTATAAAACACAGCACCATCTGACTTTCCTCTTTTCCTAATCCACTATAAAAATCTCTGAAGTCTATAAAATATAGTTTTCATCTTTTTATCCCATGCTGTGTTCACACTACCTAATTCTCAGTAGATTCTGAATAAATGGTTGTGAAATAAATGTTTATATTTTGAGAATTTGAGGGTTTAGAGGTTAAAATGAAAAAAAAAAAACCAGAAAAACATTAACTCAAGCGTCCAAGGGAACTGATGGAAGAATTGAGGCAAGCCAAACCACAGGAAGAAGTGCAAGATGTGAATAGAAACCGAGAAAGCTCTGGGCCAGAGGCAGGGATAGAGGCAGACAGGGCGAGATTTGTGATATCTTGCTGGACTTTCGGGATCTTAAACTAAGCACCACATGTAAAGACTCCCTGGCCCCAAAACCCTGGACCCTGTTGAGTGGGAAACTTCTGATTCAGTCTCTGACCTACTAGGTCCTTTGCCTTCATATGTACACCAGCAGCAAACAACATGGTAGTTCCTCCTTTACAAAAGAGAATTGCCTCAGATATCTTACATCCCTGTGGCAAACCACATCCGATTACTCTGCATTACTTATTTTTCACCTTCTGCCTGTTCTCTTTTCTTGTCTTATTCTATATCTGAAAGATCCTTGCCTTAGCTTTGCTTTTTCCTATCTCTTATGTATGGTCCCCATCTATGATCCTGCATCATAATTCCTAGTCTCTGATTCTTCCTCTTCCCTATCCTCATTACTTCCTCACCTTGTGGAAGCAATTACAAGCTCATCCTTCTACCTAGACTTCAGTAAGAAGGATGTACATATTTATAGAGGATAAGAGAGGAATAAGTATAGAGAAAATATAGTTAGATAACTGGATTTATTGCAGATGGATGTATAGACACAGACATAAGTCAAACTTTTTACTTATTCGATTCATAAGAGCTACTAGATGTCAGGCTGGTGGTACACATTTGTAATCTCAGTGACTCAGGAAGCTGAGGCAGGAGGATCACATGTTCAAGGCCAGCCTCAGCAACTTACAAGACCCTCAGCTATTTAGCAAGACTCTGTCTCAGAAAATGAAAAGTGAGGTAGGTCAGAGGTAAAGTGCCCTTTGGGTTCAATTCCTAGTACAAAAAAATAAATTAGGACTTAAGCTATATAAGTAGAAGTAACAGTCATCAGAGGGAAAATGGTGTCTTCTATTCTGCCACACTTAGAATGTTGTGTCCAGTTCAGAGCACCTTGATTTAAGGAACAGTTTTAAACCTGTACTATCTAAAAAGAGGTGTCCAGGATAAAGAGGATGCTAAAAACTCATTGTAAGAAAGATTAGGAAAGTGTAGATATTTTAACTAAACAATTATACAAATATACAATTGACTTTGAAAGAAAAGAGGAGGAAACAAGAACACTAAGGGCATTGGGAGAAAAATTATAAATCTGTTTGTGTTGGAAATAAATCCTTTATAATCAGAGAAGATTTCTCTCTTAATACTGGGCCACACTGAGAGAAGAAAATAACCAAATTTCCTTACCAACTTTCTCCCAGAGCTTAGAGGATCTGGGTGCCTAGTGTCACATTGAAGTCAAATTGTTGTCATTGTCCTTTCCCTCCCTGAAACCCCTAGACTTCTTCTGGGCTCTCTCTCATGAAGATCTCAGCCATCAAACACACAGGATCCCTTGCATTCAATGCTGTGGGATTCTTGAGACTAGACTAAGGTCCCTTCTGGGAGGAAGCTGGGTATCTGAATGTGCAGGCCACCCAGTACCACAGCTCATTGGATTTTTCTTTTTTTTTTTTTTTTAATTTTTTGTACAGAGGATTGAATTCAGGGGCACTCAACCACTGAGCCACATCCTCAGCCTATTTTTTTTTTATTTTATTTAGAGACAGGGTCTCACTGAGTTGTTTAGCACCTTGCTTTTGCTAAGGCTGACTTTGAACTCACAATCCTCTTGCCTCAGCCTCCAGAACTGCTGGGCTTTTCCTCTTTTGTCATGGGAACCACTATAACAATGTGGAGAAAGTGTGTTCGGTCTTTTGGTGACACAGATGCTACTGACCCTGAACAATACTGACCCCCTCCCTCACCCCTGGAACTCACAGGTAAAACAGCAGAGCAGGTCCTGCTTGAGGAACTGTCTGCCTCCAATAACCAGGGCTGGAACTGTTTCCATGGTTCTGATGAAAGAAATCTAGAGGGTTTTATGATAAGCAGTTAATTCCTCCCACTTCCCCACCCACTTCTCTAAGCCAGCTGAGAGAGAGTACCTTGGGAACAGGGTCCTGGCAGCTGAGGAGCTGGGTCTCTTGGGGACCCTACCTTAAGTTATGATGCTACTGAATGAAAATAATTGAGATATTGTTTGAAACTGAGTTGAAATTCAAGTCAGCATCTACTGCTTGACTGTACAGACCAGCCACTTAAACCTTCCTTAATTCTACATTCAACATCCTGAAATGTTATCTTGATAAATTTCCTATATTGAAACTTTCTAGGATTTATTAACAAAACTATACAATTCTCTTCTTGTTATGGTTTTCTGAATTCATCTCTGCTATTTGATATCTGCATGAATTTAGGCAAATAATTTAATCTATGTAAGTCTCAGTCATTCTACTGCTATTGACATTATTATCAACTATATGATCATCACTAGATTAGCCCCAGGTAGTTATGGGTTCCTGCCCTCAAGATTCTTTGGTAGTAATTACATGGCATTGCAGTATGAGTAACTTCTTATTTTAGTCAGCTTTTTCATCCCTGTGACCAAAAGACATGACAAGAACAAGACAGAGGAGGAAAAGTTTATTATGGATCACAGTATCAGAGTTTCAGTCCATGGCCAGGGAACTCCATAAATCTGGACTCAAGGTGAGACAAAATATCCTGGCGGAAGAGTATGACAAAGGAAAGCAGCTCAGGACTTGGCAGTCAGGAAGCACAGAGAGCTCCACACACAAGGGACAAAGTATAAACCTCNCTTGTTTATATCAGTATGATGTTTCTTTTATACTTTGGGTTATTATCCAATACCCCTTTATTTTTTGTTCAAATTATTTTAGTTTATTCCCATTTTCCTTTTATATAATTCTTTTTTTAAAGAGAGAGAGAGAGAGAGAGAGAGTTTTTTAAATATTTATTTATTTTTTAAGTTTTTGGTGGACACAACATCTTTGTTTGTATGTGGTGTTGAGGATCGAACCCGGGCCAGGCGAGCACGCCACCGCTTGAGCCACATCCCCAGCCCTTATATAATTCTTCATTTCACTTTTGTTGCTGTTTTTCTTGTGATGAACATTTTCGTATTTTCTGGTACTATGTGCTCCAGGTTCATCTTATGTGTTTCCTGGCTTAACCTTAGAATCAACCATTTTTTATTTTTTCTTAGCCATTTTTTTTTAAAAAAACCCCTGGTTTCTGATTTTGGAGAATGGTTTTAAAAGGTGTTCTCTTTGTTAATGGGATGTTGTTGCTTCTAGATCCTCTCAGCTAACAGAGCAAGTAAATATATATGGATACTCGCCCAAGTCTATACAGGTATCCAGAAATATTTTCATATATTACCATCTGCATCTGTATTAGGGTAAACATGAATACAAGCTGATGCCACCAACTTAAATGCAGGACTACTTGACTCATTCTAGTTTTTCCTGTTGGAAACTCCTGGGTTATGGAGGATAGGCCTTAGTTATGGAGAAGGCTATGGGTGTATTTCACAATGGCTACCTTAGGGCAACACTGTGGCTTCACTATGAAAACATGGACATGTTCCTGTGGCAACAAATAATAAGAAAGTCTAGAGATGTACCTAAAGTTGCAAACTCCAAGAGTTTCTAACTCTCAAGTTAGTTTTATGGTGCCAAACAATTATTCAAAATTACTGTTTAAATATTTCTACCTGTTTATTGCTCCAAGGAAGCAGATATGGGGTATGACTCTTTGCATTAAGCTCTCTCTCCAGAGTCAGGGTAGCAATTTGCATTAAGATCTAAATTTTCTGATGGGTCTAAGAAAAGCTACTGATTTTCAGTCATGTTAAACTTTTCTCTTAGGGTGTATTTGATCAACATATAATGGGATAATAATTTCTATTTCAGGCAGTTTGTTGTTGCTGTGTCCAAAAGACCTGACAAGAAAAACAGCAAGACAAGTTTATTTTGACTGGTGGTTTCAGAGGTCTCAGTTCATACATGGCCAACTCCATCTCTCTGGGCCCAAGATGAGGAAGAATATCATGGCAGAATGGTATGGAGGAGAAAAACAGCTCAGGACTTGGCCACAAAGAAACAGAAAGCTCTGAAATATTTCACTAGAAATGAAATATAAACCCCAAAGGCACATCCCAGTGACCTACTTCCTTCCTCCAGCCACACCCTAAATGCCTACAGTTACCACCCAGCTAATCCAACAGTGGATTAAACCACTGATCAGGTTACATCTTTTATAATTTAATCATTTCTCCTCTAAAAATTATTGCACTGTCTCACACACAAGCTTTTGGAGGACACCTCACATCTAAACCATAATGCTTCTTGTTGTTCACAAAATAAAATCAGCTTCCTTAATATGGTCACTTCAAGACTACATATAAGCTTCATAAGGATTAGATTCACATGGATTTTGTTCTCCACAAACTTGCAATATAGCATGGGACTTACTGCAATAGAACCAGTGCAGTTTTATCTAATTAATTAATTCAAAATCATGCATAATGAATCAACTTCTTTCCTCTCCAGCATATTTAAAACCACTTTTTTCTGCAAGTAATTATTTTTAATATAATAATATTTTTAATAGTCATTGAATATCTCTTGGGGTGTCTGTGAATATGAAGTTCAAGTGAAACCAGTCAGTTTTATTGTATGATTTTTTTCCCTTTACCTCCTAGGTTCAACCACAGAGAAGGCAAACAGCTGGCTTCTATCTAGGATGGTGTTTATTCATTATTTCACAAGTCTGTTTTCTCCTTTGCCCTGCTCTGTGCTGGGACAGACTGCTTCTCTAGGCTCATCTGTTTGACTCTCTGCTTCTAGTTCAAACAGCAGGAGCCACCTGCAGAAGACAAAAATATGAAAGGAGTAAGGGTTTGGGTGCTTATCCTGCCTGACTCTTCGCTTTAACACAGGTCTGATGTTGATGTGTTTCTCTGTAGCCACAGACCCTATGGAGACGCAGCCCTTCCACAGCTCCAAGGTTACCAGGCTTCAGCAGAAACCCTGCCAGTCCTTGCTCCTTCAGGCCTGAGGATATAAGTGGCCTCCTCTGTTCCCCTATTTTTAACACTTCTATGAATAGCCCTTTTATTAAACTCCTCTCTGAGAAATCCTTTATGCTTTATGTTTTCTGCTTCCTCAATAGCACAGTAATGTGTACTAGAAGGAGACCCAAGAATTGATTCTCAAAATGAGATGCTAGAGGAAGTGAAATAAAAGAAGAGAAGAGGGGAGGGAGCAGGTACTGGGAATTGAAATGCAGGACATTATATTCCATGTATGTGTGACCATGTCAAAATGAACCCCAATATTATATATACCTGTAATGCTGTAATAAAAACAATTTTTAATGAGGTGCTAGAATTGAGTTATAGACTTGATGAGCAAGTGGAAAATCTCCTTTTCAGGGAAAAATGAAGCATCAGTGAAGTGTGTAGTATGGAGTGGCATCTCAGAAATGCCAGTTACTACCAGGTATGTTGCATGGTGGGCAGGCAGAGGGCAAGGTGGTGTGGTAAGCAAACACATAGGGTGAGCTATCTGGGTTAAAATCCCAGCACCACCGCCTACCAGCTCAGCTACTTTGGATAAATCACTTCTCTTCTCTGGGTTACAGTTTTCTTAGTTAGCGAGTAAGGGTTAATATATAAGCAACACTTAGTGCTGAACTCATAGTAAGTATTATATAGGTGTTAGCTCTGATCAGTTGAACTAGTTTATATGTAGTTCAAATTAATTCCATTGGGTCCTCATATTTCCTCTTTGGGAAAGACTCCTCATCCTTTTTCCAAGTTAGAGCCAACTAAATAATGTAAAGCTGTGCCTCTAAAGTCCATTTACTCAATCTACATGTCCTTGTTATACTGACACTGACAAAAAGAGAAAATCCATTTAAAACCACTTTTTTCTGCAAGTAATTATTTTTATCATAGTCATTGAATATCTCTTGGGGAGTCTGAATGTGAAGTGCCTCTACATAGAGCTCATTTGACCAGAAACAAACCACAGAGTGAGTTTTCCTATCGCATTTTTTGGAGATAAAATAAGAATGGCTGGGGCTTGAGCTTGCCAGGAGTTCATATCAAAGAACAAATGGCCAAACATGGGAAAGAAGACATTCTTAGTAGATGGGAAAGGGAGGATTCCAGAAAAAGATCTTAAGGAAACCTGCTCTCTTGAACTAAGCCATAGGAGAAGGGAGGAATGGGGAACAAGGAGAGGGACAGGGAAGGGATAGGGAGAAGGACAGAGGAAAGGCCAGAGAACGGAAAGGAAGTAGCAGAAGAAAAAGGAAAGGAAGGGAAATTGACAAGAAGGGAAAAGGAAGGGGAATGGAGGGAAGAAGCAGGAGGGAAGGGAAGACTATCCCCTGAGGATCCTTAACCCAAGTCTGCATAAATGGTATTTTACAGGTGGAACTCGCATAACTGAGGTGTCCTAAAATGTAACACACACACACACACACACACACACACACACACACAAAATGAAGTATTACTCAGCCATAAGAAATAATGACTTCATGGGGCTGAGGTTGTGGGTCAGTGGCAGAGCACATGCCTCACACATGTGAGGCACTGCATTCCATCCTCAATACCATATAAAAATAAACAAAATAAAGACATTGTGTCCATCTATAAATGAAATTTTAAAAATATATATTAAAAAATAGAATGACTTTATGACATTTGCCAGCAAAAGGATGGATCTGGAAACTATCATGATAAGTGAAGCCAGTCCCCAAAACCCAAAGATCAAATGTTTTTTCTGATAGATGGAATCTAACCCACAATAAAGGGTGGGGGTAGGTAAGGGGAGGAATAGAAGTGTAGTAGATTAGACAATGGAGAATGGAGGGAAGGGAAGGGGAATAAGCAGAGGAAATACAGTAGAGTGAATCTGACGTAATTTTCCCGTGAACATATATGAAAACAACACACTGAATCCCACCACCATGTAAATCCATAAGAATGGGACTCTAACAAGAATAAGATAGACTTCATTACTGTGTAATTATATCAAAATGGATTCTTCTGTCATGTATAATTAAAAAGAACCAATAAATTAAATAAATAAATAAATGCATACATACTAAAGTTAAAAAAATAAATAAATAAAACCTCTTAAGCAAACTGTTAGTTTTATTGGCTAAAATTTTTTCTAACAAGTACTCTTTTACTATCTAGTATGATCTGCACTGATAACTCCTTCAGTCATCATATTGATCCTTTATGTTTTTCTTTTTCTTTGATAAGTCTTGCTAGGAGTATATCAATTTTAATGATCTTTTAAAAAACAACTTTTAAGATTTCTTTATATTTAATTAATAAAATATAAAATGATAGTCTCCATTTTTATATTTTATTAATTTCTTCATCTTGTTTAACTTGGGCTTAATTTCTTCTTCTTTCTTCTATATTCTTAAATTGCCAAATTAAATAATTGATTTTAAATCCCTATTCATTCCTAATACAAGCATTAAATGGTATAAGTTTCCCTCTATTTACTCTTTAGCTGTACCTCCTCACCTTTTGCTTTTGTCATGATCAATCACTTTAAAATATTTTCTAACTTTTCCTGTAATTTCTTATTTAATACATGGTTATTGAGATGTCCTTTGTTTGTTTGTTTCCAACTATTTAGGGCTTTTCATTGCCATCATGTTGTTACTGGTTTTCAATTTTACATTCTGTGTTGATAAGAGAATATATTCTGTACCATTTTATTGTTTTAAAATTTATTGGTATTTTTGATGACCCAGTACATAAAGTAATGCCCTGGCCCTCCTAGTGGCTTTCCAACTTCCAAGTAACATTATCAGCAGGCACTAAGTTCCCTTGCCCAAAAGTACCTGTCTTGATTTTGTTTGTTTTAAGTAAAATGACACTAGTGTTAGGATGAAGGGTGTTTTCTTAAAAAGTGGCCTTCTCAGCTGCTTTGAAGAGACCTTGCTGATACCCAGGAGTCCAGTGATTTGGAGCTCACTGTCAAAGGGTTTGAAGACACTAAAACTGAGCAAAATTGGGGACTTTTCCATTCCCATTCCAGACAGGGTTGCAGGAAAGATGTCATAATCAGAGCTGTCATTTATGTTATTCTGAAATCACTCTGACAAAAGGAGTAGACAACTGTGGGCACCAGGAGAAAAAAATACATATAACATGTGTGTGTGTGTCGTGTGTATGTGTGTGTCAAGGAGGGGGGACTATTCATGATCCAGCTATCCAGATACATCCCAACAGAATGTGGAGCCAAATGCTTGTGGGCTGTTGTTGGCATGGGGCTAGTAGGACTAGAAGGACTCTACATTGTAGAGTGGCCTCTATCCATATAATCCATACAACCATGCGTTCTTGGCTGTGCCTGTGGCAGGAACCTCTAAAGAAAGTAACTAGNAAAAGGAACCAAAGTCATGATTTTTCCACTCCTGATATATTACCACATAGTCCAGCTCTGGCTGCCCTCTGCACCAGAAGAATGAAGTGCCTTGAGCTGCAACACAAGGGAATACAGTTAGCGACAAGGAAAAATATCTCCTTTCCTGGAGATACTCTTCTTATGGGTGAGACTTGCACATGTCTGAATTAGGTTAAATCTAGTTTTACTCAGAGATAAGAATAAACACATGCTGCCTTTAGGGGAGATGCTTACACTTTACCATTCAATTATTTGTATTTCAGAACAGTTTATTTGAAAGATCTCCCCTCATTCATTCTCTGGATGTTAATAAGTCCATCTGTTTCTTTTAAAACTAGTCTCAAGTTTCCACAACATGGCACTCTACAGTTGTTCCTCCTCTGACACCAAGCCCACCATCTCCTCCACCTTATTAAAGATTGATTCCAGGGTTCCATCCTCTCTTCCTTTCACAAAATTGCACATTATTTCTGAATCACACTCTTAACTATTTAAATACTTTCATTTCTTCCAAAATTATGTTTTTAAGTCAAATATCTTTTTGAAACAAAAGATCTTTTTATATTTTCTTTACTGCAGACTATGCACTCAACATATCCAAGACTGGACAAACTTGCCTATCCTTCCCAAATTTTCTCTATGTTTTGTCAATATTTTTGTGAGTTATACCACTATCTACCTTCCCAACTTCATCCAGAAAGTTGGAAACTCTCCTTACTCATTTTCTCCTTCATTCCTTTTGCCCCTTCACCAGTTCCTATTGTCTTATTTTTTTGCATCTCTGATAGCCACTCCTTTTCTCTGACCCCCGAAGTCCCAGCTTTAGCACACACTTCCAACTTCTCTTACCTGGACTTTGTCATTAGGTGTATCTGCCTTAGCTTTGTCTCTCGCCAATCCACTCTCAACCCTGAAGTTAGAGGGTTTTTCCTAAAATGCAGATGTCAGCACGTTACTCCAATGGTCAAAATTCTTCATGAATTCCCTGTATGAATAGTCAAATTTTTAGGACAAACACATGAAATTTTGAAGACGGTATTTGTGTATTACTTGTGTCTTACATTCAACATGTTCCCATAAGTTAAATATTTTGTTTTAGACATTCTAAAACTCCTGGGATTACCACTGGACCACTCTATTTTGTATATTCCCTTCATGTATTCTTTCTTCTTCCTTCTTTATCTGAATTGATACTTCCATCCACCAAACTCGAGTTCACTCTCTCCCATCCCTCAGGAAGATTCATTGACTGTGTTAGGTCAATGTCCATTATATTAGGAATTCTAAATTCTACAATCATCCTTCATTCATCTACAATTCTGATTTGTCACTATTATAAAAACCTTTCAAGGGCTGGGGATGTGGCTCAAGCGGTAGCACGCTCACCTGGCATGGGTGTTGCACTGGGGATTCTCAGTACCACATTAAAAAAAAATAAAATGGAGGATTTTGTGTCCACTGAAAACTAAAAAATAAATTCTCTCTCTCTCTCTCTCTCTCTCTCTCTCTCTCTCTCTCTTAAAAAAAATTTTAAAATAAATAAATAAATAAATACAAACCTTTCAATATCTTAATGGTTTGTTTCAACAGAAAAGATCATAATTCATTAAACTTGATAATTACAAGTAAGCATGCTGGACACTTCACAATGTAGTAGGATTAATACAAGCTGTGGATTGCACCAAAGGATTCAGGTGCATGCTATGACCATTTCATATTCTAGGAATTAAATTTTGGCAGGCAACTTAATCTCTCAAAGGCCTCATTTACTCATTTTATAGTAAGATTAATAAGATAAATTCACAGGTTTATACTAAATATTTATGAAATATTACATGTGAAGTCTTGATACATAAGTAACTCTATAAATGATAGTTATTATCATTAGCAGTAATAATAAGGAATGACTTAGTATAAGATCAGATTTCTTTTTTCTTTGTCTCCATGAATCTCTTCCTGTATTTCAGATTGTTGTTGTGTCTGTCTCACATCACAATGCTATAATAACTCAGTCTCAGTCACCCTCCATGTAAACATCAAGTGCCAAATAATTAGGTGTTCTATTTAACCACTTGATTAACCCCTCAAGCACCAACACAAAAATCTGAAACTGCACGTTTGTGTCTACATGTTTGTTTTAAAAGACAGATGGCACTCTGAAATGTTTTTCTGTGTTGAGGATATATATATATATATATATGTAAAGATAATCAAGAATGCCTCAGTTTTTGTGGACTGTGCACCCATAGATCATTCCGTGTGCCTTTTCCTAAACCAATAATGATTAAATATTGCCACAAAACTCTGAAAATATCAGCAGTAAAATATGAACTGCCTGGTGAGTATGTATCTCCCTGTCTTTGTTTTTCATCAGAATCAGCTTAAAATAGCAGTGACATTTCTATTGAGACCTCTAGGGGAATCTCATAATTATACAAAAATTCACCTTTCAGGACTTAACATTTCACCCAGTGAGACAGCTGATTGCTTTCTTAGCTACCCTCTTCTGCCACGAGATTAAGGCCATTTCCCGTCATTTAGCTGAGAAGTGAAAGAGCAGCTACACATGTGCAGGGCACCCTGGCCTTAACACAGGCAGCATCCAAGGAGCACTGAGGCTGAAGCCCACCTGTGGGTACAGGAGAGATGAGAGAAGCTTATGCTGAATATAACCTGCCTTCTCTTTGTCCTGGGTGACTCCTGAGCCACAGTAAAAGCCTAGAACTGCTTGTTAAATATTAGCTGTTAAAGTACAAGAATTGTCTCTGTGCTACTTAGAGGAAAAGCAGAAGGGGCTTTATTCCCAGGAACCAGAAGGGGAAGATGCCCTTAACTCTCTGACCAGCAAGCAAAGCAATAAATGAGCAAAGCACTGATGTTGCTCAGCTCCTACTTGTTTTTGTAAATCTAGTGCAAGCAGCCTCTCTTCCATGAGGCTGTCCTCCAGTGCTGCGAGGCAGCAGGACGTGGCTCCTGCACTTTCCCATCAGTCTCCTCACTGCTTTGTCAGTGCACTGATTACTCTGCACTGTAAAACCAGTCAGTGTCAGTCCTTGAGGAGTCGGGATCATGCCTTCCTTACTGGAGCAGCCCCAGCACAAACTTCAGAAAGGCCTAGAATCTAGTTGGTACTCAGGAATGTTGGCGAAATAAACACCCACATGACTAAATTAAAGAATGAATGAATAAGAACATGAGTGTCTTAAAGGAACTGAGAATTGTGGGAACCAGGCAAGTCAGAGGCTCAATTTAAGGCGTAAGGATGATGTAGCAGTGGAGCGTCTCTTGAGCAGGGAGGGGGCTAAGCCTCAGTGTTCTTCACCCTAAGAGATACTCTGGGAGCTTTGTGACAGAACCAGCCTTGCTGAACCTCTCTACCTTGAGAGGCCAGGGAGGCGTCCCAGATGTGTGTGAGATATGAGGGAATTCCTTTGATTATGAGAGATCACTACTGTCACTAAGCAGAAAGTCTCTTCTTTGATGTGACCTGACCCTTCTCCTTAATTCTCTTCTTTTTTAAAAATTTTTAAATTGATTTTTTAAAAATAAATGACAGCAGTTTGCGTACAAATCTTATTAAACATATACAGCACAATTTTTCATATCTCTGGTTGTATATAAAGTATATCCACACCAATTCATGTCTTCATACATGTACTTTGGATAATGATGTCTATCATATTCCACCATCCTTGCTAATCTCCTGCCCCCTCCCTTCCCCTCCCACTCCTCTGTCCTATCTAGAGTTCATCTTTTCCTTCCATGCTCCCCATCTCTACCCCACTATGAATCAGCCTCCTTATATCAAAGAAAACATTCGGCATTTGTTTTTTTGGGATTGGCTTACTTCACTTAGCATTATCTTCTCCAACACCATCCATTTACATGCAAATGCCATTTTATTCTCTTTTATTGCTGAGTAATATTCCGTTGTGTATATATGCCACATTTTTTTAATCCATTCATCTACTGAAGGGCATCTAGGTTAGCTCCACAGTTTAGCTATTGTGAATTGTGCTGCTATAAACATTGATGTGGCTGTGTCCCACAGAGGTCTGAACTCTATGAGAGTGAGAAAGAGGGAGAGACAAAACCATGCATAGCTATTGGAGGAGGGCACAGAAGCAGAGTGTCCATGATACTGGCCTAATAAGAAAGGAAGATAATAAATGTCAAGCATTCAGAGGTAGAGCTCCAGAGAACAGACCTGAGACACACAGGTAATTGATACACCATGCCTGATAGTGCACTGTTCCCTGGTCTCTGGAATGTCCTTGAAAATGCACATTTTAGTCTGAAGTCAGGCTTGAGAGAGACTCAGCAGCACAGAGAGAACTGAGAAAAGGCAAAATGCCCAGACTCAGAAACCTTCCATGACAGCCTTCCCTGCTCAGCTCCAGGGATTCTCAGATTCCCATGAAGTCCTTCTGCACTAGCTAGGCACCAACAATGAGGATGGAGTATTTTGTTCAGAAGGCTTCACTGCAGTCTCTGACACTCAAGGAAAACCAAAGACTTCACTCAAGGTCTGTGCAGTTAAAGTTTCCCAAAGTTAGAAAACATGAATTCTATACTTGGCAAGACTAGCACTGATTGTGTCCTCCTGCACTATATGTGCTGGTGAGAATGCCGACCCAAGACCATGCTGAATGCCCCATGACTGCCTCAGGCTGACCCCAAATGTTTGATGACATCTATAGTTATCTGTCAACCCACAGGTTGGCTTGCAGCAATGTGTCCTGCTCTGATCTCTCTTTTTGTGCTTGCCTCTCCCTGTCAGTGCCCAGGTCAGACCTGGGAAAGCAACTATTCTGTCTCAGGAGGAAATAAAACTAAGAGATGCTAAACCAGAGGCACTGGGAGATTCAGAACCACACTAACCAGGCCAAGAAATAACCCCATCAAAAGTGCTCTGAGAAAAACAAAAGTTCTCAACAGTCTGCCCCTCAAATGATACGGCCCAAATCTGACCTCATTTTCCCCACCTGAAATCCCATGGACTGTCTCATGGCTGGTTCTCACTTTTACCTTGAGCGTCCATTCTTGATGTTTACCCAACGCAGGGACAGTGACTGTGGACAGAGCACTGGGAAGGTAGGGTGTTATTACCAATCGCAGGTCCCAGAGGGCTCCAGACATGCCTGGACAAAACCAAACTGGTGTGAAGATTGGCAGGAGGTGCCTGAAGCTAAGGATACTGCCCTCAGGGATGGGTGGTTAGGCAGAGAGGCAGAGCAGGTAGTGGCACCCATACCTAAATAGGGGCTCACCTCTGTCCACTGTTAATTATGACCCCTGCATCATCCTGCATATCCTGAAGGCTGGGCTAGGAATCCTCCTGTTCAGTGACCTGGGAAATTCCAAAGTGCTCTGGAGTTCAGACTTCTCATTGTCACAGAACAATCTGGGACCCCAGTAAATTGTTTAATAGATACTGTGTTTCAGTGCACCAGTTCTCCAGGACTTAGGAGTGTTGACTGCTGGAAATTCATAATTAAGTCACTTTTTAAAAACTTTTTTTAAATTTGTTCTAATTAGTTATACATGATAGTAGAATTTTTTTTGACACATCATACATAAATGGAGTATAACTTCTCATTCTTCTGGTTGTACATGATATAGAATCACATTGGTAATGTAATCACATATACACGTAGTGTAATAATGTCCTATTCATTCTACCATCCTTCTTACTCCCAACCCCCTCTCCTCCCTTCACTCCATCCTATCTAATCCAAAGTATTCTTCTCTAGCCCACACCCCCTGCTTTATGGTGATTTAGCATTCACATATCAGAGAAAACATTCGTCCTTTGCTTCTTTGGGATTGTTTTATTTTGCTTAACATGACATTCTCCAGTTCTATCCATTTACCTGCAAATGCCATAATTGGACACAATACCTTTGTTTCACTTATTTATTTTTATGTGGTGCTGAGGATCGAACCCAGGGTCTCCTAGGTGCGAGGCAAGCACTCTACTGCTGAGCCACAACCCCACCACAGTTTCTTTATCCATTCATCTGTTGAATGACACCTAGGTTAGTTCCATAGTGTAGCTATTGTGAATTGGGCTGCTATAAACATTGATGTGGCTATGTCACTGTGGTATGCTGTTTTTAAGTCCTTTGGGTATAAACTGAGGAGTGGGATAACTGGGTCAAATGGTGGTTCCATTCCAAGTTTTCTGAAAAATCTCCAATCCATTTTCCATAGTGGTTGCACCAATTTACAGTTCCACCAGCAATGTAATGATGTACCTTTTCCCACACATCCTCACCAACATTTACTTTACTGTTGCTTATATTCTTGATAATTGCTAGTCTGACTGTAGTAAGATGAAATCTCAGTGTAGTTCTGATTTGCATTTCTCTAATTGCTAGAGTTGCTGAACATTTTTTCATATATTTGTTGACTGATTATATTTCTTCTTCTGTAAATTGTCTGTTCAGTCCCTTAGCCTACTTGTTGATTAGGTTATTTGGTTTTGGGGTGCTAAGTTTTTTTCTTGATTAGAATTGTTTGATTTTTATCAAATTTTAGCTGTATTATTTCTTCTCTATTTTATATATTTCTGCTCCTACTCTTATTTTTTCTTCCTGCTACATAAATAGAAAATCATTTGTTATTCTAGCTTCTTTCTGATACAAGTACTTTAAGTTATAAATATTAATCTAAGTACTGTTTCATCCCAGAGATCATGATATTTTAAGCTTTTATTATCACTTAAAGTACTTTTTATTTATTTTTATTTTATTTTCTTCCTTGACCTCTGAGATATTTATAAGTGTGCCATTTAATTTTGAAATAGTTGACATGTGGGGATGGGGTTCTATATATCTTAAGGTTATTGAATTCTAATGTAATAAATCATGCAGGAAATAGATCCTGCATGATTTCAAAAATTTTTAAAAAGTAATAGAAATACTTTTAATATTGATGGTATTGGTTATATACATGTTGAAACTGACCAAATTGCATACTTCATATATTTGCATTTTATTGTATTTCAATTTTACCTCAACAAACCTATGGAAAAAAAATTTTAAAGAAATAAAGTACATGAATACTGGGGGAAGAAAAAAAAGCCACTCTGACCAAAGAGAAAACTAAGTTTTATATAGCAGAAACTAGCCATAGACTCTATTAGCTATAAACTCTATTCACCAACTTGGATTCATCCACAGAGACATCAAACCAGACAACCTTCTCTTGGACAGTAAGGGCCATGTGAAACTTTCTGCCTTTGCACAGGACTGAAAAAAGCACATTGGACAGAATTTTATAGGAAGGAATCTGAACCATAGTCCCCCCGAGTGGTTTCACTTTCCAGAATCTGAACTCCAAAAGGAATGCAAAAACCTGGGAAAGAAACAGATGTCAACTAGCCTTCTCCACAGTAGACACTCCTGACCACATTGCTCCAGAGGTATTCATGCAGACCAGGTACAACAAACTCTGTGGTTGGTGGCCACTTGAAGTGATCATGTATGAGACGCTCATCAGCTACCCACCTTTCTGAGACCCCTTAAAAGACGTAAGAAGGTGATGAACTGGAAAGAAATTTTGATTTTTTTCCTCCATAAGTTCCCATCTCTGAGAAAGCCAAGGATCCAATTTTGAGATTCTGCTATGAATGGGAACATAGAATTGGAGCCTCTGGAGTTGAGGAAATAAAAAGTTATTCTCTTTTTGAAGGTGTTGACTGGGAACATATCAAGGAGATGCTGCAATATCTATTGAAATTAAAAGCATTGATGATGTCTCAAACTTTGATCAATTTCCAGAATCTGATATTCTTAAGCCAACAGTGGCTGCAAGTAATCACCCTGAGACTGATGACAAGACAAAGACTGGATCTTCATCAATTACACATACAAGTGATTAGAGGGCCTGATTAGAGGTAGGGGATGGGGAGATACCTTCCTACATGAAAGCAGCAAAATAGGACCCTTGTCACGGAATCCTGAGAGGAGCAGATTTCTTTGTATAACATCAGAGTTTTCCTCTTACGCTTTTCCAAGAAGTTTATGGAACACATCAATACGTCATTAGTAAAGTTTCCTGAAATGTGATAGTAAGTGGATTTTCTTCCACAATACATATGAAATCTGAAAGAACAATGACAGCCAATTCTACTACGTTGGCCATAAACAGCTGTCTTGCTTCTTTAGACTTTTAGCACAAGGTGCCTTCTCTGTGGCAGTTCTGCCACCTTCAGATGATTTTTGCTGCATCAGAAAAATATGGAGGTTCCACTTTAATGCATTACTCATTTTTGGTTTTAAGTCTTGATAACTATTAAAGCCTCATTTGCACCTGGATGGTAACTTTGCCTGATGTAGAGCATCATGGCCAAGCTCCAGCGGGGAGACTGGTTTCTTCAGTCTCAAGGTTGCAAAGGTCAGCTTCAAAAGGGAAGTACATCCCAGTGAAACTGCTTGGATTTTAACATCTTAGATGAAGAAAAAAAGAATGTTAGGGAAGTTTTAATCTGGATGAAAGTAGTGTGTTTATCCCTTAATTTTCCATTCATAGCCTGTGACAGGAAGTAAATGAGATTATTTTGTGCAACTCTGTAGTTCCTTTGCATTACCAAATAGTTGGTTAATACATGAGTGTGTTTTGCAAGAGTGTGTGGGAAGCAGGGTAGGAGAAGTAGCAGAGTAGCAGTAGCATCTGTGTGTTTGGGAGCGGCAGGGCATGGTTTGTTGTAGGGAAAAATGCCCACATTTTAATTTTCAAACTTCTAAATAAACTGTGAGAGCAGCCAAAAAAAAAGTAAAATAAAATAAATAAAACGAATTGGGGATGTTGCTCAGTGGTAAAGCACCCTTGAGTTCCATAATTAATGCATACACACACAAATACAAACACACGAATAATACAAAAACCTAACTCACTTTATTCAATCTTAAACAACACTGAAGGGTCATCCCAGCTCAAGAGGTCCCACTGGGTTAGCTGAGACATCTGGGAGAATGAGATCACAGTTCAGCTTTTTTCTCTGTAGTCCTCCTTCTCTCAGTCTTTGACAGGTGTCATTCCAATATATATACTTCACAATGAATTCCCTTGTATAAAAATAAGTTTCAGGGTCTGTTTCTTGGGAATCAAATCTAAGAAATATGTTCCCTGCCTCAGAAGTACTTTGCTGTTTCTTTGCAGGATTGTGACACACTCACAGACATCAACCTCCTTGCCATAGCAAGAGTGGGATAAACAGGGCTTCTCAAACAGTCCAACCCAGGAAATTCCCAACAAAATGTGCTGAATCCTCCTCTACCATATTTCCCCATCACCAAGAACTTCTCTTGGTCCCACCTCTGAAGTAGCTACCACACCAGCCTTCACTTCAAGAAGAGTGGCTACCCTCTCCTTGGGAACAGTGCGTAAGCCTTTCATTCATTCAGTCAACAAGTATTTCATTCATACCTGATAGAAAGCCTCATTCATTCATTCATTCAATAAATACAGATTTTCTATGACTTAAAATTTTTTAACATTACAATGGTGCAAAAAATGCTAAGAATTCAGTAGAAACCATATGATTTTTTAATTTTGATCTTCACCAAGCAGCAATACATGATAGAATACTCTCTCATGATGTTGGTAACAACAACTGGGAACTTCACCACACAATTACAAAAGAAAAAAAAAGCTTTTATTTTACAGTGTACTGTGTATCTAGGCTTGGATTTTCAAAAAGTTTGGTTTATTAAATGTCTTTGATGGCCTGGCATGGTGGTGCATGTCTATAATCCTAGTGATTTATGAGACTGAGGCAAGAGAATCGCAAGTTCAACAACTTATTGAGACCCTGCCTCGAAATAAAAAATAAAAAGGGGTGAGGATGTACAGTTCAGTGGTAGAGTGCCCCTGGGTTCAATCCCAATTACTGGAAAAAAATCCTTGACTTAATGTTTTCAACTTGTGATATGATCCCATCGTAAATCAAAGATCATCTGTAATAAATATCTACCAACTCCAGGTACTCTACTAGATGTTAGAAAAAGTAAACAATATGATAAAACAGTAATAAAATGATAAAAAAAGTGTTACTAGATGATATATATTAAGTACATGATCACATAAATAATTAATAGCAGTTATAAGTATTAGAAATTAAACCTACTGTGTGTTAAAAGCATATACTAGGTAGACTTTTCCAGTCTGCAGAGCTCAGAAATGACCTCCCTAATTCAAGTCAGCAACCAGAAGTACTGATTAAAGTGAAAGAGGGTGTGGAGTAGGTTGAGGGTACAAAATCCATATGGCAAGAAGAGAGAGAATTTGATATTTTCAAAGACTTGAAATAATTTTTTTAAATTCAGGATTATAGTACTCAGGAACTTAGACTAGAGTATAAGCTGGAACCTGTGCATGAAGGGTCTTTTAGGCCATGTTAAAGAGCTATGGAAAGTCATGATGGATTTTAAGCAAATGACTGAGACATGAACAGACTCTCATTAACAAAACATCATCCTAAGAGAATGGGTAGGAAGGAGTTAAACAAAGTTGGAAATCTGTTGGGAAGCAAACGCAGAATTCTCTAGAGACATTTAAGGACATATCATGGGAATAGGAAGATGAATTAGGGAACTTTGGGGATAAAGAAATCAGGGACATAAAAAGCCAGAGCAGTCAATGGGTCATCCACATGAATATTGATGTCTCCCACAGGGATCAAAACACTGATTTTGACCATGTCATCATTTAAGGAAGAAGAGTAATGATGAGAGATAAAAATTAACCGGGAGTGGTAGAAGATAATATACATGAATGACGTGAATATCGAAGAAGTACCCCGTCTGTGCTTATTTGTTTGCTTGTCTGTTTTATGGGAAAGAACTAAAAATTGTATTTGGGAACAAGCACACTAAACACTTCCACCAAACAGAGATAGAAAAGAAATATGAGAAAACAAGTGGTTCCTGCTGAATAGGAGATATGACATTTCATTAGACATAAAATGGGAATAATCATGACACCAGCTCTGCATTTTGTGAACATCAGAGAGTATGTGTGCAAAGTTTTTATCTCAAGGACTCAAGGTACCATGGAGTAAGAGCTGAAACTCAAGAGTAACCCTTATGAACAAGATTTTTCACTAATACAACATATTCAAAGTAGAATTATTCAAAATTATTTTTCTCAAAGCACTTGAAGACCTCTAAGCCCCTTGGTGGTAGCCATCACTCAATCCTCCACCCATCTAAAGAAGGCTTCTCTGCAATCCTGTGGCTGGTCCACCTCTCCTGCAGATCTTTTGTTCCACTCTGTCCCTTGGAACAGCTACAAGGACAAACTGGGTCTCTACTTTTTGCCTTTAAGAGCCATCTTCTTACTAATAATCTCAAAGACTAATATTTAAAGAAGAAAATAAGGTCGTAGTATATGGCATAAAGCAGAAACTACTTAAGAGAAATATTTGAGGCAAACCTCTGCTTCCTGGAACAGGAAGTTTACCCCTAACCCTCTGACTACCCATCTATCAATGCAAGCCCCTGCTCTTCTAAACCTTGGTCATACATAGCATCCGTTTAACCCAACCCAGTCCATACCCCACTCCTGCCACTCACCCTCCAATGAGGACTGTTCTCTATGATTTAGAACCAATATGACTTGGAACCAGTCTCTCTCAGAGCAATACCACATTTTATCATACTTTCTGCATTTTCAATTTCATCTCACCATCACACTGAAAGCATGGTAAATACTCAAGATGTGAAAAGTCATAATTAAGAAAAGAAGAAAGGGGAGCAAAAGAAAAAAAAGAAGGAAGACAAATGCTGTTTTTATTTTCTGTTTGTCCTATGCTCGTGCACAACAATGACTCTGTCTTAAAATAGTATTCATGTCCTTCAGTGCCTCTGCACAGTGTACAAAATAACACCATTTGAAATTACAACCATTGACAAGGCTAAGTTAAGGAGATGTCAGTCTTGATGATGATAGTGAAGAAAGTAGTATTTGTGATGTGATTGTGATGACAATGGTTCATTCCATTTCTTCAAAAAAAATATACTGAAATGCCTACTGATATGGAAACTTGTGTATTCATTCATTCAAAAACGCACATAATGTTAATGTGACTAATGAAGAAATACAATAGGGCCTAGATAAGATCTTTTTATTAATCAAACATTTATTAAGAGCATATCACATGCAAGAATACAATAGAAATCATGTTCTACTGGGGATGCAGGACAGAGATCATTATATTTACACATATATACACCTCTATACATTATATACATACACATTTATATGTATATATAATGACATACAAGTATGTGTATTACATATATAGCATGACATTATAATGATTTATATAGAATAGATTACTTAATGTATTATATATCATTATATATTTATATATAATTATAAATTGAAAGATACATACACTGTACTCTGAGGTGAGAAAATGAGTGACTTGATGTAGTTAGAAAAATTTCCTCCAAGGAGTTGAGGCTGGAACTGAAGTTCAAGATGAGTAGAAGTGATGAGGATAGAACAAGGAGTTGTATTTCCATGAGGAGGAGCTGGGATAACCCTCGCTAGAGGGAACATACACATTTGAGGAACCTGAAGAAAGGCACTTGTGTAATTAGGAAGGTATAACACTCAGACAACACTATAAATTTCACAGATATGTACAATTTTAAGAACACATGAAAACACAGTAAAGTGGGTGCCAATGGTAGGGACTGGGAAAAGAATGAGAAGAGTCAGAAATGAAAACAAAAAATAAGAAACAGAACAAGAATTTTAAAAATTATTATTGTGTGCAATAAACTTAGAGCATGCTTAACTCAAGTCTCTGCTCTTGAGACTAAAATTGAAGAAATAAAATAATAATTACCATTTCTTCCAAGAAGTAAAAGTATATAATATTATAGGAGTCACTGAGGTCATCCATCCATAGACTGAGAAAGTACATAGAATAAAGAAACCAAGCTTTATCTGCAATTCTGGAGTTAGACAATATATGAGTATTTTAAAGTATTTTTTCTCATAAACTTGAACTCTAAAATATCCATAGATTGGCATTTCTTTTTCTCTAACACCAAAGTTTCTCTGGTAACAAGGACCTATCCACTCCCATGCACAGGCTGTGTGAGTGTCGTGTGACAGAAGGTGCCCTGTTTGTTTCAATGCCCAAAATAGGTATCCAGTTCCTCTCTCCCTAAACCCCTCAGTCACTTGAATCTCGATCCATCGAAGTCCTGTTTCTTAGTTACTTGATGTATTTGTATTATCAGCACAAATAAACTATAAGCTTTTGGATAAAAATGGTATCAGAAAATTACTTGCTTAATAATTAGTTGAGATATAACAGCCCTTCTTAGTCTTTTTCCCTAATAGCTGAACATCACAGAATCCAGAAGTTATTTTGCAATTTACAGCCTCTAAAGATAACTTTATTTCCTTTATCTTCACTGTCCCCACCAGACAGTATACCTGAGCTGTGAGGCTTCTGCCCCATGGGAGAGGGCCACTCTGGCCCCTGATGTTCAGCTGATGAAAATTATACTCAAGTGGGATCAATCTATTTGGAGCCTAGAATTGTGAATAGCCGCTCCGGGATCTGCTTGGTTTTAACCCCATAGACAATGGGATCCAATGCAGGAGGAAAGAGCAAGTAAAGATTAGCAAGGATGACCTTGGCAGCAGAGGCTGTGGGTGGCCCAAAGCGCTGCATGACCACAGAAAGAAAGCCTGGTCCATAAAAGAAGAAGATGACACAGACGTGAGCTGTGCACGTGCTGCCTGCTTTTGCACGTGCCTCAGGTGAAGGAATACGCATCACAGTCTTCACAATCTGCCCATAGGAGTAGGCAATAAAGGCCACATCCCCGACACCAAGAAAGACTGCCACGGTAAAAGCATAGAGGTTGTCCACAGTGGTGGCCCCACAGGCCAGCTTTACCACTGCCATATGTTCACAGTAGGTATAGGCAATCGTGTGCGAGCCACAGTAGGGCAGTCGACGAGCCAAGCTTGGAAAGAAGATGGTCAACCCCACACCTCAAAGCACCACCAAGCCCCCAATCTTGGTGACAACAACTGGGGTCAGGATGGTTGTGTAATGCAGTGGATTACAGATAGCCACAAAGCGGTCGAAAGCCATGGCCACGAGCACCCCTGACTCCATGGCAGAGAATGCATGGATGACAAACATCTGGGAAAGGCAGGAGTAGGAGCTGATGGCCGTAGCATCAAACCAAAATATAGCCAGCATCTTGGGCAGAGTGGAAAGGGAGAGGACCAGGTCAACAAAAGACAGCATGGCCAGAAACAAAAACATGGGCTGGTGAAGACTGTGCTCTGTCCAGATGAGAAAAAGCAGGATGCCATTCCCAGTCAGTGCCAAGAAAAACATGAAACAGAAAGGAAGTGAGATCCAAATGTGGGCAGCAGTCAGTCCTGGGATGCCAACCATGAAAAAGGTATGTGGGAAGAGATGAGAGTTGTTGGAAAGAATCACGGCCATCATCCCACATGGAAGAACAAAGGGCCTCTGCAAAGAAAAGCAGGCAGGTGAGACACAATAATGGGGAAATTGGGAACTCGAGATACATGGTCTCATTACACCACCAACCACCACCACATCAATTTCCCCAATCAATCTCAGGGGGAAAGTAAAAAATAATTTTCAGTTCAGTCAATATTTCTGCAAAATCTTCAAACACAGAAGAGGCAAGTTGGTAGGCAATACATTGAACAGGAAGTTCAGAAACCAGGTTCCAGGTTACATATCCCACAACATGTGGGATGCAGGACAATCCATATAATTTAAGGCGATGCCCGGGAATTGTTGAATAAAAATCATTCCCATGAAATTCATATTCCCAAATTCTGCATGCTTGTGTTTGATTAAATCAAACTGACCTCAGCTGATCCTCTGGCCTTATTCTACTAAATTTCATCTGAACCACCAAAAATCTGACATTAGAAAATCCCTTAGTGGGGACAAATGAATGTCAGTAGAGGGGGCAGAGAGAGAAGAGGGGAGGGGAGGGGAGGGGAGGGGGGATAGTAGAGGATAGGAAAGGCAGCAGAACACAACAGACACTAGTATGGCAATATGTAAATCAATGGATGTGTAACTGATGTGATTCTGCAATCTGTATATGGGGTAAAAATGGGAGCTCATAACCCACTTGAATCAAAGTGTGAAATATGATATATCAAGAACTATGTAATGTTTTGAACAGCCAACAATAAAAAATAAAAAATAAAAAATAAAAAATAAAAGAAAATCCCTTAGTTTAGAGACATCCTACTCCTCCAAACTTCACTTGAATGCCAAGACTAACGAATAACATGCTCCCTGATGACTCCAACATTGATCGGCTCTTCCTTGCTTCTCTTTCCAATATTACCATGTCTGTCTGACTCTACAACCTCCCATGTTTTCCCCTCCTTCAAGGTGATATTGTACTGGAGTTGACACAAAGTTTATCATTGTGGTGACCTGCAGGAAACAGAGGCTCTTGGTAACAACAGCACCACGACGGCCAAAGAATTCTGGATCACAGTCACCTTCATGAGAACAGGAAAGAAAACTGGCAGATGTGCCTTCCTGCTCTTCTCTTCATGTTTTCACACTAAGAGTTTACATTATTCATATCCCCAGGATATGCCACATTCAATACATCATTTTATGGGTTAGAAAACTGAGATCCGGAAAGAAGTAAATTACCCAGCATCATGGCTTTGTATGAGTGAACCAGACCACTGCTCACATCTACTGGCCTCCAACCTAGATGACAGCACCCTGTCAGGGTGTAATCAAGGGCTCCTGTATGCCTCCAAGCCCCTCAGCCATAGAGGGTAATACAAAGGGATTAAATAACAGGGCCAATAGGGAGGACTTAGGGATTATGTCTTTCTGACATCTTAATACCTCAAGTACCACAATCCTCACATGTGAGAAACAGACACAAGGACACACAGATACCTGGTTCTCGGGTCTGAGAAGTCTTTGGAATGTAAGATAAATGATTTCACCAATTCACATTCTAAGCATAAAAAAGGTACAGCCAAATTGATTTTTATAGCCTCAATGACAGCAAAAGAGGTCTCTAAGCATAAAGGAAAGAACTCAGCCTGGAACAAAGTCCAAGAAAGAAATGGCACAGCTTTAAAATGGCCAAGAAAGTTTCCTTTTTTATCTCCAAGAGAAACCACATATAATTATTCCCCATGCCTTCAACCACAGCTGCCGAAGAGACCAGGCAATAATGGCAGAAGGTGTGTGGGCGGGAAAGTATGAGTGGACCTAGAGTTTTAGTGTCATGGAATAGACTATCGAGAAGAAATCAACATACTGGTTCAGGGCACCTTTTATGTCAAATGTCAGCTGTGTGACCTTAAAAGAGCATCAGGATACTTCAATTTTCCTCACATGCAAAATGATTATACTAGAATCTATCTCAAAAAGGCATGGAGGGAATTGAATGAGAGGTAATATGTAAAAATTCATTGTCAAAAATACTGAAAATAGTTTGATTTTTAATATTATTGTTTTCACTGAACTATAATAGACACTACTTTGGGAGGAGTATGCTTAAGAATAACAAAAACTTTCAAAATTGAGAGACAAACCAGATACCTCCATGGGTGGATGCTGTGTAGCAAACAGGAGCTACCCAGTTAAAAGCACCATATCCTCCCAGAAAATGCTCCCTCCTTTTTTCCCAATAGCATGTTACTTCCCTCAGCAACCCCAGAGTATAAGAGTGTCAAGAGATGTGGCTCTGATCACCAGAACATCTGCTTCAAATTATCTTCAAAACTGCCCTTCCTTAAACCTTTATCCCCAGAATATTGTCGATGTCTCAGTTATCCTCTTGGGACTCAGAAATTGCTCCTTATTATGTCCTGGTGCCTTATGAAAAAATCTGACCCAGTAAACTCAGATCTTCTACTTCAATCAAGGATGCAGGTAAAGAGAGGCAGTGGGTCTAGGAACCAGAGAAGTCAGGGACTTGTAATTGGGGTGGATTCATAAACCCTGCAGGTTTCACAAAGGAACACTCTTCCAAAGAACCTATTTCTAACCTAGGACTAGATGAATGTTTGCCTGTGATGGAGTGAGGAATTCTCACATCCTTAATCCCTCCCTCGCCCTGTTCCATAAAAGGTCTTTCTTCCTTTTCCACCTTTGTTCCACCAAGGTCTAGATCAGTTTCTGACAAGGTAGAATATTGCCTGTGTTTTTTATTTTTCCTACTAAAATGGACAGTGCACAATTCTACCCCAGGAAGGCTGATTGTTCAGATTTGGAAAACTTAGGGGAAAGTTAATAGATAGATGTAGCCAGTATGGATCTCTCTTTCCTGATCCTATCCTTAGCCATTACTTACCAAAGAGCTGTAATGACTGACCTACAAGAGAGGTGACCTACAAGAGAAGTGAGAGTTTAAGGTACCAGGCAAGTCCCAAGAACAGGGTATTTAATGGGTACTTTTTCAAGCACTGTCTGTAGGGATCGAAGGTGAAGTTTCTACCACCTAGAAACCAATTAGTACTTCTGCCTCCTCTTCAAACAAATTTCTAACTAGTTCTATTCCTTTTATTGAGACCCCAGGGAACAACCCTAGGAGGGAATATTTTGAACAGCATACTCCAGAGTAACTTGCCAAGAGGGAGCAAAGGTCCTGCAGCCAAGAGCAAGAAGAGGCTTCCTGCCATGGGGAATGGAACCACCCAACCTGATGATGATCCAGAAAGATCTGAGCTAGGGAAGGTAGAGAAAAACACAGAAAAATGTAAAGGGGCACCCCTAGGACCAGCATAGAATATTGCCTAGAGGACTTCCAGTGAGACAAGAGACCATGAAAGGAAGAGGAGATTAATATGTGAGAGCCTTTATGAAAACAGAGACTCCGTACAAAAACAGTAAGGCTATAGAAAATGGAAAATGTTTCCTGTGCCTAGCCTTGAAATGGTAGGTGTGAGGCTAGCCCAATCCTGTAGATTTTGCTATCCATATGTTATTTGACAACTCTAACCTTTTTAATTGGTCTCCCTACTTTTCATTTCTCTCAGTCACAAAAATCACTTCTGATAATAGTGCCAGATTAACCTACAGGGGGCTATCTAAGAATATTACAGTGCATTAGGAAAAGAGGAAATAGAGGGCTGATTTCTTTCAGTTTACATAGGAGAAGACATGGAAGAATGCATGATTTTTCACAGGTTCTTAAAATCCATAAAGAAATTTCTGGTACTGGCAAAAAATAATTTGTTCTATGAAGCTAAAGGAAAAATAAGAGCAAATTTATATAAATTTATACTTCAGAACTGAAACAGACTTCTCGCCTTCAGAATGACAATCATTTCTCAATTACAGAGGTAACCACAGGTTATATCAGAAGAGAATAGAACACAGTTTACTGGGAATGGTCATATCCAGAATCTGGTCATCCACTTAGTAGAGCTGTGTTTTAAGGTAATGATTAGTTCCAAAAAAATTAGAAGATATAGCAGATGTCATTTCAGGTAGAGGCAAGATAACAAACATTAATATGAAATGCTCAGTTTGCTGATCAAGAAGATATACTTGGTAATAGTGAATTTTTTGACAGATGATGCTATTACAACTCTTAGAGAAAGAGAGGTATAATGATGTAGCAAAACACCAGTCCAGAAACCCAGTGGAGAAGGAAGGAACAGGCAGGACAGCAACAAAAGCAATACAAAGAGGACTAACATGGACAGGTAACTGTAACAGGACTTAAGGCTCAGAAAAATAAAGAAAGGTCTAGAACAGAGATACTAAAAGTGGACCAGTCATGTGAACCACATGACTAAAATTCTTAACACCTTCCTCTAAAGTCAGAAATTGTATAAAACATAAAGAGATTGCAATAGGCTAATCCAAATACAGTCAAGAGTCCTTGACTGCATCAATAATAGACGTCAAAAATTTTTTTCTGAGTTCCTTTTAAGGTCATAGAAAGAAATATAGAGATTTAACTGGGTCATGAAGAAGATATACATTAAACTAGGACAAAGCACCACCATCAGCCATGCAGAAATACATGAAAGGATCTATGGACACGCCTTGAAGAAACACCTTGTGGAAAATTAAGCAGAGTAATAAGATACAAAGTCAATACAAAATTAACTGGATTTTTACATAATTATGCCTGTAGGGATCAGAGAAGCCTTCGAAATGAGGCACCATTTGAGAGAAAAGTTGAGCCGCCGAAATAGAATGCTCCAGAATACTCACTGGCATTAAAAAGAACACCAAATTTATAGAGCACAGAATTCTCGACGAACATCTAAGAGGGCAATGTGGAGGAAGCAGTGGAGAGGAGGGCAGTTTAGAGAAAAGCTGGACACAGACTGTGGGAAGCGTGAGTGCTCTTCTGAGAGCAGCAGGAGTTAAATAAGAGGTGAAGGCGACACCCAACAAACAAGGACATTGTTCTAAGTAGGGCAGTGACATCTGCACGTCAATGCTTTCATAGATTTCTTTCATAATATTCTCTTTTTTTGCAGGAGGGTACTGGGGATTGAACTCAGGGGCACTCAACTGCTGAAGACATCCCCAGTCCTATTTTGTATTTTATTTAGAGGCAGGATCTCACTGAGTTGCTTCCGCAACTTGCTTTTGCTGAGGCTGGATTTGAACTCACAGTCCTCCTGCCTCAGCCTCCTCAGTGGCTGGGATTACAGGTGTACACCATCGTACCTGGCTTCATAATATTCTAGCAGAAGAAGAAGGAAGTGATATTAGCTAAGAGAAAAGTTGATAAAATCCTGGAACACAACAGTGACAATGGGGTGAATAATGAAATTGGATCAAGGCTTTACTGGTAAATTCTATCAAACCTTTAGGAAAGAAATAACAATTCTTTACAAACTTTTAGAAAATGAAAATTTAAAAAAAACACATCACAAACTACCTTATAAAGACATTATAAGATAGGAAAACCCAGACCAATAACTTTCATGAACAGATATATAAAAATCCTTAACAAATTATTAGAAAATCAAATTCAGTAATATATTAAAGAGTAATGGATTGGGAGTAAGTGGGGCTTATCTCAAGAATGCAAGATAGTTTACCTGGCAATAATTCAGCATATCAAGCATATTTTATCTTGCAAAAATGAGTCAATATAATTCAGTATATTAACAAAAAAAATGAGAAAAACCATATATCTCACTCAACAGAGGCAAACAAACATAAAACAAAAATCAACATTTAAAATTTTGCTAACATTCAAGATTTTAAAAAAAGATAACTCTCAGTGTTCTGGAAATAATAGAGAGCTTCCCAAGATGATAAAGAGCATCTATATAAAGCATACAGTTGACACTATACACAAGGTAAAAAACCAAGGCCTTTTCACCTAAAATCAAAATTAAAGCAAAGATACTCATTCTCACCACTCCCATTCAACATTATACGGGAGGCTGTAGTTAGAGAAAAAAGACGAGAAAAAAAATCACACAGATTAGAAAGAAAAAAGTAAAATAGTTATCCTTTGCAGGCAACACAATTGTATATGCAAAATACTAAAGTAATGCACTAATAAGTGAATTTAGTGAATAAGATATAGAATTAATGCAAAATTAACTGGATTTCACATAATATCCATGAAAAACTAAAAAATTCAATTTATAAACATATTACTTAAAAGGGCACACATATATATGAAATACTCAGGGATAAATTTAATAAAAATATATGCATCCCTACCTTGAATATTAGAAAACATTGCTCAGAGAAATTACAGAAGATATAAATTGTGGAGAGAAGCTAAACTTCTGTCTTGGAAAACTTAATATTACTAAAATGTTAGGTTTTCCCAGGTGGTCTATATAGTGGATACGATCCAAATCAATACTGAAACAGGATATTTTGTTTATAGAAATTTGCAATGTTAAAGCTGGGTCCAGTGGCCCATACCTGTAATCCCAACAATTCAGGAAGCTGAGGCAGGAAGATGTCAAATTCAATGCCAACCTTGGCAAATTAGAAAGACTATCTCAAAACAAAAAGGGCTGGGGCTGTAGTTCAGTAATAGAGCATCCCTGGGTTCAATCCCTTGTACTTCCAGAAAAAGTAAAGGAAGGAAGGAAGGGAAAGAAAATTATTGCAAAGCTAATTCCAAAATTTGTATGTAATGTAAAGACCCTAGAACAGCTAAAACAATTTTAGAAACAACTCACAAATGATCAAGGTTGGAAGACTTACATTTTAGATTTATTATAAATCAACAAAATTAAGACAGTATAATACTGGCATAGATATAAACACCAATAAACAGAATAGATATCAAAAATATATACAAATATATGTAGTCAATTAATTTTTTTATTAAAAATAATTCAGAGAGTAAATTAATAAAGAATAAATTCATCAATAAAGAGTATGGAAATAGCTAGATATCAATATGCAAAAGCAGAAACTGCAGTTCTTACTTTATATCACAGAAAAATGAATTTGAAATCACTCTTAGGCATAATATAAAAGTTAAAACTATAAAGTTTCTAGGAAACAGAACAGTACAAAAATCTTTGCAACCTTATATTTGGCAAAGCTTTCTCTAACAGAAAACAAAAAGGATAAAATATAAACATAAGTTCATTACATTATTTTAATTCTATTCTTCCAAAGATACCATTAAGAAGATGAAAAGGCAAGCTATGGACTGGGTGGAAATATTTGCTCTACATATGTTCAAGAAAAGACTTGAATCCAGGATATATGAAGAACTTTTTTAAAGTGATTATATGACAAACAACCCAAATAAAAACAGTAAAAGTATTTGAACAAACACTTCTTAAAGAAAGGTATTTGAGTGACCTGCAAACCCAAAATGCATGTGAAAAGATGTTCAATAGCATTAGTTAGGGCTGGGGATGTGGCTCAAGCGGTAGCGTGCTCGCCTGGCATGCATGCGGCCCGGGTTCGATCCTCAGCACCACGTACAAAGATGTTGTGTCCGCCGAGAACTAAAATAAAAACATTTTTTAAAAAAAATAGCATTAGTTATCACATAAATGCAAATTAAAATCACAAGAACTTGCAATGACAGACAAATCAGAATGGTTAATTAATAACACTGACAATACCAAGTGCTGATGAGAATGCAGAAGCCCTGAATTTTCATACACTGCTGGGAGGACAGAAAATGTGCAACCATTTATGAAAGCAACGGGGTGGATTTGTTTTAATAAAACTAAGCATACACTTACTCTACAACCCAACAACTTCATGAGGGGGAAAAAAGGTTTAAGCTGAAAAATACTCTTGCTTGTTGATCTTTTCCTTTATGTTTAGTTTTTTAAGTTTTAGTTTTTTATGAAATTTTTGTCTACCCAAAGATCATGAATAAATTCTTCTAAGCTGTCATCCAGAAGTTTATAATTTTTAGCTTTCACATTTAGTCTTTTTTAATACTTTTTTATTTGTTCTTATTAGTTATGCATGATAGTAGAATGGTAGAATGTATTTTGACATATTATACATACATGGAGTAGAACTTCTCATTCTTCCGGTTGTACATGATTAGAATTATATTGGTTATATATTCATATATGCACATAGATTAGAAATGTTCAATTCATTCTACTGTCTTTCCTATTCCCATTCCCCCTCCCTTCCCTTCATTCATATTTAGTCTTGAAATGACTTTGTATTTAAGAAAGGGATCGAGATTCATTTTTCTCCACTGACTTACTAAACTACCCAAACCTCTTACTAGAAAGACTACCTTCCTCCCACACTGCCTCTCTTGGCCATAAATCAAATGTCCTTACAGATGAGGTTTATCTTTTGACAGTCTGTTCTTTTTCATTGATCTCTTCATTTAGTCTTATGCCAAGGCCACATCACATTAATTATTGTAATTTTATGATAGATCTTGCCTGCATTGTGTAAGTTAGCTAATCTTGTTCTTCTTTTGGTGTTTTTCTCAAAAAAAAATGGGCGAGGAAGCAACAATTTTAAAGGTTAGAGCAAGCACTGTATCAGAATATCCAGGGAAATTCTTATCCCTGACTGTCAATGTCATACATATCAATCCACTAGCATCATCCCTCACATTTTTATGTCATTTGGAAAATTATTCTTAGATTCATGGATTCCAGTAAACAAAAGTACATTAATAGTGACTCCCATGAGGAATCAACTTCTTTTAATATGTAATGGCAAGTCTTTCCACAACAGACCACTTCAGAGGATCCAAAAGGAACGATGAAAAAACCAGCTGCTGTGAGAGTATTTTCCAATTACTGTGATCCCCAATTTCTACCAACTATATAGTTTTAGTGCTCATGAGGGCTTATGTCAGGAAACTGGCCACAGAAATCTCAGCCTATTTATTTTCAAATTTTCATTGTGCCCTCCTGTATCTAAGTGATATGGAGAGATAGGCATCCTTTAATCTGTAGGGCTTTAGAGACTTTCTTTATAATCTGATCTGTAGGAGTGAGCCCTGCCACTCAGTTAATACAATATCATTAAGCAAGACATAGAAACTTCCTTTAAAAATATAATTGTCTCAATACAACTTTACATTCTTTGCCAACACTCCACAGGAAAAACTATAACATAAAGGTGAGAGTTCTTAAGAAAGCAGTTTGTCAGTTTGAGTTATAAATTGTTATACATTTTAATTTTGATCAAGCAGTAAATCATAAGTAATTTTTGAACATAGGACTCTAATCACTTTCAAAAATAAAACCTTTATCTAATTTTCAAAAAAAAATGTATATTAGTTTTCTGTTCCCATATTACTCGTGTAGGAGTACTTCAGGTACAGATCAAGTTGGAAAACAGATCTGGAGGGACAGTAGGAGGTATCCAACAGTAGAGACTTTAGAGTAAGTATATATGTTTGTACATGGAAAAGAAAGCTTATAAGAAAGCAGTGCAATATAAAGCACAGAGGATACATATACTGGAATGTGGTCCCTGAAGAGGCTGAAAAGGTGTGTTGAAGGAGAGGAGCAGGCACTCAGAATGAATGAGAGAAACCTGTTTCTAAACCTTCAACAAAACTGCAAAGTACTGGCATAAAAACAGACACACTGACCAAAGGAACATGATAGTGAGCTTAGAACAGTGCCAGCACACAAATGGGGAAAGGACAGATCTTCTATAAATGGTGCTAAGAAAACTGGGTGCCCACATTGCAGAAGAATGAAATTGGACTCTTTATCTTACACCATATACAAAAATCAATTCAAAATGAATAAAAATCTTAAACTTAAGACCTAAAAATAAAGCTACTAGAGGAAAAATAAGGGAAAGCTCCATGACATTGATTCAGACAAGGATTTATTGGTTAGGTCTTTAAAAGCACAGGTACCAAAAGCAAAAATGGATGAACAGGTTTACATAAACTTATGTTCTGCACAACAAAGGAATCAATAAAGTAAAGAAATGACATACCAGTTGGTAAAAGATATTTGCAAACCATGCATCTGATAATAAGTTAATACTCAAAATGTTTAAGAAATCCAAACAATTTGATAATTAAAAGAGCCACACAATTTTAAAGCGAGTAAACGATCTAGACATTACTGAAAAGAAGAGATATGACTAGACAATAAATATATGAAAAATTGCTCAGCATCTCTAATTATCAGGGAAATGTGAATTAAAACTACAATGAGACACCTCTCATATGTTAAAATGGCTATCATCATAAACGTGAATAAGAAAAGATTGAGAGAGGATGTGGAGAAAAGGGGACTCTCGCACATCATTGGTAGGGATGCAAATTAGCACAGCCATTTTGGAAAATAATATGGAGGTTCCTCAAACAACTAAAAATAGAATTGCCACATGACCCAGCAATCCTACTTCTGGAAATATATACAAAGGAACTGAAATTTGAATGTCAAAGAGACATCTTCACTCCTATGTTCATTTCACATCATTCACAATAGCCAAGATGTGGAAGCAACCTAAGTGTCTATCAAAGAGATTAATGGAGAAAGAAAGGGTGGTCTATATTCACAAAGCAATACTATATAGCCTTAAAAAAATGAAGGAAGTTCTGTCATTTGAGATACAATGGATGGAACAGGTGACATCATTCCAAGTAAAATATGTTAGGCATAGAAAAACAAATACTGTATGATCTAAAGAAATCAATATCATATAAACAGTAGAAAGGTGTTACCTGAGATGGGGAGGAAGAAGGAGAGATGGAGAAAGGGAAGAATTTGATCAAAGATTAGGCATCTCAGACTGGAGAAATATGTTTCAGTGATTTATTGCCCTACACAGTTACCACAATTAACAATAACATTTGTACATTTCAAAATTACTAAAATAGATGTTTAGTGTTCTCACCACACACACACAAAAAATGATAAATTAGTGAAGTAATGGACATGTTAACTGAATTTTTTTCATATTGTATACAGAAATCAAAACATCATATTGCACTTCATAAATGTACACAATTATTGCTTGCCAATTAAAAATAAATTTTAAAACAGGACTGAGTATTTTTGTTCCACAGGTTGAGTTCAATTCCCCTTCAGATCATTGAAAGCCATTTGAGATGGGGGTTAAAAAAAAGAAGAGGAAAAAAAGACATGAAATTCTTGGAGCACACAGGAAAAGAACTAGGGAAAGGCTCTTCGATGACCTAGAGAGCAGTAGAAAATGTTCCATCTTGGATCTCCAATCTGGACATCAGAGGAAGCCCCAGAGGTGAGACTAGATATATGCTCAGCAACAAAGCCATAGAATAGAAGTGTTGTCACGAAAATAGAAGTGGCTACAGGCGCAATTCCAATCAGAGAGGATCTCTTCAGACCTCTTAGCAAACATTAACCCAGCAGCCAGAGGTGGTGAGAAGAAAGCACTTTTCTTTCTGTTTTCCTAGGTCTCTGTCCTGGTTGCCCCATTGCTCCTTCCCCTCTTTCTTCTCCTGCAGCAGCTTTATGTTTGCTTCCTTATTTTGTTCCTTTCAACTCTGGTCCTCTTCCTTGAAAATCCTTACTTGTGCAAGAACAAAGGCCTGAAATCTGGAGAACAATTTGAGAAAAGTTGAGATTCCTCCGGGAATCTGACCTGGAGTAGGCTGTCTATAAATACTCAAGCTGTGTGACAGCAGGAAGTCCTTCAGTTTAAATTATAAATCCAAGACTTCTTGAAAGAGATATAGCTATTGAGTTCATCAACGCTGAATTTTTTTTAAGTAATAAAAATTACTAGAAATAAGTACCACAAATTGAAAAGCCCAATTATCAGAAAAACATTATCAGCCAGTATTTCCAAGAAACTGGTATTACTGGCTGCCTCTGGTGGGAAGGAAAGGAACTTGGAAAATCCAAGTACAGGAGTATTATTTTTCATTGTTTATGTTTTTCATTTTATTTGAATTTTTAATCATGTGCATTTATTATATCTTAAGTTAAAACTTAAAAATTAAAATAAGCTACTATTAAAATAAAATTTTAAGATAATTGTGTCCTTTGTATTACTTTTGAAATTCTACTCAAAGGAAATAATCTTAAAAGCAAAACACTATTTAGCAAATGATGGAAATATAAAAATACAGAAATATAATACAGTAATAAAATTAATATTACACATTTTATGATATTAGAAAGTCTTTATGGTTCATTTGTTCATCTTGCATTTTTAAATGAGTACTTATATTATGCCTAAGAACATATTGCTAAAAGACAAAGGCAAGATAAAAGAAGTTTTGGCTCTCGATAGACCTGGTTGTAATCTGCATTCACCACTCACTAGGGGAAAAAAGTTGCCAGTAAAATAAAGAAAATTGTCAGCCTCAAAATATACATGTTAAAATTACAATGAAATTTCCTATTGCCTAGAAAACAAGTGAGAACAGAAAAATAAAATGTTCCTGACTTTTGATATCACCCTAAGATTGACAGTCTTTAATATACACAGCTGGTGGGTTTGTAAATTGCCACCAACATACCAAAATCAATTTGGCAAAATTTATCAAAATTATTCACAAATGTTCAAATTTTCTCACCCATTCTATTTTTACAAATATATCCAAAAGAAATAATTTAAAGCAAGCCAAAAATTATTCATTAAAAAGTTTATTCTAACATTAGAATACGAAGCCTTTAAAAATAACTTTTATACAAATTTACTTTCTCTTACATATTTATGTGCTTTCCATATAATTTGGAAAAAAAGCAGCAGATGTTTATTACTTTAAATAAAAATGTTTATTACTTTAAGAGAATTTACTTCATCTTACATATTTATGTTTTTCATATAATTTTCATAATTCAAAAAACAATATGTTTATTAAAGAAACAGAAAAAATTTCACTTTGTACCAGAAATCCCCAATCACATTAATAAATTGATGTTTAATAATTGCTAAGAACTTCTTATAGGCCAGAAATAACTTTGATGATGATGATAATTATGGAGTGTGTATTCTAACTTATTCCTCACAATAACCCTATGAAACAGGTACAATATCATTCCCAATGTATACATAAGGGAACAAGGCACTGGTAATTATAGAACTTACTCCCATATACATAGTTTTTTAAATAAGTGGAAAAGCTAGGATTTGAGAACTTCGAAATCTAAATGTATAAACATTGTATTCTTCTCCCTCTTAGTCTAGCTCTATTCCAGAAATTCTATGAGAATTTAAACAACTTCTGAAACCTCCCTGTGTTACAATTCTTTAGGTAGTAACAATAATACAGTTTTACATGTTTTAACTTAGTACATGTTTGAACTAAGTTACAAACATGCTGGGTCAATCAAAAGGAAGCATGTTTTGAAATTTCATATGCCCGTGGAAAAACTGATCTATGTGGCAAAGCTATCTTGCTAAGAAAGAAAGAAAATGAGTATTAGAAAGTGCCCTAAAAAATAGTTACAAATAACCAATTAGCCAATTAATTAAATCTAAATGAACTTTTCCTGTTTGCTCACCTAACAAAAATGTGCTTCTTGAGCACAAGAACTCTGACATATTTTGTATCTTCTCTGAGCCTAACAGAGAGCTCTCCATATAGTAGATGCTTAGTAACTGTTTTATTCATGATATAGTCAGTCAGACGTCATAACATGGTCTGCTGAATCCTATGTATATAAAAAATATGCTATATATTATAAAATTTATATATATTTTTTGTTAAACATGGTCTATATAATGACTTTAAGAAATTTGTGTATGAATCCATGCTAGAAAACAACTTATTAGAAGCATTAGGAGTAAAGCAATACAGGAAATCATAAGCCCATTCTTGCAGGGTAGTGAATGCTGGGTAGCATGGCAGAACTGCAGAAAATAAATCCATGTTGTAAGACAGGTCATCCTCAGAGTTAGGCTTGGAAACTTACCCAACAAGAGACTATAAACAGCTTCCAAAAGGAGAAACTACTAACCCTTCCTCAATGGTGGCCACTGATTAAGATTGAAGTAATTATCCAATAGGAAAAGGCAAGAGAGAAGCAATGACAGAAAAAGGGCTTTAACTTAACACAACCTCCTACAGTGTGTACCCTGAAAGATCAAGGTAATAACACCTAACCCTGAAGAATCCTTCAGTTTGAGAAACACTTTCCAGTGCTGGATTAGCTAATTTCATGTAACCTTTAAAAAAAAAAATATATATATATATATATATATATATATTGTAAATGGACCTTTAATTTATTTATATGTGGTACTGAGACTCAAATCCAGGGCCTCACACATGCTAGGCAAGTGCTCTACCACTGAGCCACAACCCCAACCCCTCATGTAATCTTCATAGCCACCCTCATAGTCAGGAAGTTATGAAAGGATTGTTGTTAATACTTTTCTACCCAGAAATAGGGGCTCAGGTTGAAGGGCTAAGTGGAATTATGAAGGATCAGGCAATTTAGATGACACTGGTAAATTGCAATGCCAGACTATCCTCGAACTGCCTTGAAACCTTTATATATTTTTTATTTATTATTTTTCTTCATTTATTTATTTGTCCATTCAGAAACAAATAGCAAGGTCAAGGTGTAGCATCCCAGATTGTAAGCCACTCAACAATTTCTGTGAAGCAGCCCAGATTGTAAGCCACTCAACAACTTCTGTGAAGCAGCCCAGATTGTAAGCCACTCAACAACTTCTGTGAAGATGTGTCTTGGTTCCTTTGAAAATATATGAACATCTAACATCCAACTTGGAGTATCAGCAAAAATTCTGACACAACAGAAAGATTGTGCAGTTAATTATTCTCTCTTCTCTATGCTCCAGGAGTTTAAAAAAGAAATATACATTATTTTATTTTTATTAACCATTCTTCTTTGTCAGGTATGTTACATTTGCCCATGTTTTTCTTTATGTGTTTTTAATACTGTCACACTAGTTTATTTTTATTTGCCTGCCTTTTCCCATTCACTTATTTCCATATCCCTTTGACATTTTAATTTCAGCCCGTTTTGAGGCACTATTAAAAGCAATATTTATTTATATGATGTTGACACAAAAGTAAGTTGCAGTGAGATGAAAAGTATTCAGGAGAAAGAAGTAAAACTTACGTTTCTCATAAAATTTGTGAAGCAGGAAATAGGAGTAACTCTGAGAAGGCTAGAGAGTGGAGATATTTATATAAATTTTTTTTTAGTTGTAGATGAACACAATTTATTTATTTATTTATTTATTTATATGTGGTGCTGAGAATTGAACCCATGACTCACACATGAAAGGCAGGCTCTACCACTGAGCTACAGCCCAGCCCTGAAGATATTTTGATATGGGAAGACTTCAGAACCTTCTATAATGAGGACCATGATTCAAAAGGCAGGGCTGAATTAGCACCTGAGGAACCTGAATCGAAAAGCTGTCTATCTGCTATTCTGCCTCTGGGACCAGGAGTGAATGGGTATATTCCCAGCAGGTACCTAGTTAACCCCAAAGAGCACTTTGTTCCCATTATGTTAAAAGCATTAGGCCCTTGAGGATACATGGAATAAGAGGAGGGCCCAGAAAGCAGCAAACCAGGACCAAATATCTCAAGGGCACAATTTATATTAAAACCCCAAACTCCAGGGGCAAGAAGCAAGAACAAGGGTCTGTTCTGGACAACAGGTTAAACATAAGTAACTGCAGCTCAGGAAAGTAAAAGCAGTTACAGAAGTCATTGGCAGGCTGGGAGCCTCTTCATAGCCCCTCCTTAAGCAGTAAGTAAACCAATTAATGGTTTGTGTGTTGAGAGGTGAGGGCATAGAGTCCACATCCTATAATTCTGTCCTGATCTCTCAATTTGATTACATAATCTTATCTTTGGCTTACAAGTTTCACTTTTCTATTCTTTTTTTTCTTCCTTCTTCTTCTGGATTGAACCCAGAGGTACTTAAGCACTGAGCCACATCTCCAGCCCTTTTTTATATTTTATTTAGAGACAGTTCTCACTGAGTTGCTTAGGATCTTGCTAAATTGCTGAGGCTGGCTTTGAACTTGGGATCCTCCTGCCTCAGTTTCCCAAATAGCTGGAATTACAGGCATGCACTACTGCACCCAGCTTTTCTTAGCTCTTTATTTTTGTGGAACCAAGATCTGTAACCAGGAAAAAGGAGAGAAATTAGGCTAAGCTCTAACATGGTTAGTGAATAAGTAGAGAAACCAAGGGATCTAGAGGAATAAATTCTATACCCCAGTGTCCCAGAAGAAAGTTAACTCCAAACAAGACTATTCAATTATATCTGATAAAAGACATGCAACTTAAAAAACAATAAACATTAAATGGATGTAAACTCTAGCCGGATTCCCATTGAAGTCAACCAAAAAAGTCAACATAATCCATCATAATTATTTTACATTAATCATGAAACAAAAACTATTGAGACATGAAACAAAGATTAAGAGATACAAATATTTATAGAGGAAATATTGTTTGCAAGCAACTTTTTGTTCTGCCTTGAAAAATTATCAAGTTTTTTAAAGATAAAATATACATGGATCCAAACATATAGATAATTTGTAGCATGCACAATCAACCAAACAAAACTGAGGAAGATGTTACTAAACCATTTGATAACATTTAGTTGTCAGTGGAAATATATTTATAAAGAATCAAAATGTTTATAAAGAGTTACTTAATGAATAGGGAAAAGCACAGAATGAAAACCCCATGTATATGAAATGTCAACTGTGTAAAATGCTGAAAAATAAATATTTTTAAATGTTAAACATATTGACTGTGGTTGCTAGAATTTTGATTTATATTTTTCTTCATTTCTATTTTCTAAAAGTGTCATTGTCTTATTTTTCTTTTTCAAATAGAGATGGTAAGAGATAGAGCCTTGAATTTATAGTAATGCCATGAAATGAAGCAAAGGCATAGATTTGGAAAAGGTGATATTGATACCTAAACATCTGACAAGGAAAAGTGACATTCATAGATAAAGGTACGAACTCTCAGATATTAAAGTATTCCCCAAGCATAATGCCCAAGTTCACTTTTTGATACAATTACTTAAAAATATTCTCCAATGGTTCAAGAATTAGCACAATCAAAAATAAAGTGACCTCATAGTGGGGTAGGGAGGGAGAGCATGGGAGGAATAAATGAATTCTAGATAGGGCAGAGGGGTGGGAGGGAAAGGGAGGGGCCAGGGGATTGCAAGGATGGTGGAATGTGATAGACATCATTATCCAATTTACATGTATAAAGACCCGAATTGATGGGAACATATTTTATATACAGAGGGATGAAAAATTGTTCTATATGTGTAATAAGAATTGTGATGCATTCCGCTGTCATGTAATTAAAAAATAAAATAAAGAGAATCAAGTGTTAAAGGGTCAAGAATGAGCCATGAAATTACTTAAACAAAAGAAGCCTAAATGTAATAAATGCCTGCTATATTTCCAAAGTGTTCCATGCAAAACTCTGGATGTGGGTGAAAGTTTGTTGGTAATGTTCCTCTTACATCCATTACTAACATAATTATTTTTAAATACATCTTTAAATATGCTGGTTTTTTTCTGGACATGGTGGTACACATCTGTGAGGCTAGCCTCAGCAACTTAGTGAGGGCCTAAGAAACTTAGTGAGACCCTGTCTTGAAATAAAAAATATAAAGGACCAGGTATGTAGCTCAGTGTTGTAAAACATGCCCATATTCAACCCCTAGTATAAATAAATAAATAAATAAATAAATAAATAAATAAAACAAGCTTTTGTCATTTTTTTCGATACTTTATTGTGAAAAATTTTATATGTATACAGTAAATTACAAATAATTCTAAGTACATACTCCCACCCACGACCTGGGTTGTACCATTAACTTTAAGTTTTATTTTATTTTTACTTGACACATAATAATTTTACACATGGGGTACAGTATGATGTTTCAATACATGTATACATTATGTAGTGATCAAACCAGGGTAGTCAGCATATCTATCAACTCAAATATTTCTCATTTCTTTATAATGAGAACATTCAAAACCCACATTCCTAGCTATTTTGAAATATATAATACATTTTTGTTAACTGTTATCAACACTCCTACTGGCAATAGAATTTAATTCTTCTATCTAACTGCACCCATTGGATCAATTTCTGCCCATCCAACCACCCCACCTTCTCCCTTCCCTAGCCTCTCGTAATCACTATTTTAACTCTCTAATTCTATGAGAACAACTTTTGGGTTTTCTTAGTGCATTAAAAAGCTATATTTAATAGTGGGGTTCATTTTGACATAATCACACATACACAGAATATAATTTGTTCCATTTCAGTTCCTAGTACCTCCTCTCCCTTCCTCTTCTCTCTCCACCACATTCCATCTCCTCTACTTCATTGGCCTTCCCCCATCCATTCATTGTTTTTATAAATTGGTTCTTTATAAATGTACATTAAGGTGGAATTTGCAGTGCTACATTCACACGTGCATACAGGATAATTTGGTCAACATAACTGTTGACCTATTTCCTCTTTTTTCCCTTTTTAGACTCAATAAATGAGTGAGATCATGCAGTATTTGTCTTTCTGTGTCTGGCTTATTTCACTTAACATAATATCCTCCAGGTCCATTTAATATTATGTGGTGAGCCACTTCTGCCGTTTATGCAAATTATGGTCACCATTGCTTGATGGCGCTGGCTCCGCTGTGGTCTGTGACAAACAACTCCTTGTTTGGGAAAGTTGGCACATGACTTTTTATCACTCTATGAGAAAGCTCCACGTGGCTGCTTTGCATTGGGGCTTGAGATGCTTTATTAAGGCTGGGAGGGGCATCCCAAAAGATTCGGAGATGAAGAACTATCAGGGGCCTGAATAAAGTTGTTGAAAGAAGATTCTTGGGTTGCGTCTTTCTTGCGGGCAAGAAGTCGCGTGACAACGCAACAAGCAACGCAACAAGTGGTGCCGAAAAGCCCGGGAGTCAGAACTTTCAACAATCAGGGGGGTGCACCGTAGTCCCAGGTGAGTGGGACCCGCAATCAAAGCGGGAAATCGTCCCAAGTACGTGGGATCCGCGACTAAAGCGGGCAGCAGCTGCATTGTGTATTTTCGCTTTTATTTTCTCTTGTTCTGTTATTGTGTTTTTGTGTTTTTGTGCTTTTTTTGTTCTGTCATGGGTGCCGTACCTTCCAGTCCGCTTCTTCTGGCCCTAGATGGCCTGTTACGTTCTAA
>NW_026000174.1:19095410-19128562 GCF_001458135.2 Marmota marmota marmota
TGCCATTGCACGCAGATGGGTTTCCACACTAGTGCTTTTCTATCGCATTAAAGTCCGTGTCTTTCTTTCAGGGTGCTGTCAACTTGTTTGTCGTTATAAACAGCCACAGTTCAGCCTCAGTTATCCCCCTTCGTCCACCATCGCCACGATACAGGATGCGAGGCAAAGCACTGCACTTGAGTGATCCTTGACATGGACCTCAAGGAGAGCATGTCCTATTGCATGCGGGTTAGACGCGTCCACTCCCCGCCCCACGGAAAAAGGCGTCGGCTGATATGGTCTCGGATCTGGGGAAGGGCCCTCCTTAGGACTGAGCCATACTATGCAGCCACTTCTGCACAGTGGGATAGGACCTCTACTCTCGCCTGTATTGTTTTAAACAGAAAGGGGGAACTGTGGTGAGCCACTTCTGCCGTTTATGCAAATTATGGTCACCATTGCTTGATGGCGCTGGCTCCGCTGTGGTCTGTGACAAACAACTCCTTGTTTGGGAGAGTTGGCACATGACTTTTTATCACTCTATGAGAAAGCTCCACGTGGCTGCTTTGCATTGGGGCTTGAGATGCTTTATTAAGGCTGGGAGGGGCATCCCAAAAGATTCGGAGATGAAGAACTATCAGGGGCCTGAATAAAGTTGTTGGAAAGAAGATTCTTGGGTTGCGTCTTTCTTGCGGGCAAGAAGTCGCGCGACAACGCAACAAGCAACGCAACAATATTACTTTCCTAATTAGAGGGGGAAATAAGGATGTATCCTAACAGATACTGATGTGTTGGCTGCAATTTTATGGGAGGGATAATATTAAAACATGCATTTAATATTTTTGCTATAGTTTAGTCACTTATTAGTGTTTTCAATGCATCCAACTCATTCAATCTCAGTTTCTTCATATGTAAATAACTGAATGGTAAAGATGCAATGAGATGATCAATATTAGACACCATTTGCCAACCACAAGACACTGTCTAAAAGAAAAGCACAGTCAGGGTTTATATTATGACTACATAATTTCTGACATGAGATCCCCCAAATTGAAACACTGCTGCTTCCCTTTATCTAATGTACATCTCTCTCACTTTGAGTCCATGTTTGTCATATTAAAAATCCACCTCAGGATTTCTGGAGGAAAAGATTGTAGATATTCACATTTATTGCACTAAAGTATTTTAGAATCTATTTTGGTCTTTCTGCCTTATCTGAAAATTTTCCAAGTCTCTCAAGAGGGTTGAGAATGCATTACATTATAAGGGACCATGATATTGTAGGTGAGCTTTATTCCTCTACTCTCAGCATAGCTAACGAAAGCCTTATTTATTTTCTCCTGAATCCACAGGCAGATACTGAGAACAAGACATTTCATGATATGGATATTGCCCTGTGTACAGCCAATAGCTCAAGGTTTCAAGTATCTGAATTCATCCTGATGGGACTTCCAGGCATTCATGAGTGGCAGCACTGGCTGTCCTTGCCCATGGCTCTGCTTTACCTCCTAGCTCTTGTTGCTAATCTTTTTGTCTTAATCACCATCCACCATGAGCCTAACCTGCACCAGCCCATGTGTCAATTCCTAGGTATCCTGGCTGTGGTAGACATTGGCCTGGCTACCACCAGCATGCCCAAGATCCTGGCCATCCTATGGTTTGATTCCAAGGCCATCAGCCTTCCTGAATGTTTTGCTCAGATATACGCCATTCATTCTTTTATGTGCATGGAGTCAGGCATCTTCCTCTGCATGGCACTGGATAGATATATAGCCATTTGTTATCCCCTTCAATACCCCTCCATAATTACTGAAGCTTTTGTTATCAAAGCCATACTGTCCATGGTGCTTAGGAACGGCCTATTGACCATCCCAGTACCTGTACTGGCTGCCCAGAGACACTACTACTCCAAGAATGAAATTGATCACTGCATGTGTTCTAACTTGGGGGTCACTAGTCTGGCCTGTGATGATATCACCATTAACAGGTTTTACCAGTTGGCCTTGGCCTGGCTTGTTGCTGGGAGTAACATGATTCTGGTCTTTGCTTCCTATGCTTTGATTGTTCACTCAGTACTGAAGCTGAACTCAGCTGAAGCAACATCTAAGGCCCTGAGTACCTGTAGTTCCCACCTCATTCTAATTATCTTTTTCTATACAGCTATTATTTTAGTATCTGTCACCCACCTAGAAGAAAGAAGGGTTCCCCTAATCCCTGTTCTTCTCAATGTGCTGCATATTGTCATCCCTCCATCCCTTAACCCCATGGTACATGCCCTTAGGACTCAAGAGCTACGAGTGAGCTTCCAGAGGGTGCTTGGCTTGAGTGAGTATGTGTTTAGGAAATAAGCCAACTTTATATGACAGAATATTATATGCAGTATTGCAGAAAAAGAAAAAGCTTTGAAGCCCAAGATTCCATTGATAAAACTTCAACTCCCCCAATTGTTAGGATCATCAATTCAAATGAATTAATTTATTCATATAGCATGTAGTATGTTCACAGCACTGCTCTAAGCATTTCACAAATATTAACTCAATCCATGTAATAAATCTATGAATCAAGTATAGTTAGTTTTTATTCATTTTGAAGATATAGAAGCTGAGTTGGGAAAACTAGCCTAAGATCAAAGAAGGCAGTTGCGGAGTGAGATTTGAATCCAACAGTTAGGCTTCAGAGTCCCTGCTCTTAACCCTTCTTCTCTATTCAACTTCACTACTGATTTTTAAAAATGAAAATAAAGATGATAAAATAAGAGGAAATTATATATCAATTCCTTTTTAATAAATTTCATTTAAAATTTGGTAGCAATTTTCCTGCTTAAGGATAGAAAATAGATTTTAAATCTTCTAGAAATAGTCACTATAGGGCACCTTTTTAATTATATAAATGTAAGTCAGGAATTTGAAATAAAAAATGAATATCCATGAGTCCATACTGATACAAATTATTTAATAAATAAATGAGAATTTGTCTAAATTTCCCAGGCAGAAGAATTCCAAATGATGTATGTACATACAGGCCACCCTAGAGTAAATGGAGCTCAAATCCTCTAAAGAACATGGTAACTTCTTTAGAGTACGTAAAGGAGAAAAAGAGTAATTTTTACAAATGAAAAAAAAACTTACAAACACTACTTCATCAAATTATCAAGTTTACTTAAGAGTAATGTCATGTTCATAATACAAATCCATGGAATGACAAATGATATGATATGATATGATATGATATGACATGTTATAATATATGAGAATAGCACTTTACCTATGTGATCTTCCTCCAAGACATACAACCCAATCCAATTATGAGAACATCATCAGACAAATTTCACTGAAAAGCAGCCCCCAAAATGACCACCAATTAATTCTCAAAGCTGTCACAGTGATAAAAAATAAGAATCTGAAAAACTGTCATGACCTAAAGGAGGTTATGGAGACACAGCATCTAAATCCAATGAGATAACCAAATGAGATCCTGAAACAAAAATAAAGGACACTAGGTAAAAATTGAGAAAATATGAATAAAACATGGACCTTGGTAATAATGTGTCAACCTTGATTATTACAAGTGAAAAACATACCCTACTAAAGTTAGTGTTAATAATGGGGGGCGGGGAAGGCTTTCAGTGCATTCCAGGTAGAATGGCAATCATTAATACAAATAATAATAAATTCTAGCAAGGGAAAGAAGAAAACGTGTACTGTTGATGGCACTGTAAATTAGCACAACCTCTATGAAAATCAGTATGGAGGCTTCTCAAAAGACTAGGAATAGAAACAACTTACAACCTAGCTATACAACTTCTCAGTATTTATCCAAAAGAACTAAAGTCAGCATACTATAGTGATATGATACAATGTATACCCATGTTTATTGTGCAATTCACAATAGCCAAGTTAGGCAACCAACTTAATTGTCCATCAACAGATGAATAAAGAAATTGTGGCATATATACACAATGTGGTTTTAGTGAATCATAAAGAAGAATGAAATTGTATAATTCACAATGATGGTACTAGAGAAAAAAATTGTACTAGAGAACATCATGTTAAGCAAAATAAGCCAGTCTCGGAGAATCAAGCATTATGTTTTCTCTCCTATGTGGAAGCTGGAGAGAAAAAAAAAGGGAGAGCTTGAGAAGAGGGCGGCGAAGGGAGTGAATTACCCCTGTGTACTGCATCACTGTGCGGGAGAATGACGAGTTAGAACTGCTAAAAGCTATCTTGTTAGGAATTTCCAGCAAAATTTGGATGCTCCAAAACCTAGAGGAAGGATTTCCATCGCACGAGGATCAGCTACGGGCGCTCAAACGTGAACGATTTGTCTGCACGGAGGGTCACACTGCTTATTCAGCAAATCACCTCGAGGCTAGAGTCTGAGGCGTGCGCTGGGAAACGACGAGATAGCAACGCAAAGATACAGCGCTGCGGATTCTGCGGGCTCCTGCCAGCTGTGCAATCATTGTGCTCAGTGCTGAATTCTGGGTTTGAGACGGGGGAAGGAAGCAGTCCAATTCGGTTCTCCACACCGGTCAGACCACGGAGGAAGCCAGCGGCCACCATATTGGAGAGCTGACGTCACCATCCCTGTTTTCGACTGATCGCAGCTCATTCAGCCATAGAACAGGTAATTTCAGGCTGCCATTCGCCTGTGTCTCGCAGACAAATTACTCAGGCTCAGTTCTAAAGAACCCGCGGAAACTGCTTCTTGGAGCCTGCACCTATCAGAACATACACCAAGCCCGGAGCGGCCGAATTCCAGCTCCCAGAACTGCTCTGGCCCAGGGCTAAAGAACCTGCAGAAACTGCTTCTCGGTCCGGGTCCTGCTGAATACTGTGGAGGTAAATACCAACCGAGCCTTCATAGGCAGTGGCAACAGGATTGAGACGGGGCTTGTGAGGGCCGGTCAGGGCTCACCCGTTGCTTTGGTCACCCAGCAAAGAGAACGAAATGCTGCCATTCGCATGGGATAACAACATGGCAGAGATCTGATGTCATCAGAAAGTGGCGGAGGAGATAACTTCATCGATACCAGCGGTGACAGAAACAGTTGGTCTCCTGGTAAAGAAAGTCAGTCACAAACACCTGAGTCTCTCTCACTTTGTCATCAACCCAAAGGGGCAGAGCAGAGCCGCCACCTGCGCCCGGAACAGGCCCAGCGACCCGCCGGCGTGGTAGTCACGTCACCCCAATTGGAGTAAGGGCAGAGCAGCGCCACCGCCCGCACCTGCAAGGTAGGCAGACCTGCGACCAACCAGCAGAACAGGCCCAGCGGCCCGTCAGCATGGTAGACACATCACCCCAATTGGAGGAGGAGCACAGCTGCCGCCCGATGCTGCAAGGGAGACTTTTCAACTATACAAGAGCAATATAAGTATATAGGGGGAAAATTTTAAAAACACAACAGTTTCACCAAGCAGACAAAAACGTGAGCAGTATGAAAAGACAAGGAAAGAAAGGAACACAAGCAATGCAGGACAACTCAACTTTAGAAGAGGTAATAGCTGCAGCAGATGGAATGTCAGATAAAGAAATCAGGATATACATGCTTCAGATGATCTGGAGTCTCAAGGAAGACATTAGACAGCAAAATCAGACAATGAAAGATCACTTTGACAATGAATTACATAAACAAATCCAAGAAGCAAAAGATCAACTATACAGGGAGATAGAGGTTATAAAAAACAAACAAACAGAAATCCTAGAAATGCGGGAAGCAATAAACCAACTTAAAAACTCAATTGAGAATACTACCAGCAGAGTAGAACACTTAGAAGATAGAACATCAGACAATGAAGACAAAGTATTTCAACTTGAAAAGAACATAGACAGCTCAGCAAGACTGTAAAGAAACCATGAGCAGAACATCCAAGAAATATGGGATAACATTAAGAGACCAAACTTAAGAGTCATTGGGATACAGGAAGGTATAGAGCCCCAAACCAAAGGAATGAGCAATCTATTCAATGAAATAATACGAGAAAACTTCCCAGACTTGAAGAATGAGACAGAATCCCAAATCCTAGAAGCCTACAGGACGCCGAATGTGCAAAATCATAAGAGATCCACACCTAGACACATTATAATGAAGATGCCCAACATACAGAATAAGGAGAGAATTTTAAAAGCTACAAGAGAAAGGAAGCAGATTACATTTAGGGGTAAGCCAATCAGGATAACAGCTGATCTTTCAACACAGACTCTGAAAGCTAGAAGATCCTGGAATAACATATTTCAAACACTGAAAGAAAATGGGTTCCAACCAAGAATTGTGTATCCAGCGAAATTAAGCTTCAGGATGGAAGATGAAATTAAAACCTTCCACGATAAACAAAAGTTAAAAGAATTTGCAGCTAGAAAACCATCTCTTCAAAACATCCTCGGCAAAACATTACAGGAAGAGGAAATGGAAAATAACAATGAAAACCAACAGTGGGAGGTAGGACAGTAAAGGGGGGGGAAATAATCAAAGAGGAAAACAAACCATGTTTAGTAACAGAAATAAACAAATATGGCTGGAAGAACAACCCATATCTCAATAATAACCCTAAATGTTAATGGCTTAAACTCACCAATTAAGAGACACAGGCTAGTAGAATGGATCACAAAACAAGACCCAACAATATGCTGCCTACAGGAGACGCATTTGATAGGAAAAGACATACATAGGCTGAAGGTGAAAGGTTGGGAAAAATCATATCACTCATATGGACTTCGGAAACAAGCAGGAGTGTCCATACTCATATCAAATAAAATAGATTTCAAGCCAAAGTTAATCAAAAGGGATAAAGAGGGACACTACATACTGCTTAAGGGAACCATACACCAACAAGACATAACAATCATAAATATTTATGCCCCAAACAATGGTGCAGCTATGTTCGTCAAACAAACTCTTCTCAAGTTCAAGAGTCTAATAGACCACCATACCATAATCATGGGAGACTTCAACACACCTCTCTCGCCACTGGACAGATCTTCCAAACAAAAGTTGAATAAGGAAACTATAGAACTCAATAACACTATTAATAACCTAGACCTAATTGACATATATAGAGTATACCACCCAACATCAAGCAGTTACACTTTTTTCTCAGCAGCACATGGATCCTTCTCAAAAATAGATCATATATTATGTCACAGGGCAACTCTTAGACAATATAAAGGAGTAGAGATAATACCATGCATCTTATCTGATCATAATGGAATGAAACTGAAAATCAACGATAAAAGAAGGAAGGAAAAAGCATACATCACTTGGAGAATGAACAATAGGTTACTGAATGATCAATGGGTTATAGAAGACATCAAGGAGGAAATTAAAAAATTCTTAGAGATAAATGAAAACACAGACACAACATATCGGAATCTATGGGACACATTGAAAGCAGTTCTAAGAGGAAAATTCATTGCTTGGAGTTCATTCCTTAAAAAAAGAAAAAACCAACAAATAAATGATCTCATACTTCATCTCAAAATCCTAGAAAAAGAAGAGCAAAACAACAGCAAAAGAAGTAGAAGGCAAGAAATAATTAAAATCAGAGCTGAAATTAATGAAATCGAAACAAAAGAAACAATTGAAAAAATTGACAAAACTAAAAGTTGGTTCTTTGAAAAAATAAACAAAATCGACAGACCCTTAGCCATGCTAGCGAAGAGAAGAAGAGAGAGAACTCAAATTACTAGCATACGGGATGAAAAAGGCAATATCACAACAGACACTTCAGAAATACAGAAGATAATCAAAAACTATTTTGAATCCTTATACTCCAATAAATTAGAAGATAGTGAAGGCATAGATAAATTTCTTAAGTCATATGATCTGCCCAGATTGAGTCAGGAGGATATAGACAACCTAAACAGACCAATATCAATTGAGGAAATAGAAGAAACCATCAAAAGACTACCAACTAAGAAAAGCCCAGGACCGGATGGGTATACAGCAGAATTTTACAAAACCTTTAAAGAAGAACTAATACCAATACTTTTCAAGCTACTTCAGGAAATAGAAAAGGAGGGAGAACTTCCAAATTCATTCTATGAGGCCAACATCACCCTGATACCTAAACCAGACAAAGACACTTCAAAGAAAGAAAACTACAGACCAATATCTCTAATGAACCTAGATGCAAAAATCCTCAATAAAATTCTGGCGAATCGGATACAAAAACATATCAAAAAAATTGTGCACCATGATCAAGTAGGATTCATCCCTGGGATGCAAGGCTGGTTCAATATACGGAAATCAATAAATGTTATTCACCACATCAATAGACTTAAAAATAAGAACCATATGATCATCTCGATAGATGCGGAAAAAGCATTCGACAAAGTACAGCATCCCTTTATGTTCAAAACTCTAGAAAAACTAGGGATAACAGGAACATACCTCAATATTGTAAAAGCAATCTATGCTAAGCCTCAGGCTAGCATCATTCTGAATGGAGAAAAACTGAAGGCATTCCCTCTAAAATCTGGAACAAGACAGGGATGCCCTCTCTCTCCACTTCTGTTCAACATAGTTCTCGAAACACTGGCCAGAGCAATTAGACAGACGAAAGAAATTAAAGGCATCAAAATAGGAAAAGAAGAACTTAAATTATCACTATTTGCAGATGATATGATTCTATACCTAGCAGACCCAAAAGGCTCTACAAAGAAACTATTAGAGCTAATAAATGAATTCAGCAAAGTGGCAGGATATAAAATCAACACGCATAAATCAAAGGCATTCCTGTATATCAGCGACAAATCCTCTGAAATGGAAATGAGGACAACCACTCCATTCACAATATCTTCAAAAAAAATAAAATACTTGGGAATCAACCTAACAAAAGAGGTGAAAGACTTATACAATGAAAACTACAGAACCCTAAAGAGAGAAATAGAAGAAGATCTTAGAAGATGGAAAAATATACCCTGTTCATGGATAGGCAGAACTAACATCATCAAAATGGCGATATTACCAAAAGTTCTCTATAGGTTTAATGCAATGCCAATCAAAATCCCAACGGCATTTCTTGTAGAAATAGAGAAAGCAATCATGAAATTCATATGGAAAAATAAAAGACCCAGAATAGCAAAAACAATGCTAAGCAGGAAGTGTGAATCAGGCGGTATAGCGATACCAGACTTCAAACTATACTACAGAGCAATAGTAACAAAAACAGCATGGTACTGGTACCAAAACAGGCGGGTGGACCAATGGTACAGAATAGAGGACACAGAAACCAATCCACAAAACTACAACTATCTTATATTTGATAAAGGGGCTAAAAGCATGCAATGGAGGAAGGATAGCATCTTCAACAAATGGTGCTGGGAAAACTGGAAATCCATATGCAACAAAATGAAACTGAATCCCCTCCTCTCGCCATGCACAAAAGTTAACTCAAAGTGGATCAAGGAGCTAGATATCAAATCAGAGACTCTGCGTCTGATAGAAGAAAAAGTTGGCTCCGATCTACATATTGTGGGGTCGGGCTCCAAATTCCTTAATAGGACACCCATAGCACAAGAGTTAATAACAAGAATCAACAAATGGGACTTACTTAAACTAAAAAGTTTTTTCTCAGCAAGAGAAACAATAAGAGAGGTAAATAGGGAGCCTACATCCTGGGAACAAATTTTTACTCCTCACACTTCAGATAGAGCCCTAATATCCAGAGTATACAAAGAACTCAAAAAATTAGACAATAAGATAACAAATAACCCAATCAACAAATGGGCCAAGGACCTGAACAGACACTTCTCAGAGGAGGACATACAATCAATCAACAAGTACATGAAAAAATGCTCACCATCTCTAGCAGTCAGAGAAATGCAAATCAAAACCACCCTAAGATACCATCTCACTCCAGTAAGATTGGCAGCCATTATGAAGTCAAACAACAACAAGTGCTGGCGAGGATGTGGGGAAAAGGGTACACTTGTACATTGCTGGTGGGACTGCAAATTGGTGCGGCCAATTTGGAAAGCAGTATGGAGATTCCTGGGAAAGCTGGGAATGGAACCACCATTTGACCCAGCTATTGCCCTTCTCGGACTATTCCCTGAAGACCTTAAAAGAGCGTACTACAGGGATACTGCCACATCGATGTTCATAGCAGCACAATTCACAATAGCTAGACTGTGGAACCAACCCAGATGCCCTTCAATAGATGAATGGATAAAAAAAAAATGTGGCATTTATACACAATGGAGTATTACACAGCACTAAAAAATGACAAAATCATGGAATTTGCAGGGAAATGGATGGTACTAGAGCAGATTATGCTAAGTGAAGGTAGCCAATCCCTAAAAAACAAATGCCAAATGTTTTCTTTGATATAATGAGAGCAACTAAGAACAGAGCAGGGAGGAAGAGCAGGAGGAAAAGATTAACAGAGACATGAGGTGGGAGGGAAAGGTAGAGAAAAGGGAAATTGCATGGAAATGGAAGGAGACCCTCATTGTTATACAAAGTTACATATAAGAGGTTATGAGGGGAATGGGAAAAAAACAAGGAGAGAAATGAATTACAGTAGATGGGGTAGAGAGAGAAGATGGGAGGGGAGGGGGGAAATAGAAAAAAAAAGAAAGTAGAGGATAGGAAAGGTAGTAGAATACATCAGTTTCTAATATGGCATTATGTAAAAATGTGGATGTGTAAGCAATGTGATTCTGCAATCTGTATTTGGGGTAAAAATGGGAGTTCATAACCCACTTGAATCTAATGTATGAAATATGATATGTCAAGAGTTTTGTAATGTTTTGAACAACCAATAAAAAAATTAACAATATTGAGAATGAATTAACAATATTAATATTATATTAACAATATTAAGTCTTCCAATACATGAACATAGATATCTTTCCCTTTACTTAGGTTATCTTTTGTAATTTTTTAGTAATTTTTTTGTTGTTTTCATAGTATAAGTTTTGTACTTTATTAAATTTGTGTAAAAATATTTTTTTCATTTTTTTTTTGCCATTGTAAATGTAACTGCCCTTTTAATTTCACTTTTGGATAATGTTACAGTTTAAATATGAGGTGTCCCCCAAAACTGCATGTGTGAGAAAATGCAAGAAATTTCACAGGTGAAATGATTGGGTTATGAAAGCCTTAATCTAATCAGTGCATTTATACACTATAGAGATTTACTGGACAGTAACTATAGACAGGTAGGGTGTGGCTAAAGGGGGTAGTCACTGGGGATGTGCCCTTGGGGTTTATATTTTGTCACTGGTGAGTGGAACTCCCTCTTTCTGCTTCCTGATTGCCATGCCCTGAGCTGCTTTCCTCCTCTATACTCTTCTGCCATGATGCTCTGCCTCACCTTGAGTACAGAGCAATGGAGTTGGCCATTTATGGGCAGAGACCTCTGAAACCATGAGCATCAAATAAATTTTCCTCCTCTAAAATTGTTCATATCAGGTCTTTTGGTTATAGCAATGAAAAAGCTAACACAGATAGTCTATTGCTAGCTTATGGGATAGAATTAATTTTCATATACTGATCTTATATTCTAAAAACTTGCTGAGTTTTTTAAAAACATAGTTATAATAGCTTTTTAGTAGATTCCTTAGAATTTTATATATAAAGATCATATCATCAGCAAATACGGATAAATAGTTTTACTCTTTCCTTTCCAATCCGAATGCCTTTTATTCCAGGTTTTTGGTCTTTATCCTAAACAGAAGTGATGAAAGCAGTCATCCTTGCCTTTTTCCTGATCTTAGAGGGAAATCCTTCAGTCTTTCACCATTTACCCTTTTTGTCCCATTATCCCAGAAGTGGAACACATATAACAACTTCAATATGGTATGTAATATAAATATGACTACATTATAACATTTATAATATAATAATATTAGTTATTAAAGTATATATAAACTCTGTTATTTCCAATCTATTTTAATGCACCATATCAATTTCATTGAATTAAAAATTTTGGAAACATGTCTATCAGATTGAGAAAGTTACCTTATATTTTATTTGTTTTTGTTATGAAAGGTATTGGAATTTTCAAATGCTTTTCTACATCTTAAAATGATCATGTGGTTTTTATTTCTTATTGTATTGGCATATTGTATTACATGAATTTATTTTCAGATGTAAACCTGTATTTCATTTTTGATGTAAATCACACTGAATCATGGTATATACTCCATTTAATATATTCTGAGTTCTGTATTATTTTTATATTAAGAATTTTGTACCTGGGGCTGGGATTGTGGCTTAGCGGTAGAGAGCTTGCCTTGCACATGAGAGGCCCTGGGTTCAATCCTCAGCACCACATAAATAAATAAATAAAAATATATTGTGCAATTACAACTAAAAAATAAATTTAAAAAAGAATTTTGTACATAAATTCATGAGATATATTTTTTGATCTATAGTTTTCTTGTGATACCTTTGTCTGGTTTTAGTATGAGGATAATGCTGACCTCATAAAATTATTTATAAAACAATACCTATCTTCTAGTTTTTGGATAAATTTGTAAATAATTAGAATCAATTATTATTTAAATGTTTGGTAAAATTACCCAGAGAAGTCATCTTATCCTGGACTCTTCTTTGTGTGTTGTTTCAAAAATTATTATTAATACAATTTTTTACTTATTATAGATCTTTTGATATTTTCTTTCATTTGGAAACTTAACAAATATGTAAAAATTAAGCAATACACCCTTGAATAACCAATGAGTCAAAAAAGAATCATGGAAAAATTAGAAAATATTTTGAAATGAATGAAAATCAAGGTATGTTATACTAAAATTATGGGATGTAGCTAAAGCAGTGATTAAGGAAAGTTTATTGCTACAAATATGTATATTAAAAAAAGAAAGGTCTTATGTCAATAAAGTAACTTATCTCTCAAGGCAGTGTTCAGACACCATACTTTATGATTGATTCTTTCAAATTCATTGAGTTTATTTTATGGCCTGGATATGGTCTACCATGAAGAATTTTCCATGTGGCCTTGAGAAGATTCTGTTGCTATTAGATGGACTGCTCCATAGATGTCTGCTAGGTCTGATTAGTTTATAGCACTTATACTTATTAGGCTTCACCAGAGAAACAAAACAATAGAGAGGGAAAAAAATGAGATTTAGTGTAATAAATTGACTCACCCTCTTATGGAGGCTTAGAAGTCCCTGAGATTACTGGGTGGCAAAGTGAAAACCCAGAAGAGCCAATGGTAGAGTTCCAGTATGAAAGAAACAGAGGCCTGAGAACCAAAACAGCCTATGTTGTAAGTTCCATACAAATTTTGGAGGGCTGAGAACCAGGAGAGTTATGGTAAAAGTTACAGTCTAAATGGAGGAGAAAACCAATGCCCCAGCTCAAGGAAGTCAAACTGGAGAACTTACCTCTGACTCTCAAGAATAATTGGTCTTTTTGTTTTATTGAAGCCTTCAAATAATTAGGTGGGAGAAAAACTGCTTCAATCAGTCTATAGATTCAAATGTTACACTAATCCAGAAACATCCTTATAGATACAATCAAGATAATTACCATATGATCCAGCAGTCCCACTAGTGGGAATATATACAAAGGAAATACATCAGTAAGCTGAGGAGACATCTGCATTGGTGTGTTTATTGCAGTACTATCCATGATAACTAAGTATGGAATCAACCCAGGTGTCTATCAGTGGATGAGTACATATAGAACATGTTGTACATAAGCCAGGTGCAGTTATGCACACCTGTAATACCAGGGACTGGGAGACTGACAGGAGGATCACAAGTTCAAGGCCAGCCTCAGCAATCTAGCAGGACCCTCAGCAATTTAGCAACAACCTGTATGAAAATACAAGGTTTTGTAAAAAGAACTGGGGATGTAGTTCAATAGTAAATAAAGTACCTCTACATTTAATCTTCAGTGCCCTCCAAATGTGGAATATAAACAAAATTAAATATTATTTGGGCATTCAAAAGAATAAAATTCTGTCACTTGCAGCAACATTGATGGAACTAGAGAGCATTATGTTAAACAAAATAAGTCAGACAAATATCACACATTCTCATTCACTTGTAGAAACTAAAAAGTCAATCTCAAAGAATTAGAGAAGGAAATAGCAGTTACCAGAACTTGGAAAGGGCATGGGGAGTAAGAAGGGGTGAATAAAGAGTAGTTAATGGGTATAAGGGTGCAGCTAGATATAAGAAATAACTTCTAATGAGTCATATACCACAGTAGGATAACTATGGTTGACCACAATTAATTGACTATTTTAAACTAGCTAGTAGAAATGATTTTAAATTTCCCCAACACAAATGATATATGACTGAAATGATACAAATTCCAACTACCCTGATCTGATCATTACACACCATATATATGTATTGCAATGTCATGCTTTACCTCATGAATATGAATAATTACTGAGTTAATTAAAATTAAAATGCATTTTTAAAATGCTTTCCTTGACTTTTGAATGTTCCAGTTGTTTAAGACAATGTTGTTGTTTTCTGTATCTGTTCTTAAAGTGATCAAATACATTTATACTGTTTAGATTCCTTTATAATTATTTTACTCCTTTCTGGAAAGTTGGGCTGAATTTTGAATTTTACTTCATCAGGTAACATCTAATCTCTTGCAGTCTTAATATGATTCTGATTTCATAGATTATTAACCTTCACTCATTGTCACAGTTGAGAAAAATTCTCCTATTATTCTCTATGCTAAAGTAATACTGAAATCCTCAGCTGGATTTGGAGCAATTCATTGTACCTCTTAGTACTAACTTAAAGCTAAATATTTGCAAGCACTCTACTCAGTTGCCTTGCTTTAAAACAAAACAAACATCATTCTAATCTTAAAGTGTAAGAGGCTTAAGCTTGAAAAAATTTTTTCCCTAAGTGTAATCTCCGCAATCCCTATGATTGCCTAGGCAAAGCAACACACTATAATTCAAGTTTGTTTGCATTTCTATAATAATGTGGCTCAAGTCTTCTGAAAGTCATTTGCTATGCTGAAATTATTGGCCCCATGAATTTGTGGGACTATTGAGCTGTACTCTCCACATTTTCTCTGAAACTATGGATCCCTAATTCTTTAATAAGGCCCATTCTCTTATTAAAGTTCTCAATCAAGATATTTTCTGAGATATGAATGACCTAAACTTTGCTAAAATCTGATAAAGCTTGGATGAAAGGCCTTGACTTGGCTTTGGCCTACCCACAAATTGCTAAAATCAATGTTGTCTCTAAAATAACAGCTATGTATTTTCTGTAGTGACTCATCAAGGTCCAAACCCTGTGATTCCCTAAGGCCTCAAGCCACTCATTTAGCCAATAAAAAGCCAACTATACAACTATAAATATAGCCTCAAGGTCCCAAATAAGTCTCATTGTGATAATAGAAGCAAATGTGACTCTATTTTGTTTTATAACTTCATCCTATAAAACAACCATGCCAAGTAGAAGGGTCATGACTGGGGCAAAATGTTCTTTTCCTTTTGCTATAGAAACCTTTAAGAACACGGAACTACCTAATGGGGCATTGTTTCTGTAACTAGGGTAATGGGGCTCTGTTTCTGTAACTGGGGTGACTGAGCTAACTGTGATTGGTTAGGCTTCTCGCCCCTTGACTGCACTCTCCTGCTTCTGTAACCTGGTTTGCTTGCATTGGCTAGACCCCGAACATCCCTTTTGTGGTTTTCAGGCTTATAAGGAGTGCCCTTGCAATTGTTCGCGGCTGATCAGGGGAACAGCTTTATGTTCTGGTCAGTCACCACCAGTGTGCTTCAATAAAGTCTTGATTCGATTATACATGAGTGGTCTGGAAGTCAGTTTATGAAACCCCAGGACGAAGCTTTAACTATAACATCTGGGGGTTCATCCGGGATCCATTTCTTCTCTTCCCTCGTGCCAAACTTGCCTTCAAAGATGGGCCTTTGGACCTCGACCCCTGAGTAGAGGGGAGCTCCTGAGAGACGTTCCTCAGCCTCACTCCGAGGGTGACTCCAATCCATCCTAGGACACTCTGAAAAGCCTCCTGCTGGCCCCAGTTCTGGTGAGTCAACTCTTCTGGAGAAAAGGTCAGATTGGACGCAGTCGCTTACACCTTTCTGGGGACAGGAGGAGACATTGTCACTCTTTCCCTGGAGGTCTCCTTGTGTGACCTCATCTGTCTGTATCTGGGGCCCACTGGAGGCCTCCCTGCGAGGCCTCATCTGTCTGGGGGGGCAGGACGAGATGTGGTCTCTGCCCCATTAGAGGTCTCCCTGTGTGACCTCAGCAACTGTTGCTTGTCCTGTGTCTGTTCTGCTGTTTGTTGTTTCTCCAGCGTCTTCTTGCTGTTTGTCATTTGTCCAGTGTCTGTTTGCAGGCCACTTTTGTGTTTATCTGTCCATGTGTTGTGCGTGGGCCCTTTTCTTGTTCTCATAACCACTCTGCTTTCATTAGGACTCCTTCACTCCACCGACATATGGGACAAGGAAGCGCTACAGAGATCTCTACCTGTACCCCTTTAACTTGTTTTCTTAACAATTTTCAGGACTTTGTCTGTTGGTTTGTTTTTGTTTGTTCCCTTTGTGTTCTGTGTTAATTCTACCTCAGTTTGTTTCTAATGGGAAAAAAGATGATTAAAACGGTTTTAACTGTGCTCACTACAGCTTGCATTAAAATGTAAAGTGCTACCAATAGGACTAAAAGAATTGTCAAAAGTAAAAGCTAAAGGTAAAAAGAAAAAGGCATTCATTTAGATTGCCTTCATTTAGGAACTGGGCCAAGTGGCCAACTGGGTAAATCATGTCAGTTCCTTTAGAGAACAGATTAAAACTAAAGTGTTTTATAAAATTATTATTCCTAAATTGTATAACAAAAAAACATAATTTTGTCTAGAAAATTTGGCTTTTGTCTCTCAGTATTTGCATGCATGAATAACTCCCAATTATTAAAAAATTGTCTAAAGATTTTTCAATGTCAGGCTAAAAGTTGGTGGCTGCTATCCAAGAAACCAGAAAAAAACAGTTTAAAATTTGGGACCCCAACCTAGGGGATTCTCCCAAGGAGACCAATAAAGCTGCGTCTTTGGGAAGTTCCTCCAGGGAGAAATAAGCCCCCTTTGTTTGTCTATGTTCCCTCACTCTTTTCAACTTTCATGAACAGGACCACCTCAGAAAAAAAGGTTAGAAAACTTTTAAAATTCTATATTTGTGAAATTTATAATTTTGATCCAATACACTTAGGTTAATATGTTTTTCTGATTACACCTGCTTTATTCTAAGGCCAATTTACAAAGGCTAACTATCTAATAGGTTTTTAACAAATAAGCTACAAGGCTTTTCTTTTGTCTGTTTCCTTTGTGTGGGTGCACCGGTGTACTATCTGTCTACACATATTGCCATGTCTACATATATTCGGTACAAAAAGATTAACTATGAGCTCATAAATTATAATTTTTAAAAAATGGATCCAAATACTTTTGGTTAATATGATTTAAAAGGTTCAATTCAAATTGGGAAAATAGATAAAAGTACAAATGTCTTTAAAGTTACTAATGCACAGTTTTGTTTCTAGATAGTTAAACAGCTGTTAAAATGTTAATGTCTATAAAGTGTCTGACATCCATTGTCTCTAGGATTTTTCTTCAACAGGAAAAAAAGGTTACTAAATACTATTCAATGCACTTGTCTGATACCTTGTTTTTTAAAAAAAGATACGTAAATTATATCTAAACCTATATAAAATTAATCATGGATGTGTTTGTTAGAGACATCTAATTGGTACAAAGTTAAAATGCTGACTGTTAAATATAATATCAAATACTCTTAACTCCTTAAATTCCATAAGGTAAAATATTTAAACAATGTTGGTGTTTTCATAAACTGGTAAACTAAAAAGGATAAAATTATTTTGTGTTATTATAAAAACAAGGTTACTATAAATTACAAAGTCCCAACAGGTATAATTCTACATACAAGGAGTCAAGAGGTTCCAACTGTATTTCAATTAAAGTACTGTAAATAACAAATATTTCTTCTTATTAAAATGGATTAATTCATCTAAATTCAAAATTTATAAGGGTTATTTCAAGGTACAAACAGAAAAAAGGGATCAATGGATTAAAATTTATTAAAAAGTTCTAAATATAAATTTAATAAAAAAGGTTTCCAGGTAAAAAGTCTTTATGTGGTATAATTATAATACAACTAAGTAAACAAAAGGGTCTAATTAAGTAATATAAAGGTCTATAAATAAAAGACAAATATTAAAAGGTTTATATGTAACTAAGTTGGTTATATATGTAACACAAATAGTTAAAACTATTCAAGGTTGTTCTCTAAGAACAAATAATAATGTACTGATATATTTATATGTTAAAATGACAAAACTTCTAAAAATATTAATTACATTGTATCTATTAAGTTTTATCCCCTAAAACAAATAATCTTGGAAAAATTAAGGTTTGTACATCTGTGGATAAACAACAACTGTTATTTTAAAGTATCGTCCTACATTACAGAGTCTAGATTTTCCTTTAAAACCTAACCTTGGTTAATATAAAAACATCAATAAAAGTGTGGTGCATTACTCTTCTTTACAGATTAAATGTGTTCATATCTTTCAGGTATACAAGTCTTTAAGGTAAAAGGTTTAAAGGAACATTTTATCAAGCTGGTATTCTCCAAATTAAAATTGTCTGTAATGGTAATTTAAATTTATAAAGATAATAGATTTTATTGGGGATTTATTTATATTATTTGATGTTTTGAAACCAAATCTTATGTTTCCTTTTACACTAAAATATAAAAATTTAAAGATATTTTTAAAAGTAATGAAAGCCTAATCTATTTAAAGATTAATATTATAAAACATTTTGCCACTTTTCCACATGGAAAAAAATGTTAAAGGCTCTCAGCCTTTCCTTAATTAATGTATCAGATGTATGTCATATTGTGCTACTAACATTCATACAGAGTCAGAAAACAATATATGTAAACTTTATAAAATGATATCTAAAAAGAGAGACAAAGATCTGCTTTAGAACTGAAACACTTTACCTAAGATTTGTAAAGAGCCCTGCCTTACCTGAGATAAGGCTCTGCCTCCCACCTTACAGAATGTCATAGTAGGCCAGATTTCAGTTGATTTAAAGTTATATTCAAAGATTAATTTTATTGGAAAGATTACTGTGATCTCAAATAGAAAATATAATGTATAATTCAGCCAAGGTTCAAAATTATATATAAGCTAAATATGTTTTTACTATTGTTAATTTCACTTTGTATTTTCATTATAACTAAAAAAAAAGTGACCATGACACTCAGAGCAACCAAGAGACCTTTATTGTGGCAGTGTCTGATTAACACACAAAAAGAAAGAGAGAGAGAGAGAGAGAGAGAGAGAGAAAAGTGCAAAAGAGAGAGAAAGGAAAATGCAAGAGAGAGAGAGAGAGGGAAAAGATAGAGGGAAAGAGAGAAGAGTAAGAGGGAGAATGAAAGAGAACAAAAGTGAGAGAAAAAAGGGAGAGCAAGAGAGGAGGACCTGGTAAGAGAGAGCTTTTATAGCCAAAATCTAATGGGGTCTCTGGGTCTGCAAGCTGCCTTGTTGGCATGCAGTGATTGGATCATACAGTAGATGCTAAGGTGTCATCTTCTGCCTTCAGGCAGATCTTCAGCATTACATAAATTAATAAATAAGGATATTGTGTTTTGTAAAAATTAATTGTAAAGTTATAAACATTAAAGTTAAAGTCCAGCATTCTTACTTTAAAACTGGTAAAACTGACTTGCTGGATGTTTAAGGCCAAACTTAAATATTAAGGTGCCAAAGAAACCAATATTTGGCTCTTGATCTCTGAGTCAGCCTGAACCCAGGACAGGGGGAAAAGCTTTGCAACTCCGGGCCACATAACCTCCCAATAAGGGAGATAGGAGACCCCTGGAGAACAGAAAGCCAATGAGTGTACATGCTGCAAAAGAGGAGGGTCATTGAAAAAGGGAGACATGCCAGATGCTTCCAAGGGAAGCCATATGGTCAGTAAGACCTTGACCCATCCTAATGCAGATGACACTAACAGAGCACTAAAATGCTGCTCACAAGTTCCCCAAGAATGTCCTCCAAGGAAACTCAGCTGACTCTTACCAATAGATAGAAACAAGGTCAGTTTGACCAGCTTGGTCTTAAACACCTAGCAAAACCAGTTAAAAACCAAAGCACAGCCATTCCTGGGCATTTAAAAAGAAACAACAGTTATTTTAATGTAACTTAAAATGTACACTTGTGTTAACACCCCTCAAAATAAGTAAGACTGGAGACAACAGAAGAGAGATTCTTAGGCAAAAATTCCTGATAACTACCAATAAACATTGCCAGAAGTTTTTAGTCAGTTTAAGGCCTACAGATCTTCCTAACTTCCTACACAGGTAGACTTAATCAATGTTTGCTAGTATAATTATCTAGCCCTAATTGTAAAATAAGATAAAGGGATCTCTACTAAACACAGAGGTCATGCCAATAAAGATATTATACAAAAATCAGATGACATTACCTAACTTAACTAAATGTTGTATCTACATTCCTGATAATTCTGACAATGTTAAAGATTTATGTTCCCTAAAAAGGGCCTTATTAGGCTTTGTTAGGCCTTGTTATGGGGACAATTTCTGTTATTCCACCTCCTGGTAAACAATTATTAATTTCTGTCATTTTCATGATATTCATGGACAGGTTTTCAGATGCTTCAACTGCTATTTTGTATTAATCTTCTTTCAATACTCATGTGGATTTTTTGTTTGTTTGTTCGTTTGTTTGTTTCTCTCATAGAAGTGCCCACTCCCAAGTAAATTTACAACCTGTTCTTCCTGAACCAGATTTTTTACATGGACTCCTTGACCCTCTCAATTTCTAAAAAGGGACTCCAAACTGCTTGCCCACTGCACATCGCCCCCTTTCAGCTCAAAGTAGCAAGAACGGTCATTGCCCTTTACCCTTACATCAGTAGGAGGTTCCTAACATTAAAGAAAAAAATTATAGTCAATATAGATGTTTGCCAATATGTCTAGCTCAGGAAGATGTACCTGGGAAACTACTCCCAAGATCACCCTGGGTGATCTCCCAGAAAGAGATACTTGCTTCTACAACCCAACTTTTAAGTGGAACAACTCCCTGTTTGCCAAAAATTGTGCTTCCCGGGTCCCACTTCAAACTCCTTGCCTAAATCTCCAAACTGTCAATAAATTTGAACTATGTAACCCACTACTATTTTGATGGAGTAAAAGGAAAAGAACACCTGGACTTATTACAAGGCCAGGGCCCATTGATTTATCAACATAGACTGACTGCCCCCATTTTAGTTCCCCTCCTGGCTGGCTTGGGAATAGCTGGATCTACTGCTTTGGGAACTACAACTCTTATCACAGGCTCTAAAAATTTTAAGTCCCTCAGCCGTCAAATGGATATAAATTTAAACTTCAGGCAATTGGTTCCAAAACTTATTCTCATGGTCCCCTTGGTTGACTACCATCATTTCAGCTGTAGTTGGGCCCCTAGTACTTCTCCTGATTGGGATTACTATAGGACCCTGCCTCTTAAAAACCCTCCTAAACCATATATACAAGAATGTAGGTGAGGTAAGAACTTATGGTCTTGTGAGCCCAGTGTGGTCCCTAGACACAGAAGGATGAAAAAGAAACTGAGGCCTAATGATGTGCAAGATTGACATCAAACCTACTAAAACCAGTGGGGAATGTGATAGTAGAAGCAAATGTGACTTCATTTTGTTTTATGACATCATGACTTCATTTTGTTTTATGACTTCATCCTGTAAAACAACCATGACAAGTAGAAGGGTCATGACTGGGGCAAGATGTTCTCTTCCTTTTGCTATAGAAACCTTTAAGAACACGGAACTACCTAATGGGGCATTGTTTCTGAAACTAGGGTAATGGGGCTCTGTTTCTGTAACTGGGGTGACTGGGCTAACTGTGATTGGTTAGGCTTCCCGCCCATTGACTGCACTCTCCCGCTTCTGTAACCTGGTTTGCTTGCATTGGCTAGACCCCTGAACATCCCTTTTGTGGTTTTCAGGCTTATAAGGAGTGCCCTTGTAATTGTTTGCGGCTGATCAGGGGAACAGCTTTATGTTCTGGTCAGTCACCACCAGTGTGCTTCAATAAAGTCTTGATTCGATTATACATGAGTGGTCCGGAAGTCAGTTTATGAAACCCTGGGACAAAACTTTAACTATAACATCATCAAGGCCAAAAGCTTGCCTTGGCCATAAATAGGAGAAAAAAAAAGTCAAAATATGAGGGTGTTTTATCCTCTTTCTCAATGAACTTTTAACAATGAATCAAAAGTTAATGATTTCTTGAACAAATTGACCCTCCAAAACTGCAAACTCCTGTATCATCTTTAAAGAAAAGGGGGACAGTAAAACACCATTTCCCTGCCCCTTTCTTTTCCTAAAAATCTAGCCACATTGGGGAAACAATGAGAGCAAGCTTTCTCTTATGAACACTAAGAACTAGAACAAGTTAGAGTACACCAGGACAGTTGCTCCTTGGGATGCTGATCATAAAACAAACTAAGCAAACTAAAGCTGATGATGTCACTGCTTCTGCAGCCTAACACATAAAGCCTCTCTCTGTGGGGGGACTTGTACAGAACTGAGGGCATTGTAGAAAGGATACATGTCACTTATCCAGCTGGCCACCATTGGACAAAGACCTATGAGGGATGGCAACTTTGCTTGGCAAAAAGCACTGTGAGGGCAGAGGTACTGTCAGCCTATCACCCCAAAACTCTTCTTGGAGAAGTCACTGATCTCCTGTAGCTTTCCCTTCAATAAACCATATATCTCTGATACTGTTTCTGGGCACTTTATTTAGTCTCTCTAAAAACCTACGTACCACATACCCCTCTGCCTTGGCACAACTGAGCTGTGTACTCCCCCAGACATAAAACTTCTACAACAAGTTGCTACATAGCTAAGAGCCAGAAAGACACATGCTCCAGAAAGAAGAGAAAGGGAACTAAGTTCTACCTGCCCTTTTTTTCCCCACTTACATTCACCAATTAAATCAAGACACTCCTTCCACTCTGGAGAATGTATTTTGATACATTTTGATAATGGAATACTTTGATAATGGAATAACCTGTACCTGGAGGTGGTGGGGAAGAAAGTGTGTCTCACTAATATTATAAAAAAATTATTGATTAAGGTTTTTGTTTAATTGTATGTAAGAGAAACTAGAATATAGAAGTATAATCAAATTAGTTTATATATCTCATACCCAAAGAGAGAGAGAGGTAGAAACAGAGACTGGATCAGGCAGATTAGAGTTGTTAAGTCACCTCTATTGAGCAACTGGGAACTAGGTTCTGTCTCTCTGTTGTTATCCTAAGCTATTTCCACTTCCATGTTTAATTCCATATTACAAACAAAAAGGAAGTAGTGAAAACAAAATATTATGCAAATTTTTACTCACATCTATAATCAGAAATGAGTCTGATGTTCTTATACTTGCAAGGAAAAGTCAAAGTTTTGGTATATTAGCTTCCTAGCCTCTGACAGAGGAAAACTATGGAAAGGTGGGCTTGAACGGGTACTAAATGAATTAACTCTCAGTAAAAACAGACAATAAGTATCACTTTCTTCTTATATAATATTTTTAAAAATCAATAAATTATTAGGCCATGAGGAAGTCTCAATAAATTCCAAAAAATAAATTCCAAAACTTCTGAAGCAACATGACAGAATGAGCACTCCTGCAGCCTCTCCTTCCACTGCAAATCCTAGCAACCACTGACAACCTATTCAATAATAAATCAGCACATAACACTCTATAAAACAAATACAGAGCCATTAATGCACAGAAAATATGAGGAATCTCCAAAAGATGAAAGACATTTTCAGTGGGATTATGGAAAAATACTGAAGACAAAAAAGTGCTCTGTAAAAGACAACTACTACAAATAATAATAATAATATTGATCAAATTCAGATTTGTCTAATAATAGGAGAAGTGGAAGGCATTCAGAAAACCAAACTGGTGACTAATTAGGTAGCACAGTGTGAACAGCCAGGCAGGCCTATCCTTCTGCAACAATCAATGGATCAAGAGGTGGGTCAAGCCCGGTGTGGTGGCATAATCCTGTAACCCCACCTACTCAAGAGACTGCTGAGGCAGGAGGATTGCAAGTTTGAGGTCAGCCTTGGCAACCTAGGCAGACACTGACTCAAAATAAAAAACAAAAAGGTCTGGGGATATATGTCAGTGGGAAAGTACCTCTGGGTTCAATACAGGAAAAAAAGGAGGAGGAGGAGGAGGAGGAGGAGGAGGAGGAATAAGAAGAAGAAAGAAGGAAGAAGAAAAAGAAGAGGAGGAGGAGGAGACAAAGAAGAAAAGGAGAAGGAATCAAGTACAGGGGTGAGTGCTCCCAAAATATTGGAGATTGGGTCAGGAGAGGGCAGTGATCTAGATGACTACAAACATCTTGCCCCATGAGTCATGGGAACAAGTGCAAAGAAAAATCAAGATATTAGCACACACCCATATTTCCCCTATGGGTTTCATTGAATATAGCAAGATGCCAAAACTGACTACTAGAAAGAAAAATAATTACACAATCAATGACTAAGATGGCCTGAACTTTCCCCTCAACTTGGCTAAACTTTAGACAGACTATGGGCCTCTGATCTCCCTTACTTACAGCATTTACTTCAGAAAATTTGTCCTTATAAATTTCTTTTCTACTCCTTTGAACTGTATAAAAATCTTCTCAAACTTCTTATTCATTTTATAACCCTGATAATATATTTTCAAGGACCTGGAAAATATCTCTTAAATATAGACATTGAAGGAGATAACACCCCCTTATCAGTGTCTGTGGAAGGGTAGGAAAATAACTTCAGTGGGAGCCAATTAGCAAACACAGATAACCTAATCTCAGAGAAAAGCATCTGCAACCTCAAATAATTCAATGTGTTTGACACATCCATCAATCAGTTTCTTCACTGACATCCAGTGCTTTCACCTTGGCTCACCCCAGTGCTTATACCCACTTTGTCCACTACTCCCACACCCACCCACCCTTGCCTTTGTTTTAGCAGAGCAGTTTCATACTTGGTCTGTACCCTCCCCACTTTTGATGGCAATAGCATCTGAATAAAATCAACTTCCATTATCCTGTCCAGTGAAATTTTTTCTTAACAACACAATCAGATATTTAAGCAAAATTAATATGAGTGATATTAAAGTTAACAACAGAACTCATACCTAAACAAATAGAATAAATTCAACTTTAACAAAAACAAAATCTGAAGCCACCTTTTATTTCAGGATTCCATTCACTTATCCCCTCAGATCTATGGGCGGTGAGAATGGCTGTTACTAGCCCTAGGTAACTGTACTATCAATTAGCATCTCTTCCTAGCTACATTCTTATAAATGACCCATCTCAAATTATTCTAATTTGAATGGACCATCTGTTCCCTAATGAGCCTATGCTGGTTGGATTTTAGAATATGAAGGTCATTAGAAAGAAGTTTTGATATAGTGATAAGACAGTAGATGAATAGCCATAGACTAAAAAGATGAGGAAATGAAAACAATATTCAAAGATGTCTCTTATGAGAGATTGGTTCAGTGAAGGGCAGAAACTAGAAGTAATACTGAGACATGGAAGGCCTAAGGAGAAATATTTTGAAGTTGGAAGCCCTTGGAATCTTCATGTACTGGAATCTAGTAGTACTTCATGAATCTTCATGCAGCATATAAGAGAAAGAAACTGCTGATATAGGAAATAGGGGATACAGTTTCTTCTATATCACATTTATGTATATGTACATGTATTTATATGTAATTTCATCCACTAGAAATACTGGTTGAATGCTATATCAAAAGACAAAATTATAATAAATTTAGTTTAAACATCTAATTAATGTTAATTTGTGATTATAGAATGGGGAAACATCCCTTACATAAAATAGCATTAATGTTCTCATAAGCTGAGCAGAGAAAGTTAGCTTTATAGGCAGAAGAGGTCTAAAGAAAGCATAAATAGAACAAAAAGCAGATTGGTTGTTTCCAAGTTACTTTCCTAAATGGTTAAGACAGAAAGAACTTTCTTATTATACTGACTCGAGTTGACTGGAATCTTCTGATTTTTTAAAAACTAGCCTGTTAGAAAGCTCAGTTTGATTACATGGCAATTAGTACAAGAGGCTCCATTACGGCTTGGTCTGGTCAGCCAGGGTCTAGTGCGGGAGGCTAGTTCAAATCAAAGGCATCATGTAGACATTGTGTAACGGCAGAAAATTGCTTCAAACTAAAATGATACAAAGAAATACACAAATAGCACAAATATACACATACATCAACATTTATCTTAGTTCCTTTCATGACTCTCTGATTTTAGACAAAAATTACTTGAAGGAGCAAAAATATAACTGTCCTCAATCCTCATAAATTCACAGTTGGGACAGACTTTCACAATAAAAGTAAGATAAACAAGAGAAACATAAACAAGTTTATTAATGCATGTTATATCTACCATGCAAGAGAAAAGAAACTCACATAATTCAAAACAGGAGCTTGGAACTCCATTTATTTTTAAAAACAACAATAAATCTGAAAGGACAGTGGAGAGAGTAGTTCCAGTTTCTCAAAGTTGCAAAAACTGAAGGAAGTTAAATTTGTGGAACAAAGTCTGCTATCAGATCCCTCTCTAACACATTGTCTCTGAGCTGATATGCAAGTATCACAAAAAGATGGATCTGCATTCTTCCTTTAGGAGGGAAAGGAAGTCTCTGTCACGCTCTTCAGGCAAGCAGAGGAAAAAATTAAACAGTCCCCTGTGTCTTAACTGTCTTTCACTCAATAACCCTCAATATTTTGGTGGAGTTATTTTGTTTCCTTCACATTTCACAATAACTCAGAACCTGCAATGCTTCCCCCACTTCCACAAGCAAGTTACATGTCTTTTTCAAGATTAAGTGCCATATTTATTGTAGTATGTGTTTTTCTTAACCACTTAACATGTTTAAAACTGTTAAGGTTGTTTTTTGGTTTTTTTTTGGTTTTTTTTTTGGTGGGAGGTGGTACTGGGGATTGAACTCAGGGGCACTCAACCACTGAGCCACATCCCCCCCAATCTTATTCTGTATTTTATTTAGAGACAAGGTCTTACTGAGTTGCTAAGTGCCTCACTTTTTGCTGAGACTGGCTTTGAACTCTCAATCCTCCTGCATCAGCCTCCCAAGCTGCTGGGATTACAGGCATGTACTACCATGCCCAGCTAAAACTGTTAGTTTTTATTGGTTTTCTATCATTTTTATATATCACTGATGACGTTTTTGAGTGTTCTATTTTCCCATGAACCTTGTAGTCTTTCTTGTGCAATTTTATATAACATGATGGTTTTTAGGACCGTATATATTACATTGTAACAGATCTGACTATACTTGTTTGAGTAGGTGGGGAAGAAACCAAGCTTATACATAAGGGAGAGCACGCCTTCTTAAATTATACAGGCAGAGCTTTCTATCTACTTAACCTGACCTCTAGGGTTAGGTCTGAGTAGGACGGCTCCCAGAAGTGACAAAGGTATACCTCCAAATTCACTGGGAGAACTTCCTGCTGAAGTGAGACAACAGTTTGGACTAAGATGAGACAGGGATGTCACAGGAGGATCAGGCCTAAATCAAACCATTTCAGGGCTGTAATTTATAACCAAAATCTCAGGAGTGGTAGGGAAAGGAAGAGGGATGCTCAGAGCAACAAGGTCAAGCACCAGGAACAATAGTCAGGAGAGGAGAAGGAAGCACCAATGTGAGAGCATTTTCACAGCCTCTTCTGCAGTAGTAAGAAAACCAGAAATGACATGGATGAGATGGTCACTGGAAGGAGAACTGAAGGAGGCCGTCTACCTCCCTAGGACTCTGTCCTGGCCTATGAATCTGGCCTACTTTCTCTTTGAATTTCTCATTTTGCCTTTCTTTACCTTTCATCAGGCTCTTCTATAGGAAAGTAAGAACTATATCTAGAAAAGAGGTTAAAGAGAGGCTAAACTCTGATATTCCTAATCAGAGGAATGTGCTAAGGAAATCCCATGGGCTATCATACTGTCAGGCCTACAAGAGGCTTTCAGTAAAAAGCTGATGAGTAAATGACCAAATTAAGTGATATTAGAAAAATAAATAAATAAAGATGTTCAAAGGGGATTCTAGGAATCATGAGGCTCAATATTTTCATGATTTGAAATGCTAAAATAATATAAAATAAAATACTTACTTAATGTGACTTATTTGGAAAAGCACAAAGCCAAAGTCATTCTCAATGAAAAAATTTAACAAATTTTTACTAAATCAACCAAAGGGAAAACATATTAGCAGTTAATTATTATTCTACATTTTCTAATTAAAATAAAATATAAGTAATTTTTATAACATTTAGAACACAGAGCCCAAAATTATCATTTTGAAAATGATTATGAGATCTTCCCAAGAATTCAAAGAGAAAAAAAGAAATCTTAAAAATGTTATAACTGACAATAAAATAGTAAAGTAAATTTGAGTCAAAATAATAAAATCCTATAGATTTCCTATATAACCAGCAAAAAATAATTAAAATATATACTTTAGGAAAAAATTCAACTGAAAAAACTTCAAATATTGTAAAAACAACAACAGTGTGAAGTCTTCATATGAATAGGAAAGGAGACCTTCTTTCCACCCTCTGAAGATTAGACTTTTGAGTCATGAAATGAACTGACAGTAGACAAATTAACCGGAGAAAATCAATAGCAATTGATAGATGCAATTATATAAAAAATGTAGTTAAGGTTAAGTAATGATTTTAGGAGAAAAATTATACAAAACAAATAGTAGATAAAAGATTAAAATCCTTAAATACTAAAAGTTGGTGTAAATAAATAAGAAAAAATTGGAAAATGTGCAAGGAATAGGTAATTCTACAACAAGAAAAATAGATGGCCAATATACATACGAGTAGATACTCAATTTTACAAAATTTAAAGAAATAAAAACCAGAATTATATTAAACTATTGTAGTTCTGATAGAGCATAATAGGAAAACTATTAACCACCAGTACTGCGATAGGTACCTTGATATAGCCATTTAAGAAAGTAATTTGACAAAAAGCTTTTAAATTTTTCAATTGTACAAATCCTTAAATCCAGTAATTTCCCTTCAGGCAACTACCTGCTGAAATTACAACATGAAAACATAATCTATAAAGCATAACTTTATATCAATCACTATGATAATAAGTTATGGCATATGTATTATACTAGAATCCTTTTCTTCCATTATAGAAAAAAGAACTATCAACTATGGTATAAAGTTTACAAAACAATTAAAGATTACAAGGTATAAATTTTTCAGTCTGTGTAGCAGCATACTTTACATTGTAGTAACAGAAAATCCAATCCATTTTGGTTTTAACACAAAGAGGAATGTCTTTGCTTCTATATGTTTCTAGTATCAGGTTACCAAAAGATTCAAGATGTCATCAGAGCATCATTTCTTTGTATCTAACCCTCCAGGTGTTGACTCTCCTAGGACCAGAATTAAGGTGAGAAAAATGAAATACTTACCTTGGATGCAAAATTTAAGTGTGAGAAAAACATTAAAGATAAATAAAATTTTAACAAAATGTGTTTAAATGAAGAACAATATAAAAAATTCATGATGAACAAAATATCAAAATTTTAAATAAAGATAGAATCTGACAGCAAGACACCAGGCCGTATTTGGAGCTCGAGGTGAAAGGAAGGATGGGAGCCTCTATACACATGCTTTTATGAATTTTTAATAGCTATTTCTTCTGTAATTTTATTTAAAATATTATTTATTCATTTGATCTATTAAAGACAGTAAAATAATATTAAGTTTTAATTTGGTGTAAACAAAATATTTCAACTGAAGTTGTAAGTCTGAATATGCCTACTGTTCAATATTTCAATATTTTAAACTATTTTAATATTCTGGAAAAATATTAACCCAAGTCCCAACCCTCCATGGCAGAAATGTATGTAGCAGTTCAAGATATTAAAATGTGTACTTGCACTACAATACACTATCCAGAGGACATGAGAAGATCTTATCTAAATCAGCAGTTTATTGGGTCTCTTCCAGGAAAACTTAAAAATATAAGGAACTAAACATTCATCCCCTGCCCAGGAATTTACCCTGGTTGAAGAGGAAGTTCTTTAATGTGTGAAAAAAATCTACAAGCAGACTCCAAAGTGAAATGGGATAGTATTTGTACCTCATCCTAAGAATCCCTTGGGTAGGGAGACAGCTTCTTCCACACTGTTCTGTAGAGAGTATCTGGTTTAATTAGAGCAGACTCCAGCAGAAACAGTCTCCAGAGATCACTGACTCAAAAACCAGAGAAGGCAGGACATCTAACTGTGTTCTTCCTGAAGTACTCTGTACATAGTAGATCTGCTAATGACTCCATATCTCTGAATCAAACATATGGACAAAGTGAATTTGAGTTGCTGCTAGTTAATACGTAGATGTACAGCCCAGTCTATGCCTACAAGATTCAGGGAAATAGAAACCTATGGAGAAACAGAAGAAATAGTAGATCAGAAGTTATGGAGAAACAGAAGAAATAGTAGATCAGAAGAAGCTAATTGGGGGTGGTAGGATAGTGTGCATATTTGTAAGTGGTTTTCAGTCATAAAATTAGATAATATTTAACAATGAAGGGTCCAGAGGTCAATATCCTCACCAACATTTTAATCCATCATATTTAACCTATGCTAAATGCTGGAAATATAATGATGAGTATGACATATATATTATAGAATTTAAGTTCTGAGGGGTTCATAAATAGAGTAATTAATATTTGGTTGAAGGGGCTAGGGATATAGCTCAGTTGGCAGAGTGCCTGCCAGGCAGGTACAAGGCCCTGGGTTCAATTGGGAGGGGGAGCATGAGAGGAATAGAGGAACTCTAGGATAGGGCAGAGGGGTGGAGGGGAGGGGAGGGGGTATGGGGTTAGAAATGATGGTGGAACGAACTGACATCAGTAATCTATCATTTGCCAGATGTGTAATTTTGATTATTTATCTCTTTTTCAGCCTCCGGTATCCCTGCATCTTAATCAGAGATAATAAAGCATTATCTATTGAGATTATATGAGAATTAAATAAGATAATGCAACAGAATTCTTAACTTGGCTCCCAGTATGGTATGACCTCTTAATAAATATTAATTGTTATTATAATTATTATTATTATCATTAATATTATTATATATACATTAATGTATTATTACATAGTGGTGTGTTTTAAAATAGAGATGGAAGAGTGAATCAGGATCGGATTGTTAAACTAATATAATTTTTTCAGTAATACTAAACTGTAATTTTCAAACTCTAGCTACTGGAACACTAGGTTGTATTAGAGATACAAATTGGTATGGTATCAACAAAAATTTTATGAAATGAACATGAAAACAGATATCTACAGTGTCAGAAACACACTTTTCTTGAACAGCCATGTAAATGTGTTGAGAGCCACAGCCGAAGGGGCCACAGCCAAGGGGCCCCAGCAAACTTCCAGCTGCCAGCAAACTTCCAGCTGCCTGCTGATGATTGGCTCACAGCGGCCCCAGCAACATCTAGCTGATTGGCTCCTCTGTGGTGATGCTCATTGGGCTGTTTCCCTGCCCTTTCAGACCACGGAGCTGCTCATTGGGGGACTTTTTTGGCTCCGCCCACGTGACCCAGCCAATCGGCCTCAAGAGCAGGAGGATTGTGGGAGGTGGGGAGAGAGGCTTGTGGGAGAGAGAGGCTTGTTGGAGAGAGAGGCTTGTGGAAAGCCGGTGGTGGCAGTTGGGGCTCTGAGGGTTTTTCCTGAGAGGCTGTTTTGTTTGGCGTGTGTGGTTCTAAAAATAAAGTTAGTTTCTTTTGACAAGTGGCTCCTGATTGTGCCCAGCCAGACTGCGGCATTTGGTGGCTCACACGGGGAGCGACTGAGGGTAAGTGATAAGGTAAACTGCTCTCCCCTGAGGGCAGGGCGAGAGGATGGGTAGCCATTTTAAGATTCTTATTTTGTTTGGCTTCACTTTTGTTTTAAGTTGCCTGTCCCTGGAGATGAGTGAGACGGAAGAAAAACCGCTCACATCTGAGGAAAAACTATTTGCGTCTGAGGAACAGATATGGAGAAAGGTTATAATGATTTTTTGTTGTTCCATTTTTATTTCATTCTATCTCAGTTTTGTTTGGTGTTATCTTGTTGGGTTGTATTATAGTAGAAATACGGGATCAGAAATTAGTAAAAAACAAACTGAAAGAGTGTTAAGTAAATTGTTAGAGGAAGGAGGCATCTCAGTAAAATCAAGAACAATCAGGGCATACGTTGATACAATACAAAAATGTAGCCCATGGCTTTTTAAGGAGGAGTTGTTAAATATATCACAATGGAACCATCATGGTGAAGATTTAAAAAGAATAGAAAAGAAAAGCCCAGGGACTCTGCCAGTTGGCACATTGCCATTGTGGACGTTCATATCTTGTTTGCTTAGTCCAAAGCCTTCAGTTCAGACAATGGTAGAGGAAGAAGAAGACATAATGATTCAAGTAAAAGAGAAGGTCTCTCAAGTTAGTCAGACAGAGGAAAAGATTCAAGTAAAAGAGAAGGCCTCTCAAGCTAGTCAGACAGAGAAAGAAAGTGTAAAACAGAAAAAGCCATCAGGGGGAAAGTTACAACAGGAGACTGCTACTAACACCTTTCTATCACCAGAGGACGTAAGTGTCCAACTAACAAGGCCACCTCCATATGCTGGGAGGTCCCCAACCCCCGCAGTTGATAGTTGGGATCCTGAGACAAGATCTCAAATATTAACATGCCCTGTATTTGAGGCAGGAGGGCAGCGATTTTACCAAGTTTTAAATTTCAAAACAGTGAAGCAGCTAAAAGAGGCTGTAACAACCTATGGTCCTCAAGCACCCTTCACTGTAAGCATGGTCGAATCCATTAACAACTTGAACATGACGCCAGCAGATTGGGCTAATATGTGTAAAGCTGTGCTAAATGGAGGACAATACCTGTTATGGAAGGTTGCCAATGAGGAATTTTGCAAGGAGACGGCTAGGCGAAATGCAGCAGCTGGTTATCCTCAGAGAAATCTAGATATGTTGTTAGGAAAGGGACCTTATGAGGATCAGCAGCAACAAATTGCATATGATCCTGG
>NW_026000174.1:19129050-19176373 GCF_001458135.2 Marmota marmota marmota
AAAAAAAAAAAAAAAAAAAAAAAAAAAAAAAAAAAAATTCTACACTAGAGAAGGAGAGATGAAGGACTCATTAGTGTGGGTGGTGGCTGAAGAAATGAATGTGCATGACCTTTAATAGAAAAGCATGAAAGAATGAGGGTCAAGACTGTGAACTCCAAGACAATATTAAAGTTTTGCTAACCTGGTCAGGAACTCTGTGCTATAATTCGTAATGCTGACACTGGTAAAAGAGAGAACTAAGAGTACCCTTCTTCCTCCTACTTGGTCTATTCCCTGTGCATTACAGCAATAGTGTGAAAAGTCAGTACTGAAGATCGATAGCTGACTTGCTAAACTATTTCAGGAAGACCTGGTTTATTAATCACAGTTTTCGTAGACTAAGTCAGTTGATCATGTCAATGCATCATAGAGATTCATGTTCTGAGTTCAGGGAGATAATTGTATTACTCTCATTCATTTTTCAAACATTTATTATCTATGAGGTATTTTAATGTGTTAAGGATACAAATATGAACAACACACATGCTTCCAATTTCAAGGAGTTTACAGTCAATTAAGGATACAATAAGGAACAAGCCATCAGAATATATTGTACATATTTAGAGATTTGTATAATATGTACTAGACAGGCAAAGCTAAGAACCTGAGCTTGCCTGGAGAAATTAATTAGAAAAAACCTCATAGGGAAGGCAATTCTTAAATTAAGATTTGAAGAATGAGATGAAATTTTCCAGGTGGCTGAAGGGTATGCCCAGCTGTTTTTGAAAACACCTGCCATTGTATAAGTGGGTGGAAATCTACTTCCTTCTGTATGAAGAATCAATGCACATTTCGGGATTTTAAAAAATTGGAACTTTTTCAGATGTTAAATACAAAATTATTTTTATTAATTTGTTTAAAACCTACCTTAATGTAATGAATGTTCAGTTTCCTGTGCTTCTAGAGTATATCTAGTCTATTGAAGACACCAATTGTTCATATTAGAGGTACATATACTTAATGATCATTTTTTGGGTTATAGGGAGGAATGTATGAAGTTAAAGGGAGAAGGAGGCAAAAAGGAAGAGTTAGATGAGAAAAAAAGAAAAGTTGGGGGAGGAGTAGTATGTTAAGTAAAAGGATTAAAAAGTGGGAAGAAAAAAAATACTCTAAGTCCAGGAAGTCTGTGTATTTCACACCTAGTTTCCTAGAAGGAGCTGGGCATGAAAATTCTTGGGGACTCATCAGCCTAAAGGGGAGGCACAGCACCAAGTCTTGATGCCAAAGAACCAGTGAATTACACTCGCCCTAATCTGCTTAGTCTTGACACCATAGACAATAGGGTTGAGCATTGGTGGCACCACTACATAAAGATTGGCCAGCAGTATATGGACATGTCGCGGAATGTTATGGCCAAAGCGGTGGGTCAATAAGGTAAAGAATGATGGGACATAAAACATGAGGATGACACAAAGGTGAGACCCACAAGTGCTAAGGGCCTTGTGCCGAGCATCCTGGGAGGGCAAACGAAATACTGCTCGGAGGATCAGTGAGTAAGACACAGCAATGAGAATAACATCGAAGATGACCATGACAATGGGCACTGAGAAGCCATACCAGATGTTAACAGTAATGTCAGCACAGGCTAAGCGGGCCACTCCAATATGCTCACAGTATGAATGGGGGATGATATTGGTTTGACAGAAGGGTAGTCGCTTTAGCAAGAAGATCACTGGGAAGATGATGCAGAAGCTTCGGATGACAATGGCCACAGCAATCCTTCCTACAGCAGGCCATGTTAGCACCGTTGTATATCTCAGAGGGGCACATATGGCCACAAAGCGGTCAAAGGCCATGGCTAACAAGATGGCCGACTCCCCCACAAACATTGTGTGGACAAAGAAGACTTGGGTGACACAGGCATCAAAGGTAATGTCATGAGCATGCAGCCAAAAGATGGCTAGGGCCTTGGGTACAGTAATGGTTGATAGCAGGATATCAGTGATGGCCAACATAGACAGGAAGAAATACATGGGCTCATGAAGATTATGTTCTGTGATGATGACCATTATCAGCATGCTGTTTCCCAGGAGTGCAGTGATATACATGAGGCAAAGGGGTATTGACAACCAAATGTGATAAGCCTCCAACCCAGGGATGCCGAGTAAGACAAAAACTCCAGGATGGAAGATAGTAAAGTTGGTGTAAGTCATGATAAACATTATGGTTCTTTCTATAGTGGCTTTTGCATCTGCTGAAAGTGACCAAAACAGAAAGCATCCCTGAGTATGTGCAGAGATTAGAAGACATCATGATTTTCTCAACTGCTATACTCTTCAGCAAGTTCTCCTGGAGAATACTCACTGGCATAGGAATGACTTCTGGCCCTTGGTGCTTCATTTGCATATAGATCTTCCATGGCAAATTGTTTCAAGAAACAATAAAGGTTGCACTTTCCTCCCATCACCACATGCCCCATGATGTTGGCCCCATTCTATCTTTTTTGTCTTTCATCCATTTTTCCCTTTCCACATTATTAGTTGTCCCCAACCCATTTTATACTTGTACCTTTCCCCCAAGATTTTACTCTTTCTGTGTTTATCTGAATTTCCCTCCCCTTCTATGTCTTTACCCAAATTTTATGCTAAAATACCTCCTCTTAAGATATACCACTTTGTAAAATGTTCATAACAATATATCTCCATCCTGAAGACCTATTAGCTAAACTAAATTTTAACTTGATTATATTTAATCATATTAAGTTTATCTGGCTATTACCTTGAACATTTCATAGAACACTTGCACCTGTGGCTCCGTGTGCATGGAAATGGAGTACCAAGTGAAAATTCAGAAGAAACCTAAGACATATATTTATCTGTTCTGACTGAGATTCACATCTTCCCTAAAAGCAGCTAGCAATACCAGTGAAACCAAGAGGGCCAATTTTCATGATACTCCTTCTGAACATCTCATGGTCTTTCCCAGACAGTTCTATACAAGTGATTCTTGATCTCCTTTCCCATAGAAAACAAAGATTCCCAGGGAAACAATTCTGTATAAAGTCAATCAATACATTCTGCTGCCCCGTCCTCTACTGGCTCCATTAACACAGCCTTCCTTCCCATGCACTTCTTCCCTAATCTCCAGAAAGAATCAGGTTTCCCTGCTACTAAAAAGTGTTAATTACAGAGCCCTTCTTGTCTTAGCCTTCCAACCAGGTAATAATTGTTTCCTTCAGAAGCTAACTACCTATCAGTTATTAAGACTACAGAAAGGATTAGTTATTAGACATCTAGAAGGAGACATGAAGAAAAAGAGCATAGAGAGAGTATGGAGAGAATCAGAATAAAGGTATCAAATAAATACTAGCTGGTTTCTATAATAAAGATATTCAGAGAGGCCCAGGGAAGAAGTTATGTGAAGGAATGAAAATCCTCAATCTGTAAGTCTATCCTCCTGCCTCTGCAAATATACTAAAACATAACTTGCTGTTGGGAGGAAACAATGGTACTTCACGTAGGTACAAGGAAAGGAGCAGTGCCAGAATACAATAAGTAAAGACCCCAGTAAAGCTAATAATTTGACATCCTCCAAGCCAATATATTTTAAAGCCAATATATTTTAAATATTTGTTTAACTTCTACTCACAGGATAGGCTGAGGTTTCCTGGGATATGCACAGAGAAGGATAAGTGGTAACATTGCTCTGCCTCTATTTTATTAAAGTGTTGGTCTCAAATTTATATAAGCAAAATTCCCACCAGAAAACAAATTCAGTTTCCTTGGAAGGAAATTTATTGGATATTTGCCTTCCCACTATCACTCCCAACCCTACTATTTACATATTCCTTCTCAATAAAATAGTAAGGTACCAGATATAGTCCTCATAAGAACAATTCCTGCCTTCTGCTTACAATTCATATATCCTATTGCCCCAGCAGTGAGAGACACTATATACCCAAGGCAGCATGTGAGAGGGGCAGTGAGTCCTGGATACCATTAATGAAGTTATGAAAAGAAGCCTACTACCTATGGAAAGAATATTCATTTTATTCAGTGGCTTCTGAGGGCTCCATCTCAGCCATGCTGCTTCTCTACCTACACCTTGAAAGGGTTCTTGTTTGAGAAAAAAAGGAACCATGCAGGCATAAATAGTTACATCCAAAGGTTTACAGAAAGTATCTGCCAAAGCTCTAAGAGAAATTCCAATAGAGTGAGGAAAACAAAGGAGCCAGAATGGTAGAGAAGAGGCCAGGAGCCATATTAAATGGGAGAGAACACAGCACAGTAGGTGAGAACATTAAGTTCTAGAACCAGGCTTACCCAGTTCATTTTCCAGTTCATTCCTGACTAGTTAGATGATCTTGGGCAAGTCACTTTATTTCTGTATGCCTCCCTTTTTTTTCAAATTCATTTACAAAATGTGGACAATAATAAACTTCATGAGGTAATTGTGAGGATTAAATGATTCAATATATATATAAGGTCAGAAAAATGGTTATTATTGTTTATTGTTACTATTAAATTGGCCATCATCTTATTGTATTTTTTCTGGTAGGCAAAACACCTTAATAACTATTTAGCCACATTAAAGTCCTATTTTTCACGCAAATATGATCAAAGAAAACTCCTTTCCCAGGAGGAAAGAAGAATAAAGGGAATAGAAAAAGTATCCACAGAGAAAAAAGGAGCTCAATCCCAGATCTCTCAGATGGAACTGGTGTCTTGTACTCAGACCCACGGGCTTTGTAGGGAGCACTAGGCAAGTCCACCAGTGATGATCTTAGCTTGGCTCAGAACTACCTAATGGATTTCCTTCAAATGCTCTAAAAAGCACCCATCTGTCTCAGAAGAAGAAAAGAGAAACTATTTCTATCATTTATAGAAGTCCAAGGGACATCACGAAGTGACAGGAATAGCTTCAGCTCTACAACCAAGTAACTAGAGTGCAAACTACCAGATTCAGTCTAGGCTAAGGAACAATGGAGCCACTTCCTGCAGCCTCTGACTAGACTCTGCTGTCCCTTTTTCTTCCCAGTGTCTTCTTTTCTCCCTTTAAGTACCTACCCAGCTCTATTTTTTGGTATTACTCATTTTCTCCTTAGGGAGCTATATAAAGGCTTTTAAAGTCCTCACTCAATCCCAATTTAGAAGACTGTCTATTAAAATTCTCTATTAAGAATAACAACATATTTAAATGTACCTATCTACAGACCACATCAGATATAATTGTTAGTAACTATAAAGGAGTTGAGTTACTTTTTTGCCTATTTTTATTACCTAGTCATCTGTTTATAGAAGTATTAATTTCACTTTGCAATTTCCTTGCATAGGTATTTCAGATCTCAAGAATTTTTCACCACTCAAGTTCTTTACAATGCACAGTCTCTACACTGAAGGCATATACCTAATGGACAAAACAGCTACCTACCCACCTCTGGGCATAAGGATAGTCTCTGTCTGTGGTGCAATAAATGGAAGGATTTGTTTTTATGTCACAAGAAATTTGTTTCGTTTTATTAAACATTTTCAGTAATATACATTAATTGTACATATTAATGGGGTTCAGTGTTACATACATTTATATACATCACATAATGTGATATTAAAATTTATAAATTGCTTACCTTTTAATATATGAAGAAAATTTATATTTATACTTTAATGACCTCCCTCTTGCTCACAGGCACTTAAAAACATCATATAAGATGCTTTCATAATCTAAAGCAAATGCTTTAGATTTGCTTTAATCTTTTCTATGTTAAAGAGGCACTGAGATTCCCTTACTCCATTGTCATCCCTTTAATAGTGACTCAGGTCTTTTTAATTATTTATTTTTAATTAGCAAATAAAGATTTTATATATTTAAGGTGTATAATATATGTTGATACATGTATAGTACACTGTATGTGGTATGGCTAAATAAAGCTAACTAACGTGTATTGCTTCAGACACTTATTTTGTGGTGAGAACACCTAAAATCTACTCACAGAAATTTTAAGTATAGAATATATTGATGTACAATGGATCTCTTGAATTTATTTCTGCTGCCTAAATGAAATACTGCATGTTTTAACCAACATCTCTCCAAACACCTACCTGATCCCAGGCTCCAGTAACCACCATGACTCATGTTTTTAATGAACAAATGCCTCAAGAAAAATGCCCACCTACCCTTTTTTTTTACTCCCAATAAACATTTTAGGGATTTTTTCCAACTTGAGAAATCATATGGTAGTGTGTCATATGTAAACATCATATACTATAATCCATGCACAACCTCTTCCTCACCCAATGTCTGTATTTCTTCTGCAAAATGAAGGACAGAAAACAGAATGAGGAAGATCTTTCAGGTTTAGAAACGCCTTACCCCAGATTACCAAGAAAAATTTTTTCAAGAGTGCTCCTCACTTTGTGACTAAAAATTTCCTAGCACTAAGCAGAGCCTGGCACATTATAGATATTTTAAAAAATATTTGATCAAATAATCCATGGAATAAGTGAGTTAATCTTTCTCTGGGAGCTTTCATTGCTTCACCAAATACAAGATAGTGATCAAATTCTGAACCATTTCATGAATAGTTCCCACTGATATTCCCCTTCCTTGGTACAGTGTGATTCTGATGGGTCTATAAACTTCCCTCAAACCTGCAAACAAGAAGTCTTTTCCTCCACTTCTTCAGGTGCTTTTCCCAGCACCTCTCTACATTCTCATTTCTATTTCTACCAGTGTCTACCTAGTTCCACTGGTGTCTCTCCCAATACCCACACTCCCCACCCCATGGCATGTTATGCTATAATCCTTCTCTCATCCTTTGACCCCTTTCCCCCCATATCCATTTCCTCTGTCCCAGGCTCAGGCTTTTTCCTTTACATATGCTATTAAATACACACACACACAAACACACCCCCTTTCTCTCTCCTCTCTCACCAATCTCTTCTGCCACTACAATGCTCTGAAACTTACCTACTACATCACAGTATCAGCTGATAGACTGTGAAAGTGGTAAAGAAGAGCTAAAAAAAATATTTGCTTACTCTGAGAGAGTAGTAATGATATGAAAAGAGAAGGTTGGTGACTAATTATGTTGGCATGAGGGGGGTTCTCACTGCTCCTTCCTGTACAGAACCCTTATATCTAGAGACTGAGAAGCCATCAGCTTCCTTCCTCTGGAAACAAGTGTTTGGTACCCCTGGGATTATTGAGCATATAGTCAGTGAACCATGTGAGAAATAAAAACCCTTCCACTAGTGCCAAGAGGGAGCACTAATTCTAGGGATAATTAGTACCCCCAAACAAAAAGCACAAAAATTATTTGAAGACTCAAGAGCAATAACAGAAATCCCAGCAATAAAATAATAACAACCAACATTCATTAAGGCCTTACTATGTCCCCATTACTGTAGTAAGTTTTTAACATAAATTATCTAACTTAACTCCCAGAACAACTCAATGCAAAAATGCACTGTTATATTCATTTTGAACATGGGAAAACAGAGGCCTAGAGACACTAAGTACTAATAAAGAGACATATTAAGGTAAATATGTAAGTGTTCAGACTCAGTCCTGAAACACTGATTAAGGGAGATGAGTAATAATTTTGAAGAAATCCTAGATGGTCAATAACTCAAGGAATCAAATGAAAACCACAGTGAGATACCACCTCCTGACCATCAGGATAACTGTTATTAAAAAATTAAAACTATTTTTTTAAAATCAGAAAAAAAACAACTTCTGGTCAGAATGTGGAGAAACTGTGCATTGTTGATGAGAATGTAAAATTACACAACTGCTGAAGGAACAAGTATGGTGGTCTTTAAAAAAGAGTATGGTGGTTTTTCTTTAAAAAGAAAAATACTGCATGATCCAACAACTCTACTTCTGGGAATATACCCAAAATAATTGAAAGATGAATATTGAAGAAATATCATATGCCATATTCACAGCAGCATTATTAAAATGTGAAAGCAACACAAGTGTCCATCAACAGATAAATGCATAAGCAAAATGCAGCTATATGGAATATTATTGAACTCTTAAGATATCAGAAATTCCGACACACACAATCACATTGACCTACTTTGAGGACATTATTCTAAGCAAAATAATCCAGAAATATACTGTGTGATTCCATTTATATGAACTATTTATAATAGTAAAAATTATTAAGACAGAAAGAATGGTGGTTGCCAGGGACTATGGGGATTTGTTTAATGGCACAGAATTTTAGTTTTACAAGATGCAGAATTCTGAAGATGAATGGGGGGGGGGCGCTATTTCCACGATAATGTGAATATACTTAGTATCTTCGAACTGTACAATCAAAAATGTTTAAGGCAGTAAATTTAATGATATGTATCTTTTATCACATAAAAAACTGGGAAAAAACAAAATTTATCATATATGAGTACTTAAATAAAGTACTCTAACACTGTTTAGAAAGAGAATATTCTTCCTAACACATCTTGTAATTTTTGGAATAAAGAAATCACTAGGAAGCCAATACAAGAAAAAAAGAGAGACAGAATGGCATAAACCCAGAAATTCCAAGAGAAATAATAATATAAGTCCACAGAAGCCTTCAATAGAAATTCCTTTGCTACTTCTTTATAAGTAGCAAAAATAAATAAATAAATAAATAAATAGATCAAATATCTATCAACAGGAGATTGAATAAACAAATTATGATATTTTCAAACAACAGAATATTATTCACCAATTAAAATGCAGAAACTACTAAATATGCAGCAAGGCAAACTAAAACTCAAGATCCCTATATTTAATAAAAGAATCCAGACACAAAAAGCTACATACTGCATGACTGCATTTATATTAGGTTCTACAGACAAAAACTAGTATATAGTAATAGCAATAATAATAGTAATTGCCTCTGAAATGGGAGGAAGCAGAGAGGAGTTTCTTTGGTGAAAATATTCTTGATACTGAGAGGAATGTTAGGTGACAAGAGTATCTGTATTTGTCAAAAGGAGAAAATTTTTGAGCATCAGAAAGAAGTAAACAAATGGAAGAAGCAGAAATATGGAAAAATTCTCATGGAGTTTTTGTATCATATGCAATGATTAAAACAAAAGTCACAACATCATCTGATATTCAACATGGTAACATTTAAAAATGGAAAGAGTAAAGGAACAAACAATTGGTAAGATTTCCACTAAAAAGTTGTACCAACAACAGATGAGAATGAGTGACATGTATATTTTAATTCACAGAACAATTACTAAGAAAACTATGCAAGTCAAAGCACTATAAGTAAAAGAAAAAAGATGTAATCCTATTAGATTTCAAGTTATCCACAGAGAGGCAAGAAAACAAACAGAAGACAGAAAAAAAAGAGAGAGAGAGAACAAACAATAAAAGGGTAGACAAACTCTAACCCATTAATAATTACCTTAATTGTAAGTTATCTAAATATACCAATTAAAAAAACAGAGATTGGCCTCCTCAAATTATTCTATGAAATAGAAAAGGAGGGAGCACTGTCAAATTCATTCTATGAAGTCAGTTTCACCCTGATTCCAAAAACAGACAAAGATATATCATGGAAAGAAAACTTCAGACCAATATCCCTGACAAACAGATGCAAAAATTCTTAATAAAATACTGGCAAACCCCATTCAAAAACATATTTAAAAATAGTGCACCAGAATCCAGTGGGTTTCATCCAGGAGAGGCAAGGATGGTTCAATATATGCAATCAATAAGTGTAATTCATCACATAGAGTTAAGGACAAAAATCATGTGATTATCTCAAGAGATGCAGAAAAAGCATTAGACAAAGTCCAGCCCTCATTCATGTTTAAAACACTAAAGAAACTAGGGATATAAGGAAATTACCTCAATATTATAAAGACTATATGTGACAAATCATACTGGAGAAATACTGAAAGCATTTCCTCACCATTCCTATTCAACATAGTCTTTGAAACCCTAGCCGAAGCAATCAGAAAAGAGAATGAAATTAAAGGGATACAAATAAGAAAATAAGAAGTCAAATTATCCTTATTTGCTGATGACATGATTATATATTTAGAAGGGCCAATAAACACTACCAAAAGATTTTACATCTGATAAGAAATTTAGCAAAGTAGCAGAATATAAGATCAATATACATAAATCAATCACTTTCCTATATTCTAATAATGAATCTGCATAAAAATAAATTAGAAAAACTATCTGTTTCAGAATAACATAAAAAAACTTGGAAATAAATGTGATCAAGGAGGTAGAAAACCTCCACAGTGAAAACTATAAAACACTAAAAAGGACCTTAGAAGATGGAAAGACCTCCCATGGTCTTGGATAGAGAATTAATACTGTCAAAATGGCAATAATACCAAAAGTGTTATACAGATTCAGTATAACCCCCATAAAAATACCAATGACATGCTACAGGGACACTGCTACATCGATGTTCATAGCAGCACAATTCACAATAGCAAGACTGTGGAACCAACCTAGATGCCCTTCAATAGATGAATGGATAAAAAAAATGTGGCATTTATACACAATGGAGTAATTACTCTGCATTAAAAAATGACAAAATCATAGAATTTACAGGGAAATGGATGGCATTAGAGCAGATTATGCTAAGTGAAGCTAGCCAATCCCTAAAAAACAAATGCCAAATGTCTTCTTTGATATAAGGAGAGTAACTAAGAACAGAGTAGGGTCGAAGAGCATGAGAAGAAGATTAACATTAAATAGGGATGAGAGATGGGAGGGAAAGGGAGAGAGAAGGGGAAACTGCATGGGAAATGGAAGGAGACCCTCAGGGGTTATACAAAAGTACATACAAGAGGAAGTGAGGGGAAAGGGAAAAATAATACAAGGGGGACAAATGCATGTCAGTAGAGGGGGCAGAGAGAGAAGAGGCAAGGGGAGGGAAGGGGAGGGGGGATAGTAGAGGATAGGAAAGGCAGCAGAACACAATAGACACTAGTATGGCAATATGTAAATCAATGGATGTGTAACTGATGTGATTCTGCAATCTGTATTTGGGGTAAAAATGGGAGCTCATAACCCACTTGAATCAAAGTGTGAAATATGATATATCAAGAATTATGTAATGTATTGAACAGCCAACAATAAAAAATTAAAAAAAAAAAATACCAATGACATGCTTCACAGAACAAGAAAAAAAACAGTTCCAAAATTCCTTTTAAAAAAATAGGACACCCAGAATAGTCAAAGCAATCCTGACCAAGAATTGTGATGCAGGAAGCATCACAATACAGGACCTCAAATTATACTACAGAGCTGTACTAACAAAAACTGCATGGTCTCAGCACCAAAACAGTCATGAAGACAATGGAATAGAATAGAAGACTAAGAGACAAATCCACATACTTACTGCTATTCCATAGTTGACAGAAGTACCAAAAATACATGTCAGACAAAAGATAGTCATTTTAACAAGTGATGCTGGAAAAACTAGATATCCATAGGTAGAAGAACAAAACTTAATCCCACTATCTCTTATCCTGTACAAAAGTCAACTCAAATGGATCAAAGACTTAGGAATTAGACCAGAAACTCTGAAACTGCTGGAAGAAAATATACTCCTACCATTCCAACATGTTGGCACAGGAACTAAGCACGTAGCAAGACTCCTAAAGTATAAGAAATAAAACCAAGAATCAGTAAGTGGGACAGCATCATATTAAAAAATTTCTGCACAGCAAAGGAAACAATTAATAGCATAAGCCTACAGAAAGTGAGATCTTTGCCACCTCCTCCTCAGATAAGGTATTAATATCTAGAATACAAAATAACTCATAAAATAATACCAAAAAAATAACCTAGTTGATATATGGGGCAAAAGAACTAGAGAGACACTTCTCAAAAGAATAAATACAAATAACCAAAAAGAAAAATGGAAAAATGCTCAACATCTCTAATAATCAGAGAAATGCAAATCAAAACTAAATTGAGATTTCTTCTCATTCCACTCAGAATGGTAATCATCAAGAAAACAAAAAATGATAAATGTTGGTGATGATGTAGAGAAAAAAGTACATTGTCAGTAGGACTGCAAATTAGTACAACCACTCTGGAAAGCTGCATGGAGATTCTTTCAAAAAACTAGAAATAGAACCACCATATGACCCAGATATCCTATTTCTTAGTCTAAATGTAAAAGATCTAAAGTCAGCATACTGTAGGGATATAGCCCTATCAATGTTCATAGCAGTGCAACACAATAGCCAAGTTATAAAACCAACCTAATTGCTCATAAATAGATGAATGGATTTTTTAAAATGTGGTATATATACACAATGGAATTTACTTAGCCATGAAGCTTTCTTTAAGAAATTATGGCATTTTCTGGTGAATAAATAGAAATAGAGAACATTATGCTAAGTGAAATAAGCAAGACTCAAAGGGTAAAGGGCCAAATATTTTCTCTCAAATACAGAAGCTAGACCAAAATAGCAGGGAAGGAATGAGAGGGGGAAAATTCAAAGAAAACAGAAAGGGAGATCAGTGGAGTAGAAAAGGGGATTGGGGAGGAGGAGGGGGAAGAATGAAAAAGGAGAATGGTGACTCCGGCAAAGGACTGCCTTTTCCAACCATCAGACTACCACAGGAGCCCAGGCCCAGCCCAGATCCACCCACAGTGACTTGTGTAGGACCCAGGGTCCAGGGTAAGTCCAAGATCGTGCCCCCCCCACTATGCCTAATCCACTTCCATCTTGGGACACTGCAGTCATCGACATAGCCTTCCCCACGCAGTAGACCCTAACTTTTTGACAGTAGACAGGGCCTAGAAGTAGCTGCATCTGAAAGCAGGCATCCCAAAAAGAGTGTGAGGCCCACCCTTTCAACCCCATCTCTGTAAGACATTGCTCCCATGTTGGGGCACCTTAACTATTATCTTATTATCTCGAGTTACCTTGGCTATTGCCTCCACCACCTTTAGATGCAGTAGCATACATTGAGGGACACCAGCAGGGTCTGGAAGCCCAACATCAAGGTGGGGTATAGACAATCTGCACAGGTACTACAAGAATACAGGGAAGGAACTAATATCTCAGATTCATGCTGCAAGAAAGAAAGACACATAGACAACATGAAAAAAACAAGAAAGGAAAGTGCCCCAAACAAACCAGGATACTATAATAACAGAACCCACGGCCAGCAAAGTTGATGAAATGTCATAGAAGGTTCATAATTAAAATGTTCTATGAATTAAAGAAGGACCTAAATGAGCAAATACAAGCAAACATTGATCACTCCAACAAAGAGATAAGAGATCAAATACATGAAGCAAAAGATTACTTCAAGAGAGAGAGAGACTCTGAAAAAAAAAGTCAGAAATCCTTGAAATGAAGGATACAAAAAATCTAAAAATAAAAAACTCAATAGAAAGCATAACCAACAGACTATAACACTTGGAAGAAAGAATGTCAAATAATGAAGACAAAGTATACAATCTGGAAAATAAAGCTGATCACACAGTGAAGACAGTAAGAAACCATAAACAGAACATCCAAGAATTATGGGGCAGCATCAAAAACCAAATCTAAGAGTTATTGGGATAGAGGAAGGCACAGAGTTTCAAACCAAAGAATGCACCATCTCTTCAAGAGATAATATCAAAAAATTCCCCCCCAAAAAAAAAAAATTTCCCAAGCATGAAGAAGAATTGGAAAATCAAATACAAGAGGCCTACAGGACACCAAATTTACAAAATTACAACAGATCTACACCAAGGCACATTATAATGAAAATGCCTATCACATAGAATAAGGATAGAATCTTAAAAGCTACAAGAGACAGGAATCAGATCATATATGGGGGAGACTAATTTGTAACTCAGCAGATTTTTCAACCCTTACCCTCAAAGTCAGGAGATCATGGAACAACATATACCAAGCTCTGAAAGAAAATGGATGCCAACCAAGAATCTTATATCCAGCAAAATTAAGCTTTAGATTTAATGATGAAATAAAAATCCTCCATGATAAACAAAAGTTAAAAGAATTTACAACTAGACAGCCTGCACTACAGAACATCCTCAGCAAAATATTCCATGAATAGGAGATGAAAAACAATAATGAAAATCAGCATAGAGAGGTATAACACTAAAGAAAAATCTATTCAAAGGAGAAACCAAGTCACATTAAAAACCAAAAATAAACAAAAATGGCTGGGAATACAAATAATGTCTCAATAATAACCCTGAATGTTAATGGCCTAAACTCACCATTCAAAAGACATAGACTAGCAGATTGAATTAAAAAAAAAAGACCCAATAATATACTGTCTCCAAGAGACTCATCTCATAGAAAAAGACATCCACAGACTAAAGGTGAAGGGTTGGGAAAAATCATGCCACTCACGTGGACTGCAGAAGCAAGCAGGGGTTTCCATCCTCATATCAAATAAACTAGACTTCGAGCTAAAATCAATCAAAGAGGGTAAAGAAGAATACTACATACTTGTCAAGGGAACCATATACCAACAAAACTTAAGAATTATAAATATATATATATGCCCCAAACAATGGAACGTCTACATTCATCAAACTCTTCTCAAGTTAAAGAGTCAAATAGACCACAACATAATAATGTTGGGTGACTTTAACACACCTCTTCCATCACAAGATAGATATTCCAAACAAAAGCTGAATAAGGAAACTATAGAACTCAATAATACAATTAATAACTTAGACTTAACTGAAATATATAGAATATTTCATACTTCAACAAGAGAATATACTTTCTTCTCAGCAGCACATAGATCCTTCTTTAAAACAGACCATATATTATGCCACAAAGCAACTCTTAGCAAATATAAAAATGTAGAGATACTACCCTACATTCTATCAGATCATAAATGAAATGAAATTAGAAATCAATGATAAAATAAGAAATAAAAGCTATCCCAACACTTGGAGACTAAATAATATGCTACTGAATGACAATGGGTTGCAGAAGACATCAAGGAGGAGTCTAAAAAATTTTAGAGGTGAATGAGAACACAGATACAACATATAATCTCTAGGACATTAGGAAAGCAGTTCTAAGAGGAAAGTTCATTGCATGGAGTTCATTTCTTAAAAGAAGAAAAAGTCAACAAATAAATGACTTACTTAACATTACATCTCAAAGCCCTAGAAAAAGAAGAACAAATCAACACCAAAGCAGTAAAAGACAGGAAATAATTAAAATCAGAGCTGAAATCAACGAAGTTGAAACAAAAAAAATTGAAAAAATTGACAGAACCAAAAGTTGGTTCTTTGAAAAAATAAATAAAATTGACAGGTCCTTACCTATGCTAATGAAGAGAAAGAAAGAGAAAACTCAAATTACTAACATACATGATGAAAAAGGAAATATCACGACAGACACTACAGAAATACAGAAGATAATTAGAAATTTTTTTGAAAAAATAGAAAATATTGAAGGCATTGACAAATTTCTAGATACATATGATTAGCCCAAATTGAATCAGGATGATATAAACAATTTAAACTGATCAATTTCAAGCGACAAAATAGAAGATACCATCAAATGTCCAAGACCAGATAGATACACAGCCGAGTTCTACAAGAACTTTAAGAAAGAACTAATACCAATACTCTCCAATTTATTTCATGAAATAGAAAAAGAAGCAGCACTTCCAAACTCATTGTATGAAGCCAATATCACCCTGATTCCAAAACTAGCAAAGACACATCAAAGGAAGAAAACTTCAGACCAATATCTCTAATAAATATAGATGCAAAAATTCTCAATAAAATTCTGGCAAATCGAATACAAAAACCTATCAAAAAGATCGTGCACCACAATCAAGTGGGATTCATCCCAGGGATGCAAGGTTGGTTCACATACGGAAATTAATAAATGTCATTCATCACATCAATAGACTTAAAGATAAGAATCATATGATTATCTCAAAAGATTCAGAAAAAGCATTTGACAAAATACAGCACCCCTTCATGTTCAAAACACTAGAAAAACTAGGGATAACAGAAGCATATCTCAACATCATAAGGGCTATCTATGCTAAGCCCCAGGCCAATATCATTCTAAAATGGAGAAAAAAAGAAAGCATTCCCTCTGAAAATTGGAACAAGACAGGATGCCCTCTTTCACCACTTTTATTCAACATAGTTCTTGAAACACTGACCAGAGCAATTAGATGAAAGAATTAAAGGGATACACATAGGAAAAGAAGAACTCAAAGTGTCACAAAGGGCTTAAAATCAGCATATTGCATTGACACAGTCACATCAATGATTAAAGCAGCATAATTCACAATAGCTAAACTGTGGAACCAACAACCTTGATGCCCTTCAATGGATAAATGGATGAAGACACTGTGGCATATATACACAATGGAATATTACTCAGTATTAAAAGAGAATAAAATCATGGCATTTGCAGGTAAATGGATGGAGTTAGAAAATATCATGCTAAGTGAAGTAAGCCAATCCCAAAAAACCAAAGGCCAAATGTTCTCTCTGATATGCGGATGCTGATCCATAATGGGGGGTGATGCTAAAGAAGAATGGAAGAACTTTGGATTGGGCAGAAGGTAATGAGGGGAGGGGAGGAGGGTGGGGGTGGGGAGAATGGTAGAATGTGATGGATATTATCACCCTATACCCATGTATAATTGCATGACCAGTGTGACTCCGCATTGTATACAGCCAGAGGAATGAGAAGTTGTGCTCCATTTGTGTATAATATGTCAAAATGCATTCGGCTGTCATGTATGACTAATTAGAACAAATAAAAAATTAATTTAAAATTAAATGACATAAGTGTGTTGAAAATAAAAGGACAGAAAAATATAACGTGCAAATGTTTACCCAGAAAAAATAGGAGTGACTATATTAATTTCAGATAAAGTGAACTTCACAGCAAAGGGAATTACTAGCTACAAAGTGACCCAATAATCAGTTCACCAAGAAGACATATACACACACACCAAGCACAGATCCCCAAATTACATGAAGCAAAAACTGAAAGAATAAACAAACAAAGTTCAACTTGGTATTTGAGTTATTTTCTTCTGGTAACTGATAAAATTACTAGAAACAATAACAACAAGGACATAGAAGAACTGACCAACATGATCAAACAACAGAATCCAACCAATGTATACAGAACTTTCCATCCAAAAGCATAATATAATTTTGTTTTCCAAGTACGCATAGACATTCACAAAAACTGATTCTATCCTGAGTCATAAAACAAGCCTCATCAAATTTAAAAAACTGAAATCACCCAGACCTATATTCTCTGGCCATAATGAAATCAAATTGTAAATCAATAACAATGAGAAACAAAGAGAATCTCTAAAAATCTGGAAATTAAATAACATACTTTTCAATAAACTATGGATCAAAAAGGAAATCATAAGAGAATGTTTATTTAAAGACACTGCACTGGATGAATGGAAATAAAATTATAAAAATGTGTGGATTGTAGCTTAAGCAGTTCTGAGAGGACATTTATAGAACCACAAACGTAAACCAGAAAAAAGGAAAGGCCTCAAATTAGCAATCTACTATTCAACCCCAATAAACTAGTGGAAAAAAAAGAAAAATATTAACCCAAAGCAAACAGAAGGAAGAAAATAATAAAGGTTGGAAATTAATGAAACTGAAAATTGGTAATATGGGGGAAATTAGTGAAATGAAAAGTTTGCTCTTCAAAACAGCAATAAAACTAACAAACTCTAGAAAGACTAATAAAGATAAAAAAAGATACAAGTAATATCAGGAATAAGATGGGGGATATCACAGTAGGCTCTATTACCATGATAGCTAATAAAGAAATACAACTTTACATTCATAAATATGATTATTTAGAAAAAATGAACCAACTCCTCAGAAACTATATACTACCAAAAAAACACAAAAATTCATAAAATTAACTGAGTAGTTCCATAATTATTTTAAAAATTAAACATTAATTAAAATCAAGAATCAATAAATGGGATGAATTCAAACTAACAAATTTCTTCTCAGCAAAAGAAACAATCTGTGAGATGAATAGAGAGCCTACATCCTGGGAGCAAATTTTTATCCCTCACATATCAGATAGAACCCTAATCTCTAGGGTATATAAAGAACTCAAAAAGATAAACACCAAAAAACCAAATAACCCAATCAATAAATGGGCCAAGGACCTGAACAGATACTTCTCAGAAGAGGATATACAACCAATCAACAAATACATGAAAAATGTTCATCATTTCTAGCAATTAGAGAAATGCAAATCAAAACTACTCTAAGATTTCATCTCATTCCTGTCAGAATGGTAGCTATTATGAATACAAACAACAATAAGTGTTGGCAAGGATGTGGGGGGAAAGGTACACTTATACACTGCTGGTAGGACTGCAAATTGGTGCAGTCAATATGTAAAGCAGTATGGAGATTCCTTGGAAAACTTGGAATGGAACCACCATTTGACCCAGCTATCCCTCTCCCCAGTCTATACCCAAAGGACTTAAAAACAGCATACTATAGGGATACAGCCCACATCAATGTTTATAGCAGCACAATTCACAATAGCTAAACTATGGGACCAACCTGGATGCCCTTCAATAGATGAATGGATAAAAAAAAATGTGGCATACATACACAATGGAATATTACTCAGCAATAAGAGAATAAAATCATGGCATTTTCAGGTAAATGGTTGGAGTTAGAGAAGATAATGCTAAATGAAGTTAGCCAATCCCAAAAAAATACAAATTCCGAATGTTTTCTCTGATACAAGGAGGTTGATTCATAGCAGGATAGGAAGGCGGAGCATGGTGGGAATAGAGGAACTCTAGAAAGGACATAAGGGTGGGAAGGGAAGGGAGGGAGCAGGAGGTTAGAAATGATGGTGGAATGTGATGGACATCATTATCCAAAGTACATGTATGAAGACACGAACTGGTATGAATATACTTTGTATACAAGCAGTGATATGAAAAATTGTACTCTATATGTGTAATATGAATTGTAATGTGTTCCACTGTCATATATAAAAAAAATTAATAAAAAATTAAACATGTAACTTAAAAACTTCTGAAAAAGAAATCTCCAGGCCTGCTTTATTTCACTGGAGAATCCTTCTTAACTTTAAAAAAGATTAGCCAAATTTAACACAATCTTTTCCAGAAAACAATAGACTAAAGGACACTTCCCACCTCAATATGAGGCCAGTTTAAGAGTGACCATACCAAAAAAAGAACTTTATATTATAAACATTAGCAAATTAAATCCAACAATATACAAAACATTCATCAATGTAATTCACTATATCAACAAGATAAAAAATAAGATCACATTAATTAGAGCAAAAAGAAAATTTTTACAAAATTTAGTATCTTTTCATGTCTAAAACACTTATCAACTTAGAAATAGAGGGGAATGATTGCAATTTAGTAATGCGAAAAATCCTACAGCTAACATCACACTAATGGTAAAAGATTGATTTTTTTTTTTTTTTTGGCAAGGTCAAGAACATAGCAAAGATATTGACTCTTGCTGATCTTAACATCATATTGGGAGTTCTAGCCACTGAAATAAGAAAAGGAAATAAGTGGCATTCAGATGAGAAATTGTTGATAGAAATTATATCTACTCAGAAAAGAGTTTGGCAGTGTCTTAGCTAGCCTCTGCTTCTACAACAAAAATAACAGACTGGGTGACTTTAACAAAAAAATATTTACTTCTCACAGTTCTGAAGGATGGAAAGTCCAAGTCCAAGGCATCAACAGATTCAGCATCTAGCAAGGGTCTCCTTCCTGGTTCATGCATAGCTGTCTTCTTGCTGTTTCATCATATGGTGGAAGGGATGAGAAAGCTCTCTAAGGTCCCTTTTTAAGGGCGCTAACCCTGTTCAAGAGGGCTTTACCTTCATGACCTAATCACTGCTCAAAGGCTTATCTCCAATATCATTACATTGGGGATTAAGTTTCAACATATGATGAATTGAGGTGTGGGATGAGGGGAGTGGCATAAATATTCAACCTGTGGCAGGAGTGTTATAGTATATAGTTAGTTTATTAAACTAAACATCTAAACATGACCCAGCAACTGTACTCTTAAATATTTATCTCAGAGAAATCAAAACTTTTTGTTCCCATAAATGTTATATATGATTGTTCATAGCTTTATTAGCAATAGCCAAAAACTGGAAACACCTCAGATGTCCTTCAACAAGTATATGGCTAAACTAGTACATAAATACCATAAAATAATACCACTTGGTAATTAAAAATTACTGAACTAGCCAAAAGTGGTAGCACATACCTATAATCTCAGCTACTTGGGAGGCTAAGGTAGAAGGATTGCTAGTTAAGACTGCCCTGGCAACTTAGCAAGATCCTGTCTCAAAAAACAGCTGAGAATGTAGCCAAGTAGTAGAGTGACCCTAGATTTAAAAAAAAAATGAATGAATGAAAAACAATGAGCTATTGATACACACAACAACTTCAATAAATCTCAAAGGAATTATGAAGAGTCCAAGAAAAACAAATCCTAAAAGCTTATATGTTACTATGATCCCACTCACATTCTTGAGAGGACAAAATTATATAGAGATTAGTGGTTTCTGGGAGTTCTTAACAGAAGTATGAGAGGGGAGAAAAGAGGTGGCTACATCTATAAAAGGGCAGAAAGAAGGATTCCTGTGGTAATGAAACTTTTATGTATCTTGACCGTCAATATGAATACCCTATTATACTGTGCAATAGTTTTTCAAGGTGGTATTACTGGGAGAAACTAGATAAATGTTATAAATGTTCTCTATATTATTTCTTACAACTGCATGTAAATATATAATTCTCATAATCAGAAGTTTATATACAGCTATTTAAAAAGAATACATTAAAGCTCTATCTATTGACCTGAAATATGTCTGCAATATGTTATTGTTAGGTAGCTAAGTGTAGTACCTCGTATAAAGTAGCTGCTCATTAAATATTTGCTCAATGAGTAAAAGGAAATTGCAGAAAATATATATTATTTCAAAATTTTAAAAAATAAAGAAAACCTAAACACTAAATATCTATGTTAGTGTAAGTACATATAAGCATATGAAAAGGTGTCAAAGGATGTAAAATGTTAACAAAAATTACCTTAGGAGTGGAAGAGGTGCTAGAAGGAGAGAAACATGTTTTTCCTTCATCTTCTTTACTTTGTGTTGCAATAAACATTTTGAAATTTGTATTTTTGGAAGAGATAATTAATAAATGATATTTTTAAAAGTATAGTTAGGTGGTTTGAGAAAAACCAAACCACCTAATAAAATGAAAAGTAAAGAATAAAAAAGATGAAAAGCAAAAACTAAAAATGGTTTGAATATTACTGTAAGATGCTTTTAGAACAGTGATAGCCAAATTGTATAAAATTTATGGAATGAAGCAAATGCAGTACTTATTTTCAAGGAAATTGTGGTAAGGACCCAAGGGAAAAAGAAGCTCAGAGATTTAGTGACAACAGACTAAGTGCAAGAAGCAAACATCAAAAATATGAACTCAAGAGACAGTCCATATGCAAGCTCTATAGACCACCAAACAACTCTCTGACATTGTCCCTTCCACCCAAAAATGGAGAAGGACAGGCTAGGAACACACACATGGAAGTGATCAGCCAGTGCAAAAATGGAGATAGATTCCAGAAGAGATGTATTTGAGTAATATGAAACTGAGAAAAAACTGATATTTGCAATGAATCTTCAGCCCCAGCCAGTGAACACTTAAAGTATAACAAGTTCTATAGGGTCTAGGACATTGCAGTCAGTACACAAGGGAAGGGAGAGCATAAAGGGTACTAGACAAAGAATTATGGAGTACTGAATGAGTAGGGGAAAACCAAATTGGAAGAACAACTTTGAAGAGCCATTTGACAATAACTTGCTAAAGAAAATGTGCATACCTTATGATCCAGCAATTCTATTTCTAGATAGTACGTTCTAGAGAAATTCATACCTCTGAAACTATTATACATTTTTCCATTAGTACATGGAAACATGTACTAAGATATCAATAGCAATTTTAAGTCTATTAATAAATATTTGGCTAAATTATATGCTACAAAACTGTGTAGCAAATTAAAGGGATAAGAAAGATGTATTTATTTATATAAATAGAACTCTAAAATATAATTTACTATACAGTAATTTATATAAATATTTCAAAGCACCAAATAACAAAAACATTAAAAACTGAATTAGAGGGTACATTCTAAAGTCATAATAATTATTGTTTTTAAGGTGAAAGAATGGGACATTATAGGGGATAAAAGAAATTTTAATTTTACCTGAAATTTTAAAGTCTTTTTTAAAAAAAGAACTAAAGGCAAGTGAGATGAAATATTAATAATTGACAATTCTGGGTGCGTTGATATTTGTGCATGTTCGATGCTTTGTACATTTGTATTGACCGGCTACTTCTCAAATAAAAGTATGACAAAAATAAAATATAAAGAACATGTTGGAGACAAGGGGATCAGTTATAAGGCTGCTGCAATATTCCAGAATAAGATTGTGAAGAATAAAATATGACACATTCCAACAGAGATAGAGAAGGGTCAGATACTCAAGCTGCTAATGAGATGAGACTTGATGGCTATTATATTGTCGTCTTAGTCCATTCAGGCTTCCATAACAAAATGCCCTAGACTTCATGGTTTACATAACAGAAATTTCTCTTACAGTCCTGGAAGTGAAATCTAAGATCAAAGCGATTGCTAATAGGGCTCTTGACTGGGGCTCTCTTCCTGGCTTTGTAGTCAGTTCTGCCCTTACTGTCTGTACAAGGCATGGGGAAAGAGAGACCTCACTCTTCTCCTTGTTATGAGGACATTAATTTATTCAGGAGGACCCCAGCCTTGTGACCTCATAAATATCTAATGAGGGCTGGGGCTAGGGCTCAGTGTCGCCTGGCACACGTGAGGCCTGGTTCAATACTCAGCACCATATGAAAATAAAATATTGTGTCTACTTAAACTAAAAAAATACATACATACATAAATACTTAATGACTTCCCAAAGATTGAGGGTTAGAGCTGCAACATATATAGTGGGAGGGGCAGGGGGCACAAATATGCAGCACATAACAAATTAATACTGAGAGAATTTTTATTCATACAATAGTATTATATGACATACAATAAGGTCTTAATAATGTTTATTGAATCTGTGACATTGGTATTTTCCTGGTTGTAAGAGTTACCCATATAGTATGAACTCAGAAGGAGGAAGTATTGATAGGAAAAAAATAAAGTCACTATTATCTCAGAGAATAATTTCAAAGAATTAACTTCTTGAAGGATGGCCTCTTAGTGTGAAAAATAACTGAGGGGAGGGGGCAGAATTTAGAGGAGGAAAGATTGTTTTGGCTTACAGTTTCAGATGTTTCAGTTAAATGGTCTCCTGATACCATTGCTTTGGACTTGTGATAAGGCAGAACATGGTGGCAGAAGGATGTGGTAGAGGAAGCCTATCAGCTTATGGCAGCCAGAAAGTGAAGACAAAGAGACAGAAACAGAGAAGAGAAAAAGAAAAAGGGGGCATGGACAAGAAGTACTCTTCCAAAGCATGCCCCCAGTGATGAACTTCCTATAACCATGCCCACCACCTACAGTTTTTCACCACCTCGAAGTGATTCATTGAGCTATCCATGGTTTAATCCAATGATGAGGTCAGAGCCCTCATACAATCACTTCCCAAAAGTGCCTCCTCTTGATGAGGGCCACAACCAAGTTAAGATGGCGCCTGGCAGTATGCTAGGAGGAGTGGTTTCTGAGCCAGCGAGCCATTAAGATGATGAGGATTACTTAATGACTGACTGCTATGTCTAGATGATGTCAATTAAGTTAAGCTGTGTGTAATTAGTTAGGTATATGTATCTCTGCAGTCTGGCAGAGAAGCGGCTCCTGCTACCTTGGGTGCCCGCTACTTTGAGTTCTCAGTTCCTGCTGAGTTCACTTGCAGTAAAGTAGTTCCTGCTTCAACCTTCAAGTTGCTTGTCACCTCTCCGTTATTTTGCCCAGCCGGACTTAGGCAGCCCAGACGGACTACGGCATCCTCTGAACATTGCTCCATTGGGAACCAAGATTTCAAATACATGAGCCTTTGGGCTCCAAACCATAACATACATCCTCAACCCAATCCAAAAAGAGTCACTTCAAGAGCCCTCTTTCAAATGCTAGAGAATCCTTACAGGAAGCATCTTGTCTTGAATAAGAAAATCCTTTTATAAATCAACAAAGCACTGATTTCCTCAGCCATAATTAATCCAAGTGACTTAGTCAAAAAAAAACCTCTTCCATGCCTCACATTGAAGGAAAAGAATTATTGGATATGCGGTAGGGGGCATTGTTCTGGGTCCTAGCCTAATCTTACAGGTACAGTACTTCCTTAGAGACAAGAACAGCAACTGTGACCTCAGCAAGAAGGAATCACTGGTTATATATGGTCAAGGATAGCATTAGTTTCAGAGATTTGGTGACCAGGAGAAATGGCCCTGTTATGGATAAAGGAAAAGTAGATAGGGTCAGCAGAAAATATCACAAAAGAGTTTATAAAAATTAGATATGATCTATTCCATATCCCTACCAGAACTTCAATTCTATCAGATCCTATTATAATGGAGAGGGAGAACACATCCTCTCAAATCTGAGGCCTCAGTGCAAGCACATCCACTATTCTAAGGACTGGGGACTCTCGGTGCCCCAGAGATTTATGGAGTAAACCTCTCATGTAAGATCTAGGGACCCTGAAATGAATGGAGGAAAGTGATGCTGGAAGACAGAATGGATGTGGTGGTTTGATGTCTCCTTCCATATCTCTATAAGATAGTGCCACCTGAGTTTACAGGGTCCCTCCATCTCTCTTGACAGTGAGGAAAGATGAGGACTCAAACTAGTATGCTGCCACTAGTCACAAAGGAGTCTCATACTAACCTGGGATTTTCAATTTCACAGTTGGAAATTTGCCTTAGGAGATCTCCAAAATAGAATTCAGTGTTGAGAGGCGCTCAACTAGGACCCAAGATTTTCTGATCCATAATCTATTATGAAAATGGATAATATGCTCTTATGTGCTGTTGTTCATGGAACAATTTAAACAAAAAAAAAAATCACAGAATAGGTCCACATAGACACATGCCAATATCTGAGAACTCTATTCTATGGAAGGTGGTGGTAACTAAATTAACCAAAGGACTGAAAAAAAATCAGGCTCAGTCTCCAAATAGAAAACACATCCTATTTTTCACATCAGCCTAGAAGCAAAAAAATAAATAACTTTGAGTTCCAGTGAATGGCCTCTCTCCTCCTCACACCTCACTCCCTGGAGAGGTCTAGCATCCTCCTCTGAGGAGCAGGTTCTGGAACATAGCCTCACAAGATCACAGGTATGTTACTAAATCCCCTCCTACAATTACAGGCAATGACCAGCCTGATGACCCAACATGTGCTCAGAGAGCATCTGTAAGTATGGCTGAAGGCCTTAAGAGACCAATCAAGGAATTTTCTAGAGAAAAGTCTCCCAGTATATCTTGGATTACTGGAGAGCAAAACAGCACATATTTCCAAGAAATTAAGTACTTAAATTTTGGACATTTGGGACTTAATATATCTGACTTAAATCTTATAAATAACCTATGCACAAAAAACAGGTGCCTAAGATAGCCAAAAGTCTCGTTAGTGCTCTCTTGAAGTCAAAAGCATTTTTTCCAATCTCTCCTTCATGGTTCCCAACCCACACCTACCTCCTGAGTTTTCCTTTTCCTGCCCTCCCTCAATGGATGAGAGAAAACCATCTACTGTCTAATAATTGTAGTCCTTTCTACATTTTACCATTTAGCAATCCTGGGACCACCTGCCAATTCCAAAGACTCGAAAACTGCTTGTCCCAGGAGAAGGTATATTTTCCCCCAACTATTCTAGAAAATTCCTACTCATGTGCTAGATCTCAGTTGAAATACTTGAAGTAATGACTAAGTATGTTAAAGCCATACTGTTTTAGTATCCTAACTCTGCTATTTAATAGCTGTGTGTTCTTGGGCAAGTTAATGATTCTGTGCCTTAGATTCTTTGTCTATAAGATGGGGAAAAGAATTGTACACACCTCAAATGACTGTAGTGAGATTAGGGCTTAGAACAGTGCAGGCACACCGGAAACCCTACAGGATTTTTAGCCATTACTGATTCAAAGATTTCCACTGACTTTCCAGGAAGAGTGAAAGGCTTCTTTGTGTTACCCACCTAGCTGATAACTGACCAGAGTTAATGGTCTTTATAGCTCTCAACAACTGCTTATATCACTGTATCCACTAGATTATAAGCTCCTTGAAGGAAGTAGGTTCTTGTTTTTATCACTGTATCTTCACCACATGGCACAGGTCCAGGAACAAGATATTCAAACAGTTCTGCTTTACTATAGGTAAATTTGTATGTGATTCCATTTTCAAGAAACTAGGAGAACATTCAAAACTGTGCCCAGGGACTGGAGCTGAGTAGAAGAGCGTAGCATGCATACACCTCAAGCCTTTATCAGTTCCCTCAGCTTACTATTTGTGTTATGAACTACATCCATTCATACTTGGTGTTAAAACTTTCTACCCAATTCCAGATAAACCCACTTCACCACTTCATAATAATTCATAAGGTGTTTCCAACACTCACACAAGGGAAACTCCTGGTCTTTTTCAAGGAAAAGTATCATATTTATTGTAGTATTTAACCATATACCAGGTGTAAAACAGTTCTACTATTTGTTTCTTATCTTTAATGTGTCATTGAGAAGTTTTTAAATGTTATGTCCATATCCCATTTTTCCAATAAGCCCCATGGTTTTTATTGTGTAATTTTTGCATAGTATGGTGATTTTAAGGATATGTCTCCTTATAATAGAACTGTACTTGGTAATCTTGCGGTTAATGGTAAATAACCCTTTCTCTTCTCCATGGACACCTAAGGCTCCTGAAACTGTAGGAGCCCCTATTAGTTATCATAGGCTATTTGAGCTAGCAGTTCTGTCCTACAATTAAAAGCAATAACTATTTATTCATAGCCATCTGCATGCCTGACACTGTAATAAGCAATGAAGATACCATGGTTCATAAGAAGCAATGCTATAACTATTTCAGTCTGGGGCAGGGGGGAGAAAAGTACACTAATTACAACAGAGGCAGGCATATACTATTAAAGAATAATACAAAGGTTTTTTTCTCCTAGACTTCAGGGAGTCAGCAAAGACCTCCCATAGGAAATGTTCTTTCCCAGATCTTTTCACTCCATAATTTCTTTCCTTGCTTGTTTTTTTCTTTGCCTTGTTACTGTACTCGGAGTTACTGGGCCCATCAGCACTGAGAAAAGAGGCAGAACACGGAAGAGTTAATATGGCACAGGTGGGAGGGGAAAAGGCCCTGAGGGAAACAAGATAAACAGCCACATAAAGGAGCCCACAGACATTGGTCAAGGTGAAAAGCAGCTACCATCACACAATGCTGTGTATCTTTCTCAAGCTTCTGCAGGTGACTTCTTCCTCATTCAACATTTGCTAAACTTCTGCTGGAGGCTAGATTTTGAGAGGAGTCTGTCTATTCATCCTGCCTTTTCCAACATCAAAGGTGATTCTTCTTCAAATCGTACTACTCTGGATTGAGCACCATGTCCTCCCTCTTTGTCACCTCCCCTCTATGGCACTCCAGAAATAAGACTCTAGTGGGACCCCCTTCTAGATCATGAAGAATCAAAGAAGACAGAGCAGGGAAGTTTCTTTTCTTAATGCCTCTCTTTCTCTGTTGCTCCCCAACCCCAACTTCAATTCAACCTGGTATTCAAGTTTACAAGATCTGCATCAAATTTAAGAATAATATGAGCACCCCACACCCCCAAAACCCACCAAGTTTTCTTCTATCACTAGGGGTTCCTATTACAGTTTCTCCTTTTCTTTCTATTCAGCCTCCTTGCTTTTTGGAGGGTTGCTGCCAAAAATGTTAGTGCTAGGAAAGACTTAGAATTGTTGTGCCCACCTCCATTATTGAGTTAGGAAAGCTGAAGCCCAGAGGTCCCTCCCAAGGATACAAAATCGAGGACTGAATAATCTAATCCCCACCCAGCATTGGCTTTTCCCCCATATACAAAGAATGAGACTGACTCTACTTGCACCCTGATAAAGAGAAGAGCATTCATCTAAGTTGTACTCTCAGCTGACCTCCAATTGGAGGGTTCTCGCTCTACCAGCCGCTATAGTAGTCACTCCCCTTCCTCACTACCATTGCACCCACCCACCTACTTCTCTGGCTACACTTACGGGTTTTTAGGAGCAAGGGATTCTCCCAACCTAGCTAAGACTGGGCCCTTAATTATCCATCCAAAAACCCCTAAGCAAAGATTATACCCTTGTGATCTCCTGGCCTTTCACTACTCCTGTACATACTCCATGGATGGGTTTATGCCACTGTGACATATCCAAAATCTCCTTGTCCTTCTCCTATCCAGAATCATGTCCCTGTGATCCCCAGAGCTCCACCCTCTACAGGATGGTAGAAACTCCACAGTCCAACTCCACCTTCCTATATCCAACCTTTTTCTTGCTGACTGGTATTCCAGGGTTAGGGGGAGCCCAAGCCTGGCTGACAATGGTGTTTGGGCCCATGTACCTGCTGGCCCTGCTGGGTAATGGAGCACTGCTGGCAGTGATACAGATAGACTCCACACTGCACCAGCCCATGTTTTTACTCCTGGCTACACTGGCAGCCACAGACCTGGGCTTAGCTACATCCATAGCCCCCGGTTTGCTGGCTGTGCTATGGTTTGGGCCCCAACCTGTGCCATACACTGCCTGCCTGGTTCAGATGTTCTTTGTACATGCACTGACTGCTGTGGAATCTGGTGTACTTTTGGCTATGGCCTGTGATCGAGCTGTGGCAGTAGGGCGTCCACTGCACTACTCTATCTTAGTCACCAAAGCCCGTGTGGGTTATGCAGCCTTGGCACTTATACTGAAAGCTGTAGCTATTGTTGTGCCTTTCCCTCTGCTGGTGGCACGATTTGAGCACTTCCATGCCAAGACCATACACCATGCCTACTGTGCACACATGGCAGTAGTAGAGTTGGTGGTAGGTAACACACGAGTCAACAACCTGTATGGGCTGGCACTTTCACTGGCTGTGTCAGGTGTGGATATTCTAGGCATCTCTGGTTCCTATGGGCTCATTGCCCACACAGTGCTGCGGCTGCCTACTCGGGAGGCCCGTGCCAAGGCCTTTGGTACATGTAGTTCTCACATCTGTGTCATTCTGGCCTTCTATGTGCCTGGTCTTTTTTCCTATCTCACACATCGCTTTGGCCATCACACTGTCCCAAAGCCTGTGCACATCCTTTTCTCCAACATCTACTTGCTGCTGCCACCTGCCCTAAATCCCCTCATCTATGGAGCCCGCACCAAACAGATCAGGGACCGACTCCTTGAAACTTTTACATTCAAGAAAAGCCAGTTTTAGTGGACAGTGATGACAATGAAGGCTAGACTAGGATAGAGGTGGCAGGGGACAGTTGGAGGAAATTCTGGAGTCTGGGAGTATGGGTTATGTCTGTTCCATTGTCTGCAATATGACTGCAATAAGAAATATTTGCTGTGAAACTCCTACTAGATACACCACTGGTATCTGAACCCTTTGGCCTACCCATGTGTCCTGCCTAAGGGAGGAGGGCAGGAGGCAGGAGCTACACATTACCCTGCCAGGAAAATAAGGTGAGGAATCATAATAAACAAGATCTAACTGAAATGTATCTTTTTTTCCTACTCCTACACCCATTGTTTTGGCCTAAGTTGAAAAACTAAGCTCCTCTACAGACCCCAAACTTTGGGGGCTTGGTACTGCCACAAAGGGTGGTACTGCCTCTCAAGATAAATGCTTAGGTACTTGTCTGGGACCACAGCCCTCTCTTTTATAAAGCCAGATTCTGTTTTCAGCCTGTCCTCAAGAATGGAGCTATAGAGGCTTATCCTCCACCTTCTGAGAATCTGGAAAAATAACGTACCCTGTGATGCCAATTTGGCCAGAACACTGGTTTTTAAGACATTCCTAAATCAGAGGATCCTCTTGGTCTCGTGTATAATTGTCATTCCTCTTCCCTCACTTCCACCAAATTCCCAAGAATTAATAGCTAGAACTTCTTTCCCTGGGCCAAGGATCCAACTGAAAAAGAATTTGATGTTCTAGAAAATCATTGTAACCACATCATCTACTTGCCCGAAACTGAGCCACTTTTTTGATCTCTTGCCAATCTTCCCTTTTATGCACCCTCAGTCAAGAATGTATACTCCCCAAACAAAATCCTCATCAGCACCCCTATCTGTCCTGGTCAACATCAGTAATAGCACATGATGTCAGTGCAATATGATGAAATAGGAAGATTTCACACTGCTGCAGCTGCCGAAATAGAGGTACTAAAAAGGAAGGGTCACAGTGTTACCCAACAGGAGATTCATTTTCACCTAAAACTGCAGAATGGAAGGAATATTATATAAAGGTCTTACACACCAGCATGGGTTTCAAAATGAGGATAATCTTATATAGAAGGCCAGGAGTCACTGGTGTGGGTCAGAGAAAGCTGCAGGATGCACAGGCAACAAGCAAACTCAAGCTCTCCAAGAAAACTATCTAATCATAGGTACTAGAAATAGCCATAAAGACCTGGAGCCTGGAAAAACCCAACCCACACAGCTCCAACAGCTGGACCAAGCATGATGGGACACAACAAAGACAAGGCAGCTGCAGAACTGAAAAAGCAAATGATGCCATCTCTATGGCCACATGGGATCTCATCAGGTCCTTTACAAAGATCCAAAGAAATAGCTCAGATTTGCATAATTTTCAGATGTTCACACTGAACCCAAGTGGATGAGGAGCATATCTACAATCTCCCCAACTGCTAGTTCAGTCATTCTCAAGACTAATTTTTTTCATGAAGTTCTGAGTTTAAAAGTCCTCTAAGCCATAATTTTGTGGATAACTGTGACAAAATACTGATGAGTTACAATTCTTTAAGATGTCCATGTCCTTCTCTTAAAAGAGATTTATCTTTAATAAATCTGAGAAAATAATTGAGATATGAACAAACATATATGCAGCAAGATGTTTATTACAACATTATAAAGAAATATAAAGAAGTTCCTGTGTGTTATCTCATGTCACACATACATACACACACACCATTTCTTACCATTCCCCTCTGATACATGAAAAGGGAAATCATATGCAGCCAGTATTCATAAGCATTGAATTCTGTCACCCTCCCACCACAGGAAGACTCTTCTAAGGCACCTTCAATCCCTGGTTGTGTACAATTCTCCGAAGTAGCTGGTTCCAAAGCTGTATGTTGTCCAAAGTAAGGAATTTCTTTCTTCAAGCCAAAAATCTATAACCTTGGACATTTGTACTTTGCTCTGCATTAAGACTGCATACATACCATTCTTGTAATGTATTTATAAAGCTTTACTAGCACTCTCTGATGCCTCATAGTAACCTGAGAAGTTTTTTTATAACTTTGGTCCAAAACTTGACCTCAACCATTATGACCCTATTCATAGTCTTTATCTCATTTAGTATAAATATTCATACATTTAACTGAAGAAATGTTTATGAGGTTGATTATAGGGTACTGCCCTAAATCCTGCTGGGGTATTACTTAATATATGATATATATGCTGTATTTTCTTTTTATCAACAAATTCCCAACTCCAAAACATACTGTCTCAAGAAGTTTCAAATAAGAAATTAGGGACTCATCTGATTATCCTTATAGCCTGAGAGAAGTGAAGAGACTTATTAGGGCTCTTTATTCCTCTACAGTCTTTGCTGTCAATACTATTCTGTAGTGCCCAAGAGGTACCTGCAAAGAACCTCATGTTCTCTGGATAAACATTCCCATTTATTCCCCTCATGTTCTCCATTCGGATAACCCTCCAATATTCTGCAGATGATCTGTGCCTCTTTTCCAAGGGGACCCCAGAAACCCTGGCAGCAGGATATAGCCCAAACAACTCAGTTCTTGGGCTTACCAGCTCCATTCAGGACTCAGTTGACATCTGTTTACCTTCAATAACTTTCAGTCTCAGACTCTATGAGCCAAAAGGAAAGAAACTTACTTAATGTCAGTGTACAGCAGTATGAAATTTAGGGAAGCCTACAGACTCACAGTGATAAGAAAGCAAGATAAAGAAGACAGAAGGTATAAGCTTCTGAGGAGGACCCAATTCTTCAGGACCCAATTTTTCCTGAGCCCATCTCTATGAACAAAAATCCTAGATAAATCTTCCTCATCCTATTTCACCAGCAACCCATTATTCTCTTCTCTACCTCATCAACCCACTTCATTGTGGACTCCCCTCAGCATCTACAAGTACTCCATTCTCCATCTCTGTTTATCAGTCACTCTCGATGTCTCTGTACTTCTGCAACTCTGCCTTCTTGCACTGTAAGTTTTATCACTTTTATGCTTACTTTCATTGTGAATGCCTCTTTCCCTCTACCTTTGTCTTACTCATTGAGAATTCTTTTCTGAAGAAAAGAGAGGTACCAATTATACTACACTAAATAATCTCTCCTTATGAAAATAAAAAATGTACTAAAAGGAAGTGACTTGGTTTCACTTGTCTTAACATGAAATTTGAGGTTTCTGATTTGTTCTGTTGTGGCTTTTCTCCCATCCTGCCCATTTCCTGTTAACTAAGCCACCATGTACTTTCCATCTAGCATACATCTCTCCCACCACACAACGTGAACAGAAGAACATGTTGATTTCTCCCTTCACCAAAAGGAATTATTGTTTAATGGCTTAAGTTAGAATCAAGATGACTTAGATTTGAATCCTAGATATTCTACTAACTCACTGTATGCCCTGAGCTAATTACTCAACTTTTCTGAGGTCTTTCTTCAAAGGATCAACGGTATCTGGCATAGACTCTAGCATAAAAAAGCTCAACAAATATTTGATATATTTGATATTAACTCCCCTCCTGAAAAATAGGACAAAGCTCACTGTCAAATATTTGCTCAAAGACCTAATACCCACATATTTAGCAATACTTTCCTCTGAGGCCAGTTACATCTTTTTTGGGAAATTTTTCTTGACAACACTCTTTCCTACCACAGTAGAACCCTTCTCTGGGCCCTACCTTCATATCACCTCCACCAGCTCATTAGACAGCTAACTTTATGGGATAGCTCTATACTCTGGATCAAGTTAGGGAAGGACACTCCCTATACGCAAGAGGTCTTCATGTGTACAAAGGACACTTGCCACAGAGACTGAGAGAACTCTTTGGACAGATAAGGTACGGAGTGGGAGAATAGTTACCAGGCTCTATCTTCTCCAGTAAGATACTAGGTTGAGACCTCTGGACAAAGACATAAGGAAAGATAACAGGTAAGAGTTGGAGTGGGAGAGAAGCAACTAGACACAAATCAGCCTAAGACAGAGTGAAGAACATAAAGAATTTCCCTCAAATTTACTTGGGCATTTCTGATTTCCTGAAAATTCTCTCCAGTTACTAAGGCAACATTATCCCAATTAGAGTCTTATCCTCCACATTGTCGATGCTCAGCATGCCACCCACCTACACACATGCCTGCTTTTCACTGTACTTATAACTCACCCATTAATAATGGGTTTCAATCTAGGCTGCATACTAAAATGGTTAAAGAAGCTTTTAGAAACCGTGCCCAGGCACACCCAGATCAATTAAATCAGAATCTCTGGAATTAGGAGATAGACAAACATCAATAATTTTTAACATTCCTAGATAATTCCAATGTGTAACCAAAGTTGAGAACCACTGCTTGGATCTAAGTTGAAGCTATATTTTCATGTCCTTCAGGATCCCTATTCAACCTCACAAAGAAGTCTTATGCAGCTAAATAGACAGTAAATTGCTTCAGGAAGGCTACTAAAAGGAGGAAAGCCCTGATCCTGTCTCCTTAGAAGACCAAGAACTACACACATAAACATATCCTAAAAGATACCTACATTTTCCTCCCTTAAAGCAGGAGGATGAATAGGTCACTCAGGAATATGAACCACAGGCTGTAGTGAAGCTAAGAGAGTTACTGTCCTCTCCTATCCAAGACTCCATCACCTAGCAGGACCTCTATGACCTCACGAATAATAGGTCAGAGCCCAAGGCCTGGGTCCTCACCTTGCGGGGCAGCTTGGGGTTTCCGCAGCAGCCACTGCCCTACCCAATCCTTCCCACACCCCACCATGTTGGTTAGTAACCCCCACCTGCTAACACTGGATGAAGCTGACGCTACCTGGACCCTCATCAAGGATAAGGTGGGTAAAGTAAGGAAGCTAAAGAGGAAGTCAAAGTATGACCCAGATGGGTCTGAGCAGCTTGTAAGTAGGAAAGGGTAATAAGTCTAAAACAACAGTAAAATAACATTTTCTCAGTGCTTGCTTATGTGTCAGGCTCTGGGGTAAAGTGCTTTGCACAAATCATTTCATATAATCCTAACTGCAAAATTATTAAGAAAAGTTCCTCAAAAAGCAATGTATAGGGAGCTATGAGAGCAGAGAACAGAAGCAGGAAGTCAAAGATAGAACTTGGAAGGTCAGGAAGGTGTCCTGGAGAGTGACATTCTGGCTAGAGAAGAAAGAATTATTTACACAAAAAGGAAGAGAAATAGCTGGCACATAAAAGGTACATATTATGAATGAGTTAATGTGCAGGTGGATGGGAAGTGAATAGTATACTAATTAAAGGTAAAGCATATGGATCCCTATTCAACCTCACAAAGAAGTCAAATGCTCATTTGCAATCTGCAGTCTTCTACAGCAAAGTAGTAGTCGTGAAAAGGAAGGCAAAGAGGTATAGGGGATGATCATGAAAAGTCCTTTAAACTTCCTATGTGATCTAGAACTTTACCTTAAACCCCATAACAAATATTCTCTCCACCTTAATTCCAACAAAGTGAGAAATTTGGGTTTGAGCCAAATGTGTAAATTTTAAGGAGCAAAAGAGATCATAACTGTGTCTGGGATGCAGGTGTCCAATAAGTCCCACCAGATTACTTGTCAGCTAAAGGATAGATAGCTGCAGTTTTCTCAGCTTGGAGAATCAGGTTATGGCTATGTGATTTGATGGGAAATGTATTTAAAGCATTCAATAGAAGCTAGTCTGCAAAGCTTAAACCATCTTAAAGCAATGTCTACCAGACTCAAAACAGCCTTAATGGCAGGTAGCTACCATTTCCTGGGAAGCTGCTCACCACAAAGATCAGGGAAGTGGAAATGAAAGTGCCAAGGTCTTGCCAAGTTTTGAAAGTAACTGATTTCAGCAAGGCAGAAGGCTGAATCTGGACTAGTCTAATCAGAATTAGAGTAAAAGTAAAAGGGGTAATTCCACTATTAGAATGCTATACCATCTCTAAGTAGGAAAAGAAAAAAATAAAATAAAACCTCACTATACTATTTAAATGGAAGATCAGAGTAGAGATGTGCAGGTTAAGTCACCAGTGATACGTGGCAAATTTAAGGAACAGGGTAGGGTACCTTTGAGTGACCTTGTTTCTTGTCTGCAGAAATGATGACAATTTACTGGGTACCTTGTAAAATATGTGGCTAAACAGAATGTGCCTCAAGAACTCCTCCCCATTCAGCATTCCAAACAAAATATAACTAAGAAGATCATTTTCTACCATCACTTTCCTGAGATGACCCTAGGAAACCTAAATTTATACCCTTTAAGGTCTGTACTTTACCTTAGTTCAGTAGTAGCAGAAAAAAAATAGTCTCAAATGGTGACTCTACAGATATGTTAGATTTGGGGGCTGGGAATAGGGAATAAAGTATAGCACTTTAAGCACTGGGCTCAAATATGAAGGAGACTCAAAAGAGGAATTTTTATCTACCCTTGCTCTCTAGCTGAATAGAGAGCCAGAAGTCTTAGCCAGTGAAAACTTTTAATGGATTAAGATAACAACAACTAAGTACAATTACTAAAGAGGATCCTATAGGTCATGAAGTCTGCCATACTTTCTAATAGCTGGGTTACCAAGCCCAAAAGAAAACCCAGACAAAAAGGAAATAAACAGGGAACTTAAGTGCATGCTGGAACTAAAATTATAAAGATGAGGATTAAACTTCCTAAAACAACTTATCCTCTACAACTAGGGTGAAAAGTATATTACTAAGAGGTACTTGACATACTTTATAGACAGAAAATGGACATTATGAATCTATTTCTGCACATGCATTCTTGGCTAATGTAACCAATCACCTAGGAATGATCCTTGAAATTTCTTTTCCCACACCACTTGAGACCAAATTCTACTAGTCCTATGACCTAAATATAGTAATATTTTCTCCACATTATTTTAGTTCAGGGATTCATCATGTTTTGCCTAGAGTATTTCAATACTTTATATGACATCTCTTATTTTATGCCTTCCTGTAACAATCAGCTTTCTAAAACACCTATCTGGCCCTGTCCCTCTTACCCAGAGTCCTTCAAGTGGCTCCCCATTACCCTCAGTATAAAATTCCAATCACTTATGAAATGCATGCACACAAGGTCTTTCATAATCTAGTTTCTGTGTGCCCATCCCTCCTCATACTTTACATGTAAGTATCATGAAATTATGTGTTCCTTTACGTCCCTCGTGGTTTAAAAGTTCAGAGTTTTTCTCATTGGCTGTCCCTTCTTACTGGAATGACTATTTTCCTATCTGGTTAATTCTTTCAAAATTCAAGTATTATCACCTAGAAACCTTCTTTGATCCTCTTTCTAGCAAAGACAAAGGTTGTTAGGTCACTTCTTCTCTTCTTCATATCTTGTTATTACTTCACTTAGCTGACTACTTACACTTGTCTCCTTCATTAGACTGAGCTATACTGGACAAGAACAGTGTCTCACTCTTACCTGTATCCTAGTACCTAACACATAGTAGACATGCTGCAAGAGAGAACTGGTGGATAAGCAGTAAGTATAAGTCTGGGCATGTAGAGATGTAACTGAACAGGAAACAGTGGGAAGGTCAATCTGGAGTAGGCTATCAGTTAACTCCTGACCCTAACTCAGTAACTCACTTATAAACTGGCCACCTACAGGTCATCGAGGAGCGCTTTGGGTCCAATGTAGTGGCAGTACCTTTCCTGTCGGATGCAGCCTGCTATGACCTACTGGGTGTGCTAGTGAAACAGTCCCGCTCAGCCCACTCCCGCCTGGCTTTGCCAGGTCGGCAGGGCCGGAGGGCACTAAAGCCAGTGGGACCACTACCAAACCTCCTAGAACAGGCAGGGTCTGAGGGTGTCTTTTCCCACTGCACTCGGGAATACTCACCAAATGGACGAGCAGAGATAGCCTATGAAGAGATGCGACTGTTGGATGGGCAGCCCTGCCGAATCCGCCTACATATGGGTGGCCTGCGTAAGAAGGTTGCCTTCCTGTTGCTGCCACCAGGACAGGTGAGCCTACAGCAGACTCTTCCCTGGCTCCGAAGCACCCACAGCATCTATGTCATCTATCAGGTCTTCTCCTGCTCCTGGCTGCAGCTAGGGCTGTTACCTACAGCCCGTGAGCCCCAGCTGCTCCGGTTACAGCGGTCATTGCCTGTTGCCTTCTCCTGCCTCAAGTTTTCATTGCAGCCCAAGGGTGTACTGGGACCACAGAAGCCTCTAATCAAAGACCCACTGTCCCATGGAGCCAACTGGGTCAGACCCAACCTCAGTTTCATACCAACTCTGGCCCCCACATCAGCACCTGCTGACCCCCCAGAAACTGCTGATGTGCCCCCACCTGTCCCAGCCCCAGCTACACCTCCACCCCAGGAAGGGCCAGAGGGCAGACCCACCAGATTCTCTTACAAGGGCCGAAACCCCTTCCGGAGAGGGCCCCAGATGCTGTCAGGTACTGCTAAAGGAAGTGAAGATGAAATGGGTGGGAGGGACAAGATGGGAGAAGGATGGGACCTGAGGAGTATAGCCCAGGAATATGTGGGTAACCCAAGACTATGCACAGGTCCCTGGTGCAGGGAATGGAGTGAAGGAGCCAGGGGTGGGTGAGATGGAAGCATGGCCCTGGTGAGGGGGTGGTAATAGCATGGGGGACCAGAGGGTGGGACTAGGGAGGCAAAAAGACCAGGGCATGAGTCAAGCTGTTACTATCCCCAACCCTGGCAGAGAACTGGCTCTTCAGCCCCCGCAGCCCCCCACCAGGAGCCCAGGGTGGGGGCCCCGGGGATCCCGATCGGCACTCCATGTCCCTGCCCCTGCTGCAGGGTCTGTCCTCGGAGTTCGACAGCGACGACTGAAGCTGAGGCGAGAGATGCAGGGGGCAAGGCCCCCAAGATCTGGCATAGGGATACTGGTTCCCAATAAACATCAGCTGCTGCTCCCCAGAACCTGGACTTATGCTGCTTCTTCATTCCGGGGTCCAAAGAACAGAGAGTTTTCCCACTTTTTCCCTAGGCTTCAAGTCCTCTCACCAGCTAAGGGCATAAGAGATACCTTGAAACCCTGGCATCGATGTCATCACCAGAGAAAAATACCCCTGATCACCTCCCCATCTATGTACAACCTTTTTGGGGTCCTAGCCCCGTAGATAAAGGGTGGGAAAGAAGAATGAGCACAGAATAGAGATTTCCCTTTTATACATATTGCAACAAGTTCTCCATAAAACATTTATCTGAAATAAATTAAAAAGTTCTTTTGCCACTGCCTCCAAACATAAAAAGGAGCCTGTGCCTTGGCCTCAGCCTAGGCCACCTATGGCCCTGATTGTCCATGGAAGAAAATTAAGGATTGAGGGGTCCAAAGCCTGAGATGGGAGGACCAGATCCCTCCTCTGAAGTATCCAACAAGAAAGGCGAAGTTACAGCATGGGCCTGGGAGATGGCAGCCAACTCCTTGAGAAACTCAGGGAAAATAACTGCACAGTAGACAGCATTCTTGACACGAAGAGCCTCACCTTGGCGCTCAGGGGCCCCACCCCGGGGGAGTAGAATTGGAGTTGAAGCCCCAGGGGAGCCCCCACCTAGGCCAAGTCCTGCTCCGTCTCTCCCAGGCTGAAGGACCTGTGCCGCCTGCCGGGCCCTGGTTGGACTGTGTGCGTGCCGCAGGAGTAACTCTCCCAAGGATGGCCTCCGGCTCTTCACTGAGAATAAACAGGGTTATCAAGGTGCTAGTATCAGGAAACCTATCTTAGTCTGAAAGAGTAGATTCCCCTGCCCCCAACCCCCAGGTTCCTGGACTTCTCCACTAGGGTTCTAAGAAAATGGAAGGACAAGATGGAGCAGAAGTGAACCTCAAATTCCATTTCCTGTTCCATCCTTGAAGATGACCCAGGACTTTAGAGGGAAGGCATTCTCTCTCATTCTAGCACCAAAAGGCTACCTGTCAAGCCTTTAATTCTCTACATAGCTTCCCCATCCAGTCAACCATCATCCTCAGACTTAACTAGTCAACACCTGAGCCACTTCATATCCAGCTGTGATCTCCTCCTTCCCCATGCCACTTCACCAGGAAGGATTCCCCTTCTTTCTAATCACTATTTATTTTCAGTCTATAACATGCCCTTACTTCATGCTTTCTATCACCCTCCAAAACTAGAGTCAACTACTTCCCCTTCCTATGCAGACCTATAACACCTGACACACATCCTCTACTCCATCAATACTCACAGGGCTTATATGTGCCATCATAGTTCAGGGACTATTTCATTTCTGTCATACACCACTCTCCCTCTAAGATCTATTTTCTGGTATGACCATTTCAACATTCACCAGTCCCTGTCCTATACCCACAAAAACCTTCCTCCCACTGGTTGTGGTCAGACAACTTTATGTTGGTTTAGACTCAAACAAACCTTCAAAACACTGTCTTCTCTCTAATTTTCTAGAGGATTCCTAGGTCTGGACCCATGATCATTATCTAGCTTGGACTCTAGCCTCTAGATTATGATAGCAGTTTCCATTTCCAATCTCTAATATCATCTTCAGAGACACTATTAAATTTGGCATTCAGAAGCACTCACAACTAAGCTCACCTCCTGTCGTTTATTCTCAAAACTCTCCATACCCCACCTTACCTTTGCATCTGCACCTACCTACTTGGAACCCAACAGACACATTACATGCATTTATAGCTCTGTCTCCTTACATTTTATTCTATCTTATGTTTCATTTTATTTTCATCCTTTCTGACTTTTACTCTCTCCACTTCTTTGGGAAACCTCCTCTGACTTGCTCTCCACTGACTTCCCATTTTACTGCCCTTATCTGAACATACTTTAATAATTTATTTCAATGTCTTCTACCTCATGCACAAATCTGAGCTTATGAACTTAGACTGTCTTATCTACCTTTATATCCCTGGTTCTTCCAGGAACCCCAGTACTAAAACTGTAAAAGTAAGAAATAGTCACAGTATAATAGACCATTAGGAAATCATGCTAAGTAATTTCAACAAGGTCTTCACAGCTGAGCAATAACCCTTGTGATAGCCTCTTCCCAACTCATACATGCTTATCCTTAAGCCTGCATTTCATCTCTGCTCTCAGCGTATCATTTTTGCCTCCAATTTCACTAGAAAAGAATGACATGAAATCCCTAACATCTTCCTCCACACTTCACAACTCCATTGGTACATGTAATTTCCACATTTTTCTCTTCACGTTTGCCCAAAAAGGTGGGGGACCAACCTTTTCAAGCCCAAAGTTAATTTTTTTTCCGAGTGCTCAATTTCATTATTTCTACCACCTTTGGAACCTTGCTCCATTACTATATTCCTCTAGTCACTGTCTATATTGTATGCTCTCTGAAGGCAGAGATCATATCTTATACTGCCCTGAATTCCCTGTTCCAAAAACAAAGATCAGCAATATGTCAAGTGTTCAGATACTTGTTAAAGTAAATATCTCTATTTAAAATTCCATTTTCTCATTTAATTCTTCCTTTCTTATCCCCACAACCACTCATCAAATTCTGCCAACATATCTATTCCATTTCTACCTTATCAAATGTTTCTTTTCTTTTCCACTATTCTAATTCAAGCCTTGCTGACCACTTTTGCATTATGACAGAGCCTCCTGACTCTTCTTGCTAACTTCCTTCTCCTAGTTCCAATTCACCTCTGCTAACTTACCCATTTCTCCACTTCCGATTTAAGAACCTCCAGTTTCTTAAATACATTTCTCAACTTCTAACCAGCCCAATTTCAGCTTGGAGAACTTTCTGCTCTGGCCAAATATTTCCTGCCTTATCACCAACTGTTCCATCACCTTCTAAATCCCCTACTCCAACTACACATACACAGTCCAGGATATCTCCTGAACAAAACAATAAAGACACTCTCCCCCTTTGCCTACCTAAATCCTACTGTCTCTTAAGGACTATGTTAAATATCACATCCTTTGTAAGGTCTCAAAATATCTCAAGCTGTGGACTACTATGTCTGCTTTCCTGTCCATTTAAAATTTCCTGTCCATTTAAAAGCTGGTTTTGCTAATACTGCTGATTGGGCTCTTAATTGACAAACCAATGTTGTAGCCTCAGAATCAATGCCTGAGGACAAACATCAAGGCTCTATTTTCTACAGTTCTCTAGTTCCTGGCACAAGGTTTCACCTTGAATAAGAGCTCAGCTAACCTGGGCTAAGGGGTTATCTAGGAAGGGTAGGGAGAGGGGTGGTGGGACAGGCCTCACCTAGGGGATCGGAGCGGCGGGGGGCAGGTCCTGCTGTGGGACCCTCAGCCCAGTCCAACTTGCCACGGGCAATGAGGTACTTCTTGGCTTTGGACAGTAGTGCTGGGAAGTCCTCCTGGGAGGCCGCAAAGCTCTCAATCTTATTCTTCACAGAGCCCAGCACCTATAAAGCACAACTTTATGACACTTCTGGTGGCTCTAGACTGACAGTCCTTTCTAGTCCCACTGAGCCTATTCCCAGCCCACCCAGGGTCACTCCAGCTGCGGGCCTGGCCCACCATGGAGCCTGGACGCACCCATGCATGCATGCATCGCACACCTGCAGCAGGGACTTGACACTGGGCTGGAAGACCATGTTGGTGTTGAGCAGGAAAGAGCGGAGCAGGGGCTGGGGGTGACAGGCCAGCTGGGCCACCAGCCCCGTCAGCAGGAAGTTGACATAGACGGAGTTCTGCAGCATATTCTCGAGTTTGGCAAAGAGCACAGCCATGAAGGGGCCTGGGGGAGGGGTGGGCACAAGGACACAAGGCCTGAACACAATGCATAATGCACACATTCCTCCCCAAAACAAGAGATCCCCACAGGATGAAAATTATTTGTATGTCAGTCCTATGACCACCTATTCTGGAGGAAATAAGGTGGCAGACACAACATGGACCGCAAGAGTCCAAATGCCAGCTTTATATACATCTGAGCTCTCAAGAGTCAGATCTTAGGCTCTGGAGTCATAGAAATATCATTTCAGATTTTAGTTTTACCCTTTACTAGTTATATATTACTGAATAAGTAAGAACTCTCCAAACTTTAGTTTCCTACTTGGTAAAATAAGAAAATATACCTACCTCATAAGGTGATTAAGAGGATCAAAGAGATATCAATGTAAAGTATTAAGTCTAAGATCTGACAAATTTTATGTGTTTGATTATAACCATAAGCCACAAAAAAAATCTTAGTTTTTGAAAAGCTTCACCCAAGAGGATGAAGAATGACTAGGTAAAGACAATAATTAGGACCAAAATTCAGAATCAGGTCCCACACAAGACAGAAGAACATTAAACCTGGTAAGAAAGGAAGCAAGAAAAATGTACAGCCAAGACAAACAGATTATATTTAGAGGAGAAATCTTTGGGGGACCAGAAAAAACATGAGCTCTGTCTTTCAGGAGCCAGGAACCAAGGAGGTAGAATAGAAATCTGCAGTAAAAGGAGAGTTTAGTTCGAGGATATAGTAAACAGACTCTTTGGAGGAAAAGAAGATAACAAAAGGGGATCAGTTTTATTTGTAAGAGAGACAGTCTCAACTAAAACACATCACTAGCACTAGATCTAGATCCATTAGTCTTTCTGATCAGGGGTTTTGGAGAAAAGAGAGTATATCTAAGAACTGTACTGTGAATTGAGCCAAAATTACAATTAAGGGCAAGAGATGGTGAATACTGAAAAAGATCTAGGTTCCCACAACTAGCCTTGGCTCAAAGACAACTAACTAGCTTAACAGGGTCCTAAGGTAACTCATCACTTTGTTTTTCTGTTCTTCTCATTTCCTGGGAGTTTCTTATAAGAAATGATCCAAAAAGCTCAGATGAGTTTACAAAAAAGAAAAAAGAAGCTTCAATTAATATTTCAAGACTACGGTAAAATCTGCACACTACCTCCTATTGGTACTGAGCCAAGAAGCAAAGCATAGCTTAAATAAATGGAAAACTATATTTTCTATAGTCTCTAAAACAAGGAAGTTGACTCCAGAGCAGAAGTCCCATGGGCAGGACAGAAGCATATTTCAGGCCCAGTATGACAATAATTAACCAAGGCATAACAACTTGACTACAAACAACCGTAAGATGAGTGGCTGCCCAATTTACATCAGTCATGCACCCAGAGTTGATAATTCTAGTGAGTAGCTACCACTTGTTGAGCTCTCACAATGTGCCATTATTACAATAAGTGATTTACACACACCAATGGCAAATATGAGATGTTAATGTATGCCTCACCAAAGTCTGTGGTCTAAATTTTAACGATCACAAAGCTTCAGAGATTTTGTTTGTTTTTCTTGGAGTCGGGTATGGAGTAAGGATTAGAGACAGATGAGGGCTACACATGCTTTAACAGAAACAAAGGGGAGTCAGCCCAACCACTCAGGTCAAGACTAGCTCCAGGAACATTCCAGAAAACCCAGAAGGGTTCATTGGGAGTTCAGGGCCATGCTTTGTCATTTGCCCTCAATGAGGTATTTTACCATTTCTGATTCTGTCCTTACTACTAATCATAAATCCATAAAACAGTCTTATTGGACAGTCAAGGCAACCAAGAAGGTCCAAGGGCAGTGGACAGAAGAACTGATCCCTTATTTGAAGAGACAGGAAGGAAGGAGCTGAATAGGGTAGGAAAAAACAGAAGAACTAACCTTGGGCCACAGTAGAACTGACAGAAGACTCAACACCCAGACAGATTACAGGTGGGAATGACACAGAACAGAGGTTTATAGGTGCCTCTCAAAAAGGACAGCACATATGTTCAAATATTGTTATGATTCACCAGAAAACACCAAACATAAAATATACTAATAACAAATCCCAGGAAACAGCCAGACTAGGGGAAGAGAAGGAACATGCACAAAGGACAGACATACAAGGCTCAAACATAAGTCAATACTCAAACCAGCACAAGCATGGAAGACACAGACATATACAAAAACACAATTATGACATGATATGTATCTGGAAGGGACCCAAGCAAAATGGATGAGGGGTAGGCAAGTATACAGAAATGACATAGCCAAGAAGTCTCAGAAATCAGCACAAACATGTTGAGAACATGCAAAAAGTACACAAAAGGGAAGGCCTAAGCTAAGTAGCTTACCAGTGAAGGGCTGGCTCGGCAGCTGGTTGAGAGTCCGCAAAGGGCTGCTGAGGAAGGGGCCAGGGGGTTCAGGGGGACTGGTGAAGCTCTCGTAGGCCTCCTCCTCCTCAAGAGGTAGTGGAGGCTCTAGGGGGGATTCTGAGCCAGCTCCACCATTGCTCAATGCCACCTCCAGCTCCCGGAGCTCTTGCCCAAAACTCTCTAGTCCTGCTATGCCCTCAGAGGTGCCCTCTAACAGTTCCCCAGCTCCCTTCTGTGGCACCAGACGTGGCACCAGACGAACCTTCTTGGCCCCCTCAGGCCATGGTCCTGGCACCCCATTGAGTTGGGGAGGGGGCAGGTGACCAGGGCCCTCCCCTATGCCCCCAGGCAGCCCCCTACTCCCTAGTTCCTCCTCCTCCCCTTCCCCCCCATTGTCCCTGTCCTCCTCAGGTAGTAGGCTGCGTTTCTTAGTCCGGGAGCCAAGAGGATTGGGCTCAGGAGGGGGCCGCTCGCCATCATAAGGGGCAGACCAGGTACGGCAGGCTCGGACACAGCGGTCCACACCACGGCGCGCCTCACGCAGATACTCCAGGTAATTGTCTTCCAGCTCACCAGGCTCCTCTGCAGGGCTGGGACGTCGGCCAGGGCTGGAAGCTGGGGATTTAGCAAGACCTGGTGAGTGAGGTGCTGGGCCTGGCGACTCAGAGCCACCCAGACTCTGCTGCCGAAGGAAGAGAGCCAGACGAGATGGTGTAGAGGGCCGAGGCACTGTCACCACAGAAGAGGAATCAACACTTGGGCTTCCAGGGCCTTCAGAGGGGAAAAAGAAAACATAAGAGTAATCAAGGAGACATACATACAAGATATAAGATACCAAGGGAGACTAATAAAGAAAGCAATGAAGAGGCAGAAGCATGGAACCCATTTATATAGCTGACTCTCCAACCTCTAGACAAACCTTTCCCTTATCTGCCACCCCTTTTCACCACCACCACCACCAAAGAATGAAAACAGGAAAAGTAAAGGACTGAAGTGAAGGAAAGAAATAGCTTAGCCTAAGAATCCACTCTAAATTTCTTTGGTGAGTTCACGAATCCTCTCCCTGCAAGACAACTCAACATATACTAATAACAAATCCCAGGACCTCCCCAAAAAAGGAATGCCACTCATGTTCACCTCCCTCCCCTCACCCTAGCCCCACATTCTTGCTAGGCTCCCCCAGAATCCAGGCCATACCCGTGATGTCCTCCCTTCTCCCTGCCTCTCTGGTAGGCCCACCTCGTGCCCACGAGGCATGCTCTGGATGAGGTGGGCTGGAGGCATGGTGCCGACAGCAGCGTGGGATTAGGGAGAGAAACTTGTCAGCTGCTCGTCCATAAAGATCCACATCACGCACAGCTGGCTTCTGGCTCAGCATCACGTGGTTACACGGGACAAGATACCTGGAAAAGAAAGCAGAAAGGGAACATGGTAGATAAGAAAGGAAAGAGAGTGCCTGGAAAAATAGGACAATGGAACCAAATGGCTAAGCAAGGCTCCAAAAGGATACTCATGAGCTACCCCAATACAGCCCATCACCCAAGCAATGTGCAAGGCCCTAAGGGTCCACCATCCCTCCTCGCTGCCCCCAGAGGTACCTGAGAACCAACTGCAACAGGACATCCTCACAGCTGAGGTTCAAAAGGGTCCTGAAGAGACTCAGAGAGACCATGCAGAGCTGGGAGGAAGAAAAGAGGGACTCAACATAAGAGCTCTCTACTCTCCAAAATATTCACTAAATGAGAACAGCCTTCCCCCAGCCCCAGGCCCAACCAACCACTTCTAGAGCAACAAATGTGCACAAGGCCTGGCACATAATAGTTATTCAAGTATTAACTAGATGTTCACAAGATCTCTGGCAAGACTTCAGTGTTCACATATAAAAATGAACCATGTGTCAGACACAATGAATTTCTACAGGCCATATAAATATCAGCAGATTCTCTGGCTAGGTATACCTGTCAGCTGAAACTCCAGCAATATTTGAATGAAAGCCCCAAAAAAGAAACACTAAGAAATACTGTGACAGAATGAATGAGTGACTGAAAGGAAAGAAAGCAATATAGTAACCAAGTGAATGACTGTCAGCTGAGACTACAGCAAAAAGCCTTCCCATAAGAAACCAGAGGGAACCTGGAAAAATCCCAACTGGGAAGTGGGTGGGGCTGTGAACAAGGAGTCTTGAGTCACTCTCCAACTTCAGTGCCTCTCAGAAGACAGGATAAAGAAAAGCTCAAGGACAGCTGACAGGAAAAGGAAAAGTTGGTGGGTCCAGAGCAGGGAAACTTTTTGTTTTAGAAAAGGAAGGATTGTTCATCTCTGGCTAGGCAAAAAGACCAAATCTATGTAAGCTCTCCCTCACTTCTCTGAATCCCCATAGTACTCTATACTTCCCAAGGCAAGTATGTCAGATACTTTGAGCTCTCTCAAGACAACTAAATGAACCTTCTTTGTCTAGAGCACTATCTGTATAGATTAGGTACTAATTGTTTGCTAAGTGACTGGGGGAATTAAAAGCCAACCAAAAGCCACAAGCCGGTAAAGTGGCGCATGCCTGTAATCCCAGAGGCTTGGGATGCTGAGACAGGAGGATTCCAAGTTCAAAGCCAGCTTCAGCAATGGTGAGGCACCCTAAGCAACACAGTGAGACTCTGTCTCTAAATAAAAAAGTATAAAATAGGGTTGGGGATGTGGCTCAGTGGTCGAGTGTCCCTGAGTTCAATCCCAGGTACCACAAAAAAAAAAAAAAAAAAAAAAAAAAAAAA
>NW_026000174.1:19176385-19217092 GCF_001458135.2 Marmota marmota marmota
ACTAAAAAAAAAAAAAAAAAAAAAAAAAGCCACCACATAATAGGAAAAAGATGAGATAGCAGTTTACATTTTGGACAGCGTGGATAATCGGGAGGCTTATCCTAAATGACTAATTTGACAAGCAATAAAAAATTAAGACTCACTGGAAAGCAGTTCCTCAAAAATGTCCACATCTGAACCTGTAAATATTCTGAACCTATAAATATTTTTAGCTTACACAGCAGAAGGAAATTTGTAGATGTGATTGAAATTATGAAATTTGAGATGGGGAGATTACCCCACATAATGTAGGTGTGTCCGATCAAACCACAGGGGAGAAAAAAAGCAGGGAATCTTCCAGCTGGGTCAAAAAGAAAAGTGAAACAGCACTGCTTGGTCTGAAGATGGAAGAAGGAGATCAAGAGCTGAAACACTGGTAGGCTTTGCAAGCTGAGAATGGTCTTCAGTGGACAGTCAGCAGGAAAACACAGATCTGTCTCAAAACAAGGTAATTAATTCTGCCAACAATCCAAACATGTCCTCCAGAACTATAAAATAATTTTTATTTGTTTTAAGCCACTGAGTTTGTGGTAATTTTTTAAAACAGCAATAGGAAACTAACTCAGATAATTAGGCACATTGACTGACTTTAAGGCACAAAAGACAGGCTATATAAGTTACAAAGTCAGTTCAACAACATCAAGCTTGAAAGAACAAGATAGTGAAAAGGAGAGCACCTATATTTTTAACATGGGCATCTTGTAATCACACAAGAGTTTTGATCTCAAGAACAAGGAACACAAAGAAGAAATACCCTAAGAACACAAAAGGCTTAAGATCAAAGATCAAATGGGAGACTAACAGAAATAACTACCATGGATTAAAGACAATAACAAATAATTGAAGAAGTTAGGATAAGATATCACAAAAAGAAAATGGACAGATCCCAACACAGGGAGAGAAAAAGAACCTGAAGAAGAAAATCAATTGTCTCTAAACATAAACAGGGCATTACATGAGGCCAAACAGAATATGACCATGACTTAACTATGGCATAATGAGAAATAAACCTCTTTGTTATCTTTGTAAAAGTGAACTTTTGACATCTATTCCCTATTGGTTTCCATCAATAAATGTTAAACCAAAGCACATATTGTAATTACTTTTTGGAGCATTTTTAAAATGTACATGCCCTACAGAATTAATATTGTTAAAACGGCCGCATTACCAAAAGCAATATACAGATTCTATGCAACCCTCATCAAAATATCAATGACATTCTTAGCAGAACTAGAAAAAACAGTCCAAAAATCAATTCTCAAAGCAATTCTAAGCCAAAAACGCAATGTTAGCAGCATCACAATACTTGACTTCAAATTACACTAGAGAGCCTCAGTAACAAAAACTGCATGGGACTGGCATAAAAAAAGACACATAGACGAATGGTACAGAATTGAAAAAAAAAAAGAGAGAGATAATCCATACAGATATTGTTATCTGACCATTGACAAAGTTTCCGAAAACGTAAACTGAAGAAAAGGTAGCCTTTATATACAATGATACTGGGGAAACTGGTCATCTATATGTAGATGAATGAGACTAGATTCTTATCTCTCGCCCTGCATAAAAGTCAACACAAAAATGTATCAAAGACTTAAGAATTAGACCAGAAACTAGGCAAAACCTAGAAGAAAACATAGGATCAACTCTCCAACATACAAGCAAAGCAATAATTTTCTCACTAGGACCCCAAAAGCTCAGGAAGTTAATGTCAAGAGTTAATAAATGGGATGGCATCAAATTAAAAAGCTTCTGCACCAAGCCTATAATCCCAGTAGCTCAGGAGGCTGAGACGGGAAGATCACCTAGCCTCAACAACAGTAAGGCACTAAGCAACTCAGTGAGACCCTATCTCTAAATAAAATACAAAATAGGGCTGAGGATGTGGTTCAGTGGTTGGGTGCCTCTTAGTTCAATCCCTGGTTCAAAAAAAAAAAAAAAACAGAAAAAAAAGTTTCTGCATAGCAAACAAAACAATTACAAATATGAAGAGAGAAAATTTTTGCTAGCTGCTCTTCCAACAGAAAATTAAAATTTAGAATACATAAAGAACTCAAAAAACCTAACACCAAAACAAGCCTAAATAACCCAATTAATAAATTGGACAAATAATAAATGGGCAAATAAACCAAACTTCTCAAAAGAAGAAATACAAACATCCAACAGATATATGAAAAAATGTTTAACACTGTTAGAGAAATGAAAATCAAAACTAAACTGAGATTTCATTTCATTCCAGGCAAAATGGCAGTCATCAAGAATATAAACAATAAAGATATGCGTGGTGGCGCACACCTATAATCATAGCAGCTTCAGAGGCTGAGGCAGGAAGATCTAAAGTTCAAAGCTAGCCTCAGAAATTTAGCAAGGCCCTAAGCAACTCAGTGACAGCCTGTCTCTAAATAAAATATAAAAAGGGCTGGGGATGTGGCTCAGTAGTTGAGCACCCCTAGGTTCAATCCCCAGTAACAAACAACAACAACAACAAAAAAAGAGATTATAAACAATAATATCCTGCTACTTTGCTGAATTCATTTATGAGTTCTAGAGGTCTTCTGTGGAGTTTTTTGAGTCTTCTAAAAAATGCTGGAGAAAATGTGGAGAAAAAGGAACACAGTCAAACTGCTGGTGGGATTATAAATTAGTACAACCACTACGAAAATCAATATGAAGGTTCCTCAATAGACAAGGAATGAAACCACATATTATACAGTTATACCACTCCTCAGTATTTATCCTGAAGAATTAAAGTCAACATACAATAGTGACACATGCATACCCATATTTATAACAGCACAATTCACACACAAAAAGTCAAATTATGAAAAAAGCCTAGATGACCACTAATGGATAAAGAATGGAGTATTACTTATCTATAAACCATGAAATTATGTCATTTGAAGGAAAATGGAAGGAACTTGAGAACATTATGTTAAGCAAAATAAGCCAAACTGAGAAAGGCAAGGGTCATATATTTTCTATCATATGTGGAAGCTAGAGAGGAAAAGGAAAAGAAAGGAGAGGGATCTCATAAAAATCAAAGGGAAACCAAAAGAGTAGAGAAAGGTAAAGGACTGGAGGAAGGAGGAGGGGACAGAAAGGGAATGGAGAATGATACTGGCCAAGTTATATTATTATATTCTGTGCATGTACAAATATGTAACAACAAATTCTACCATTCTGTACAACTATAACACAACAATAAAAAATATTTGGAGGAAAAAATATACATACATATACATACAAACATACACACTATAAGACTATACAATGCAAGAGTTCTGAGATAGAGTTTAGAATCTGTGATTACTGTTGTCATCCTCAAAGCTCCCCAGATGATCCTGAATTGTATATCTGGTTCAGAAAAACTGTTCTAATCAGAGCCAGTATGTAATATTTCTTACATACACTAACTTACCTATTTAAAAACTACACCTGTATAAAACATAGCTATCCAGGAATCTCAGTGATCTGAAACCATACTACCAGGTACCTTAATTTAAGAACAGTTTTCTAGAAGTCTTAATGCTTGAAAAAAATTCTATTTTAAGCACAAGCATTCAGGAAACTTTAACTATTTTTAATGAAAAAAGGAAGCAAAGATGGTCCCAGAACCAAAATAGAGGTCACAAAGTCCTTTAATATGGACTAATTATGGCTAAACTAATACTTTATTCCCGTAGAAAGACATTAAGTCATTATTACTTGGGAACTATTTACTCCCATTTCATGTACATTTCTACTTATTAAAATCCTTCTTACCTGGGTCTACAAAGGCCTTGCATGATCTGAATTTTACCTAACTCTAAACTTTCATCTCATTCCCATCTCATACGCCTCCAGTCATGCTGGTCTTTCATTTCCTAAAGTATGATAAGCTCTTACCCTATCTGATATCCTTTGCATGCTGATCCCTTGCCTAGACTATTCCTTCATTGATATTTAACAGGCTAACTCCTCACAACTTTATGTCCAGTTCAATGTCACCTCCTCAGAGCAGTCTTCTTGACCACCCTATTATTTTCTAAGTAACCTGTTTGTTACTTAGAAAATAACTTTATGTCCAGTTCAATGTCACCTCCTCAGAGCAGTCTTCTTGACCACCCTATTATTTTCTAAGTAACCTGTTTGTTTGTTTTTTCATAACATTTACCACACTTTTGAATTATTTTATTATTATGTTTTCTTCTCTATATTTCCCATAAAATAATCTACAGGAAGTCATCAATGTCTATTATTATAGCACAGCAAATGGTATGGCACACAATGAACATTCAATAAAAATATGTAGGAGGGCCAGGTGTGGTGGTGCATGCCTGTAATTCCAGCAGCTTGGGAGGCTAAAGCAGGAGAATTGAGAGTTCAAAACCAGACTCAGCAAAAGCAAGGTGCTAAGCAACCCAGTGAGACCCTGTCTCTAAATCAAATACAAAACAGGGCTGGGGATGTGGCTCAGTGGCAGAGTGCCCCTGAGTTTAATCCCTGGTACCACTCCCCACCAAAAAATGTAGATGGAAAGAATGCAGGTATATGAACAAATGCATGTCCCAAGTAACATTCCAATGAAGTAAATCTAACGGGGAGAGAAGGTAAGCTTACTGTAACAGCTGGATTATCTATCAATGTAGACACAAACCCAAAGTGATCTCAAGTTACCCACAACAGACTACAAAGCTATAAATACCTTAACAGAACCTTAGAGCAATGTTATAAACACTGAAGAATGGCAAAACCTATAGCCATAATGAGCAGCCAAAGTCATCCAGAAAAGGTAACTGTTCTAGATTCATGTATAATAAAAACAAGGAAATGATTAAATTCTGTACCCGAAATGATTAAAAGTTTAATCCCTAATTTTGAAATGATTGTTCGACACAAAATCCAAAGAAAAGTAAGAACACCCTCTGAGAACAAAGGTCAGAGAGAGATGGCTCACCCAGGTTAAGCCAAGAACAGTGGTAAAGGCCATACCCGGGAGTTGCTGCCAATACGGGCAACGAGGGTGTCAAGGATGGTGTGGGTGTCATGCCGGTGTAACAACAGGAATCGCAGGAAGGTACGGAGCAAGGCAGGTTCTGAGATACTCCGGAGGAAAAGTTCCAGATAGGCGGTACTGGCGATCATCTCCTCCACAGAGGTCTGGACAAAGGGAATGGAAAATTTGGAAACTCAGGGCTTCCCTGCACATATACTAACTCATTGATATATTTAGAACTCAGTTACTTCTGGTTCTAAGAAAGAACCAGAAGCAGAGAGGGGAAAAAAAGGAGGAATACCCTGCCCACTGCCTCCCACATTGAGGTTACCACCCTGTAGTTTAGACCCTAATATTTCTTGCCACCAATGACTCTCACCTTGTGCAGGGCAGGGCCCATGACAGGCACCAGGAACCCATTATGGATATAATCAACCAGCTGCTTCTGCACCAGAGGGTGAGCCACCTATAGTGTTGTAAGAAAAAAGAAAGGGTATTATGACATCACTGGAAGGGAGTAGGATGGTATAATACAGAATAGCAGAACTCCAGGGAATGTACCCTTCCCACCCTATCTTCCCAGGATGACCATGGGCCACAACTCCTAGGAAACCCCAGTCCTACCTGAATGACTGCATTGCAGAACTCTAGGGAACTCATGAATAGTGCAAGGGCTGGCACTCCTAACCAGTCTTCCCGTCGCAAGCAGTGCCAATCATCCCCTGGAACCTCAATCTTTCGGGGCAGTGAGGAGTACAGGGCACTTAGCCCTGTGGCCAGCACCTAGGGGAGGTTACCAAAGGCTCAGGCAATATAAAGATTGGGATTTAGTCCAAAATTTCCCTAGGAATAGAGGTAAGAACTATTACCAAAGCACATTATTTAGCCACCCAATGTGCCAGGACCTCACCTGGAACACTGGTTCATAAAGAACCTTAGTATTTGCCCTAACCACCTAGGTCCATGCTTCATCACCATTCCAACTCTGTTTGGGGGGGCAGATGTGCTTTCAAATCTGAGGACCTTCCTGGAGGAAAAGGCCTTTCCACACTTCCTGGTAGGAAGGTACTGTCCAATGATCACATGTCATACCAAATCCCCTATCCTAGGCAATCTATACAATGTCCATATGCCGTACCCCACCCCACCCCATCCTAGGGGGTTCTAACCGGGCAGAAGTAAGAGTGATCCGCGATGTAGCGCCCCACAGTAGGGCTCCCAGCTGACAAAGCCATGAGCAGAAGTAGGGCATCACGGGCCTGCTGCCCCAGAGTGCCCTCTCGATGGACGAAAGGGACAAGGCGAGAAAAGAGTAGAAGACGTGGGGCAGCTCCTGGCTCAGGAGGTGGCTGCAGGAAGAATTCAAGCAATGCAGGCTCCCGGGCCACACACACACACAGCTGGCTGAGAAGTAGCACCAAGCCTTCATCCAGTGCTGGGCTACTAGGCACAGGGCGGCCACAGGCATCCAGTAGGGTGAGCAGAGCCTCACGAACTGGACCATGCCGCAATAGGGGCTGACGAGCTTCGCTCACCAACATCTCAAATAGTTTCAATTGCTCAGCCCGCCGTTCCTCGACCCCATCCCCAAGCTCATCCCACTGCAGCTGCCATGTCAACACACGGGTCAGCAGATCCTCATGTAGAGCAAACTCAAGAAGGGGCCCAGGGCAGGTAGGGGCCGAAGGGACAGCACGATCCTCTGCCAAAAGTGTTAACATTTGGTAAGTATGGTTGCGCACAGCACTGAGATCATCTGCGCCTCCAGCAGCTGCCCGAGGGCCTTGCCGCTCCAGGATTCGCACCACCTGGGGAAAAAGAAGACAGAAGGCATCAAAGATGATAAAGTAACTAAATGGAATGGTTGAAAACAGTGAACACAAAATTAGGACAACTCAGGAGGCCACTAGATACTTTGGCATATAGTTTCTTACCTGGGACCAGTGATTCTTGAAGACCATGAGGCAAGTCTCAGGGTCAGCCATGACTGGAGTCTGCAGACTGGCCCCTTGAGGTACTCGGTGCCCAGGACCCCTGGAGGCCAGTCTGCTCAGCCAGTTCATCCTCTCCATGAGGAAGGCTGGACAGAGCCAGCAGCCAGAGGACTACACTCCAAGGATTTGCCAGCTGGAGGCTTTCTCCACTTCTGTCTCCAGTGTGCTTCATCCGGTCTGTATGAGCCAGTAGCTGGCCATGGAGCCAGAGATTACACCAGATTGAAGTAGTAAGCTCAGAGGTCACTGCCCAGTTCAGAGTAACAAATCTAATTCAAAGAGAGAGAATGAAAAGTATAAACAGAAGCTTATCTCTCTCTACTCCCCAGGCAGAAGCACTCAGAATCACCACTTCACTGAAAACTCCACATACATACATATATATACACACATGCATACACACAGCCAGCACCTAAAACTTACTCAGAACTTGTGATTTTTACTATCAAATTTGTTATTTCCCAAGCCTTTTTCTTCTCTATATATGATACCAACATTCACCCATATGATTAGGCCAAAAGCCTGGCCACATCCTAGTTTCTCTTCCTTCTAAGACCAATTCATTAGTAAAAGGACTCACAGCTTCCAATCTGGTCTCCATGCTTCCATTCTTGCCATCCAAAATTCATTCTCCACATAGCAACCAGAGTAATATTTTTAAAACCTAAATTACATACATCTCTCCTCTGATGAATACCCTTCAATGATTTTCTAACACACTGGTAAAAATGCAAATTCCTTACACCTTGGTCTATAGGAGCCTGTATAATCTAATCTGCACAACCTCCTATCATTCTCTTCTTCTCTCATACTTTAGTTACACAGGCCTTCTTGAGTACTTTCTGTTCCCTGCCTAGAATGTTCTCCTGCTCTTCATATTACTTTTATTATTCAATTCTTTTTCAAACATCATCTCAGAGGCCTTGCTTAACAATTCTATCCACATGGCTCATCTTCCCAACTTCACTTTATAGCTTCCTAATCCTATTCCCTCTTCTCCAGTTTCCATATCTAAAATTATTTATTTGCTTGTCTATCTTCCCCACTTAAAAACAAAAAAACTCTTTGAAGGTAGGGCTTATCTGCCTTTTTTTTTTTTATGATTATTGTCTTTTCCCCAGTGCCTAGCGCAGTATCAAGTATTTTTGTTCAATGTATGAATGCTTAAGTGAATGAATGAATGAATGAATGAATGAATAAGAAATACCAAACTGCCTAATGGCCCGAGTTATGGTCCAGTGATCACTTCCACCATTCTCTTGTCAGTTGGTAAGCATAAAAACTTTGTAGAAAGTGTGGTTCAGTTATTTTCCTCTTTATACTCAAAAAGGGCTCTGAAAGAATCTAGAAAAATAGAAACAAGCTCCCCATTTTTCCCTACAGTTATATTAACCAACACCTCTTTCATACAGATACTCTCTCACAATCACCAGATCTCAACTAAGGAAGGCAGCAACTATACTGAACGAACCTTTCTGTAAGACAGATGACAGTATCATAAAGGCAAGGGCCAGCAGACAGGAATTACTCATTAATTAATTCAATATACATCCACACTGATATATTAATAGGCACTGTGTTAAGTAAGCACTGGAAATACATATAGATAAGAACAGCTGTGGGGCATAAACATAAACTGCAACAAAATTATAAATAGAAATACTTATAAGTGTCAGGGGCATGAAGGAAAGCAACTAATTCTACCTTGAGTGCTGTAAGAAGCAAAGCATATCTTAGTCCTTAATAATGAATACTGGTTACATAGAGAACAAAGGGAAAAGTTTTCTTCATATTCAAAATAGTATAAATAAAAATACAGCACTGTGAAAGAGCGTGACAGATTTGAAGAACAGCTGCAAGTTCACTGTGTCTTAATCACAAACTATTCAGAGCAGAGAGGCACAATATTGAGTTGAAGGGTAAATATGGGTAAAGGTATAAACATCACTGAACATCATTCTAAGGAATTTGGGCTTTATCTATTGACACCCTGGAAACAAAGGAGATTTTTAAACAAGAAAAATGACAAGATCAGACTGGCCTTTTTAAAAATATGTGAGATAGCCTGGCACACGCCTATCATCCTAACAACTCAGCAAGACCCTGTCTCAAAATAAAAAGGTCTGGGTATGTAGCTCCGTGGTGGAATGGCCCTGGTTCAATCCTCAATACTAAAAAATATGAAATAAAATAATAAAAAAATAATGAGATAGCAGTATAAGATAAAAAGACAGATGGCAAAAGGCAATTTATTAGAAGCTGTAATAGTTTCTTTTTTAAAAAAGGGCTGGAGGTGTAACTCAGTGGCAAAGTACTTGCCTAGCATACTCAAGGCCCTGCCCTAAATTCAATCCCCAGTACAGGAAAAAAAAACAAAAGTCAAGAACTAAGGTGTTAAAAGTAATAAAGAAAAAGCTAAATCTGAGGTCACCTGTATCTTATCATGTTCCTATGAAATACTGAAATTATTCAAACCTATAATGTGTCTACAAATGAATTATTTATACTATAATGTATCTATTCTTCCAACAAGGAGTCATATCATTAAACCTCCTCTATAATCCCTGCCAAATAGTGCCTGGCATTAGAAAATGCTTGTGGAACTGAAGGTAACTTCATGATAATTATAATAGCTAAAAATATTGAATACTTACTACATGCCAGATTCCATTCTAAGTACTACATGAAGTAGCTCATTTAAACCTAATAAAAACTCTCTATGTACTACTATACCCATGTTGTATGTAAGGAATTAAAGCCCAGAAAGGTTAAACAAATTGCCCAAAGTTAGCCAGTTAGTAAGTGGCAGGATTTGGATGAAAATTCAGGTAATTTCCCTCTTGATTAAAATTAATCACAAAGTAAAAGCAACAAAACCTGACAAATGAATGGAGAATAAGGGATTATCAGTAAAAATAATAATAATAAAGATGATGATGATGATGATGTTATTAATAGACTAAGAAATATATCAAGGGGATTTGTGTTTTAGAAAAGAGGATGAGTACAGTTTTTGAACATGGTAAGTTTTAAGACACTTGCCAGAATGTTAATGATAACCAGAAGCAAGTAGAAAAATCATACTTGAGCTCAAGAGTGAAATTAAAACTAGAAATACAATTCAAGAGTTACCAGCATATAGGTAATAGATGAAGCTATGAAAGCAGATTGAGTTATCCAAGGAGATCATCAGGAGCTAAGGGTGAAATCAGGAAAACTAGAATATAGGAAAGCTAAGAGGAGCCTTTGAAGAAAAACACTGTGGAGGCTATCAGAAATGGAGAAATTCAAGAAATAATTATCTAGAAATCAAGGAAAGGATATTTCAAGAACTGGAAATTGTCCATACTGTATAATTTCATAGAAAAAAAAATAAGTAGAATGAAATTTGAAAATGGGTCAATAGTTTTATTAGTCAAGTTTTTTTATAAACTTAGGAAAGTAAGTGCTTAAAGGATGAATAGGAGTCAAAAAAGTATTAAGGTGCGCTTTCAGGAAATTCAGTGATATAGGAAAGGAGGAAAACAGGGCAAAGCTTAAAGAAACTGGGGTGGAAAGGGAAGTCAAGAGAGTTTTCATGTTTTAATTTTGGATAGGGAGCTTCCAAGGTGTTCCTAAAAGAAAAAAGAAGCCTGGGGCTAGGAATGTAGCTCTGTGGTATAGAAATTGCCTAGCATGTATACTGGGTTTGATTCCCAGTACTACAAAAACATAAAAGAGAAGTCTGAAAAAAGTGGGAGGTTACAGATAAATAAGATACAGATAATGGACAAAAAAATAAAGCATAGGATTAGCATGAGAAAGAGGTATAATACTCTTTCTGAGAAAGAAAATAGTAATAAAAGATGGGTGCCTTCAAGTAAATATGAAAACAAAGATGGAAGTTTACATTTACCACCTCCATTTCTCCAACCTACCCTCCTTTTCTCTTTTGTCCAGGAAAGTGAGAGTAAAAGAGGAGTGAGGAGATGGAAGAGCCAGAGAATGAAGGCTCAGTCTTTCATATATGGTTTCCTGTAATCCATAGAACATAGTCATCACACAGACTAGTAGCTAAGAGTAGCAAGGATTCATTGAAAACAGTACTTACATATATTCCAAAGTACCTACTTTCCAAGGAGGCATGGACTAAGGAAGAGAATTTCAACAGTTAAATAAATGGTAAGAACTTGCCCCCTATTACCAGCCCTTTTGATTGTTTTCAGCCCCAGGATACTGTATCATCCCTTGTTGGTCTCTTTAAACCTTGCCCATACCTTTGTAAATATAGACCCTTTATTAAACTCTTCTCAAAACTAGCTTGGGCCATCTGTCACCTACAAGAGGAGCATGACTGATGTAAGAATATCACTGTTTACAGAATGCTTTCTTCATTACATTTCATTTGAGACTGAAAACAAATAGAAACCCTATCATCACACAAGAATAACAAAAAGTAAACTCAGAAAGTCAAGGGTTATATGATCTCTTTCATATGTGGAAGCTTTAGAAAAGAAAAAAAGAAAAGAATGGTGGTGCATGAAAATTGAAGAGAAATCAGTATAGTAAAGGACCAGGGGGAGGGAAGAGAGGAAATATTGGGGAATGATATTGGCCATATTATATTGATATATCATGTATATCTACAGATATGTAACAACAAATCCCACCATCATGTATAATTATAATTCACCAATAAAAATATGGGGGAAAAAATAACACAAAGTAATAGGTAAAGCTTGAGCTCTGTAGTCCCTCAAACAAAGTTATGAACCTCAGTCAATCATTTTCCAGTTTCCTTAAATAAATCATTTCCCACATCTGAGACTCAGTTTCCTCATCAATAAATTCCTGGTGAAATAAGTATTACTAGCTTTAAGAATTAAATAACTTATGTAGCACTTCAGACATAATGCAAGTACTCTGTATATTACATGTTTATTTCCTCCTCCTCTTCTGATCTTGTTTAACCAAGGAGCCCACAACTCTGGGAGGAGAGATCTAATCTGCTCTGATGTGTCCATACTCACCACCTCCCACTCATACTCCAGTAAGCTGAAGAAGAGCCAACTATCCAATCTCAGCAAAATAAGATTTTAATGTGTCCAAATCTAAAAAACTGCCTTCAGCAGTTCTGGAACTCAATTCCAAAGACTAACAAAATGCTCCTAACTTTAACATACATACTTGGGATGTCCATTACTGCTCCATTTCTTAGCCATAAAAGAATACTGCTCACAAACCCAAGGAAGTCTGGTCTCCAGGACCTTTCTTTACAGCCTCCCCCACCCCTGTCTAGAGATTGCAAAGAGAAGAACCACACTGGAATCAGCATCTCAGAATCCAAAATCCAATATTTAATCTAGGTCCTGTTCATATATTGAAAAAATGTAAAAGGCCATAGGTTGATATTCTCAGCACAGTTCAGAACAAGACAAAGTGGCAGAATTACCACCCTCTTATCATTCTTTTCCTCCCGTAGCAAAGTCCAAAACAAGGGTAGACTCCCCTCTTTCCAGATTTACCTTCAGGCTCACTCACACAGTAAAAAGGGGAAGAAGATGCTGATCTCTCAAGACTTCCAAATGGCCATGGTGAGGCCCTCACCTTGGGTCCAAAATACAACTTTATAGGTACATACAGCAAGAGTGTCAATCAGTCTCAGAACAGCAGACCCAGGGGAGGAAGTGGCTCAGCTTTACCTAAGAACCTTTGCCCTGGGAGAGGCAAACAGGAGAGAGCTGGGGGCAGGGATACATCTGCAGTATCTACATCAGGCAGGAAGAAACCAAAAAGACCTTCCAAGAACATATCAGTAAAGTCCTAAGGTTTACCGCTCCCTACAATGGTTCTTCACAGACAAGAAGACTGATTACCAATATAAGAAGCATGAATGGGCTTTTATCCTAAATACTGAAAGTAGAAAGACCAGATTAAACCTCAAAAGAATAAAAAGGGCAAGGGGTGGGGGGAACCACCCAGTAGGAGCCTACCTCTAGAGCTCAGCTCATACATACCTCCCAGCTTTTCCATCCCTCAGACAGAGTGTCAGGATATGGTCCAAACTCACACCTCCCCTCTCCCCAATACCATCTCTACTTCTTACAAGGATCTTTTCATAGGACTTCAGCAGAGCCTTATAATCAGGAAGCGCACCTCTATCACATAGTGATTCCCATTACAACACCAAATCCTCACCTCACACATGGTTATCTCTACTTCTGTTAACTGACATTGACAAAGATGTCAAAGAGGAGGTGAAACCAATCCTAAAAGAATAAGAAAAGTTCACTGGATAGAAAAGAAAAGGCATTCTGAGTAGAAGCAGCAGCTACTGCAAAGATTTCAAGGCTCAAAACAGTAATGTGTTCATTAGAGAACTATGAACAATTCTATTCAAGCTAGAATACAAAGTAGGGAATGGCAGAAGATGAGGCTGAAGAGGTAAAATAAGGCCAAATGAGGCCATGTTAAAAAATTTGGAAGTTGTCCTAAAGGACACAGCCAATGAGTTCTGTGATCAAATTTGCATTTTTAGAAAGACCATTCTAGGGATGAACTAGAAAAGAGCAAGTTTTAAGGCAATACACCCCCCAAAAAAAAATCATAAGAGAGATGAACAGGACCTAAACCAAGGCTTTAATAATGAAGCCATGGTAATGGAAATAAATAGAAAAAAGATAACAGAGAAGAAAACGTATTAAGATTTTAGTGACTGAATTCAGGGGATAAAGGAGCAGAAAGAATGAAGGATAATGATGAAGTCCTTGTCTAAAGTGAGACAGGTTACAAAAGCACATTTTCAGGATATAAATATAAGTTCTGTTTTAGACATGTTAATTTTGAGATACCTGTAGAGATAAATAGATCACTGGATATGTATGTTTGGAACACAGTGAGAGACAGACTAGACAGAGAAGTAATCACCTCATTATGGTATATTTTTATATTTCACATTCTCTAAACTGAAACTATTTTTTCATGTGCCTGCAAACTCCATGAGATTTCATAGGACATTACTTATTTTGTTATCCCATAAAATGGAAGCAACAGGAGAACAGTCAATATGCTCAAGAAGTATTTGCTGAGTGCATAAATGAATGAATATGTAAAGGAATTAGTTTTTTGTTCCAGCACTTAGCAGAGTGCCTGGCACATAGCAGATATGAAATAAACAGCTACATACAACACCCCCAAACATGTTCCTATGTCTACATCATCATCCTCATCTGTTTCATCTTCTCGAACATAAATCTTTTATATTTAACAAACTACTATTTCAATGAAGAGTTCAGTATAGCATACAATAAGCTTACCATCTTAGTTAAGAATCTGGACAGTTCCTAAGAATCCTCTAATATGCAACTTTGCTTATCCTATCATTATCTTGATGTTATCCAAGTGCTATGCATACCTGTTACCATGTCATTGACAAAGTATTAAACAAAACCCTCAACTCTGTGCCCTCAAAGCCCCTTTAATCTCTCTTTTGGAAACAGAACAATTACGAATCTTTAAAAAAAAAAAAAAAAAACTTTGTCAGTCTTAGATTCTCTGTCCCAAATCACTTTTATTCTATTTACAAATCTTTCCCCAAGTCACACTCACTCTGAAACCAAGTTCTGAGTCCAGTTTTGCCACTTTATCCATATGTGACTTCTAGCTTCTGAATGTGATTCTTCATTTATAAGAATTATTTCCTTTGCCTACAACACAAGGTATCAATGTAAATCTAGTAAAATTTGAAATTTCTGTGTAAAGCATGACATTTTTACTTCATAGCAAATGATTACTATGAAAGTATGAATGCTCTTCAAATGTCAGAAGCTAAACAGAATCACTGTTTAATATGTTATATGCTTCCTCAACATTAACAATAGCCACCATCACACTGTAAATTTCAGAATTTTGTTAACCAGTAGAAACAAATTTTTTAAAAATACAGTTGTTACTTTTTATTTTGGAAAATAGGATCTTTTTAAAAAAAACTCACCGTCTACTGTCACCATTATTTCATGGGTGAAAAAGCACTTTAACACCAAAGGAAGAAAAATTATAATGTTAGAATAAATTTATCTTAATGAAAAACTCACTATGCTCTCTTTCTCTCCTTTCATCTCATACAGCTGAAAACTATCATGGACTGAGCCCTTGGCCCAGGGTTTAGGAACACTACTCTAAACCCTGTATTACCCATGCAGATCCTATAGGGTCCTGGCTGTCTGGGCAGGCTGCCAAGGGTTCCACCAGTATGGAGTCCTATTGGCCTCCAGAGAAAAGTAATGAAAATATACTATAGTTAGAAGAGCTGGTTCTAAAGCCAAGACTCTGGAACAGAATGGGGACTGATGCTGCTCCTAATTCTCAGGGAATGATCTAGATAGGACAATTTTGTTTTAGACTAGAGAGATATCAAGACATCTTCAGCTCATGGCAGATCATTAGCAGAGAGGAAATTTCAGTATTCTGAAAGTGTCGATTATCACTGAATGACAAACAAACTTTCTAAAATTTTCATGTGTCTGTGTTGGTGAAAAGAAGGGAACTTGCAAAATACTAATAAAGTGATGTCAATTAAAGAATGTGGCAGGAGGAATTAATTGCAAAGGAATAAGAAAGCTTCTGGGGATGGTAAAAATATTTAGTATCTTCAAAATGATGGTTTTGTAAAAATGTATGTTTGTCAAAACTAATCACATGTACCTTTTAAATATGAGTTGTTGTACATAAATTTACCTCAATGAAGTAATTTTTAATTTAATTCCAAGAAAAGGAGAGAAAGACCATCCTATTTGGGAGTCTAAATATAGTCATATGTGATATGTGACTTCCATGAAAGTAGAATTAGCAACTGAAGGTGGTCATTCCAATATAGATGACAATGATATGTAAAGAGTAACAGTGGAGTAAGGTTGCTCAGAAGCAGGCAGAGAGGGGGGAAAAAAACTTCATAAGAGTCCACCTTGTCTGCAGTCCAAATGAAGAACTTGAGGGAAATGGGGCTCCAATGATTACGCTGTTGGTGACAGAACTTCAAAAATCACTTTCATTATCATAGTTACTATTGCCCATGACGCCTTTTTTCCCCCTCCAAACCCATGGGAGCATGGGACACAAGTGCACAACACTTCCACCCAAGCTGTCCTACTCAATCCCAAACTACTGTTTTCACTGGACAGGACGGTCCATCCAAGGAGGCCACAGAACCAACCACCTCACACCCATATCCACGTCTCATCACCTTCATTCCCTCCTCCCTTGCCCTGCCTTCAGCTCCCTCGTCAATTCACTGCCATCCCCAAGGGTCCCGCCTTCGCCCTTTACTCTCCCACTCCTTGCACAAGCCTTAGCCACTCACTCTGGTCCCAGGACTGTCCCTCCCCCTTGCCCTCAGGAGACCCAGCCTCTTAGTAAATCGTTTTCATGAGTTCCTTCAACTTGTCCCTTCATAAAACTTCCCCTCCTCTCACATAACCAGCCTCTTACTCGTCCATTGATCCCTAGTTTCTCACCCTGCTACCCTGCCTTCCCACTCATTAGCCCCTCACCACCTGCCAACCCCTCGCCCTGTCCCCTCACAACCAACAGTCACCAAATTCGGTGCCACCATTCCCCAGTCCCTCATTCCCTCATGCGACTCTCTGGGCCCTCCGGTCTGCGTATACTCTTCACTCACACAACGCCGACTCCGGCCAGGCCCTGTCGTCGCGGCGGTACTAGGTGAGTTCAGGCCGCCGCCATCGTTCCTCAGGCGCACTAGCCGCGCCCCGCCCCGCGCCACACGCATCCCGCGCCCCCGCGCACCACACGTAACCGCCCAGCGACGCACAACTGGGCAATGGCGTGCCAGCTCATTGGCTGGGCCTGGCCAAAAACAGAGCGTTGACTCTTGTTTCCTGGCAACGGTCGAACGCAGGGGCGGGGAGGCAGACGACGTTCCGAGGAAGGAGTGCCGCTTCTCTTCCAGGTCCCGCCCCTTCGCACTGTAAACCCCGCCCCTCAGAAGGACTCCAGCATATCATAGGGGCAGACCTCTGGAGAGGTGCAGGACGGGGGCGGAGCCTGGGAAGGAAAGGTCGAACCCGAGGGCAGAAGGCAGGACCTAAGGAGTGACAGGACTTTTAGAGGCAGGGAAAAGACCAGCAAGGCGGGATTTAGGAGTGGGCTGGGCTGGAAAAGACTAGGGCCAAGGAGCGTAGCCACGGATACTGGGAGGTGCTTAGAGTGAACAAGTGGGCGTGGAAGGGCGTGACTAGTCCTAAAGGTTAGGCCTGGGGGAGGAGTCAGTAGGTGGGCGGGACCTGTGAAAAGCGGACCCCTGGAGAATGCTGAATGCAAAGGAACTAGATCATTTTACCACCTCTGCCAGTCACCCACAACACCTGTGCATTGTGTTGCTCGGTGACCCTTTGGGTGTTGTTTCAGTCAGCCAAGGAACATGAAATAAGTGCCTACATGTCAAGCTGGATTCCAGATCCATTAGAATAGATCTCTGCCCTCCAGGACCTCAGACCCTTAACTAGACACAAACTATCGCAAAGTAGTGCGAAAAGTGCTATATTCGAAGAAACATCTGGGACAGCACTTATCATGATGATTTGGGCATGCAGAGGATGGGCGGAAGGAAGGGTGAAAGGGCTTAAGGAAGACTTCCAGTAGGAGATACTGAGCTGAGTCTTGGGAAACAAGAAAAACTTAGAGAAGCTGAAGTTTCAAATCAGGACTGTAGTTCAAAACATTGTGCCAATGTTAATTATCTGGTTTTGATCATTTTTCTAGATTTCTGTAAGATGATGACATTAGGGGAATGTGGATAAGGAGTTTACAACGTTCTGTATTATTTTTGCATCTTTTCTAAAACTCTGAAATTAGTCCAAAACTAAAGGTCTTTCAAAAGAAAAGAAAAAGAAGAAGAAATGGAAGTTTCAGCCAAAAGGACCAGCATATACCCAGGCAAGGCAGAATAGAGAAGTGGAAGGTGTTCTGAACAATCAGTACAGTGTGTCCAGAGCCTAGGCAACATGCAGAGGAAAGGTTAAATGAGGTTAAAGACAGGAATAAATGTGAGGTACAGGAGAGTTTTACAGGCCCTGTGGAAATTTTGATTTTTATCCTTGGGACAATAGAGAATTAAACACAGTTTTATGTATGGTCAGATTGATAGTAAGGGAATCTTTGTAAAAGGTCAGTCAAGACCTAATAAGGCCCAAAGTAGTGTGATAAGATTGCAGAGTAGTGGATATGTGGACATTAGAAAAGCTTGATGAGAGGGCTGGGGTTGTGGATCAGTGGTAGAGTGCTTGCTCCCACATGTGAGGCATTGGTTCTGGTCCTCAGCACCACATAAAAAAACAAATAAAATTAAAGTATTGTGTTCCATCTACAACTAAAAAGATTTTTTAAAAAGACAAGTTGATGATTAGGTTCATCTGAAAGGAAAGAAGAAGGATTAAATACTGATAGCTTATATAAATTCAAAACTAGGTAAAACTTAGCTAAGGTATAAAAAGTCAGGGTAATAAATAGCCTTGGAAAAGTATTGATTAGAAGTGGACAAACTATGACTCCTGAGATTAGTGATGTTCTGTTTCTTGATCTAAGTGCTAGTTACGTGGTTGTGTTCACATTGTGAAAACTTATCAAGCTATATCCTTAGGAAATGTGCACTTTTCTATATGTTTATTTGTTGTGGCTATTATGCTGGGAAATGAACCACCCAAAACTTAGTGTCATAAAACAGTAGCCATTTTATTATGCTTACAGAAACTGAGAATTCTAATAAAACATGGCAGGAATGGCTTGTATCTGCTCCATGCTGTCTGTAGCCTCATCTAGAAGTCCAAATGCCTGAAGCTGACTTGAGGCTGGTAGCTGGAATTATCTAGAGTTTTTATCAGTCACATGTGTAATGCCTGGGCTGGGACAATTCAAAGGCTGAACTCAACTGGCACTATCAAGCACAGCTTCTTACAATGTGATAATTGGGTTCCAAGAGAGATATTTCTGAGAGGAAGCTACCAAACAAGTATTTCAAAAGATCCAGAAAGCAGCCACGTGACTTTTTATTATCTAACCTCAGAAGTCACACCCCATACTCTTGCTATACTCCCTCAGTTGAAATAATCTCCAGAGAGCATTGTGAAAGAATTTGTGGCCATTTTTCAACTGCCCTTGTACAATGTATTACAATAATAATAATAAATAATTGTTCTAGGTCTTTGGCTTAAAGGACAAAGAGATAGGGATTATAGGGAAAAGAGTAAATGGGCAAAGATAATGAACACAGTTATAGATCTAGTAGTTTGAAAGTGACTATGATATATCCAAGTGAGGACATTCAGTAAGTAGTTAATTATATAAATAACTGAAGCTTAGGAAGAATTTTTGTTTATTTTTTGTTTTGTTTGTTTTGTTTTGTTGCACTGGGATGCTTTAACCCAAGGGTGCTTTATCATTGAGTTACATCTTTTGTTTTTCTTTTTTTTAAGATAGGGTCTTGCCATCAGTTATGGTGGTGCACACCAGTAATCCCAGCAGTTCGGGAAGCTGAGGCAGGAGAATCTCAAGTTCAAAGCCAGCCTCAACAACTTAGCAAGGCCCTAAGCAATTCAGTGAGACCCTGTCTCTAAATAAAATACAAAAAAAAAAAAAAAAAGGCTACAGATGTGGCTCAATTTTTAAACGCCCCTTTCTTCAATAATAATAATAATAATAGTATTATTAGTATTATTATAAGATTGGGTCTTGCCAAGTTGCTAAGGATGGCTTCAAACTTGCAACCCTCCTGCCTCAGCCTCCCAAGTTGCTGGATTATAGGCATGGGCCACCATGCCTGGCACAGGGAAAATTCTTGAGAGTCATTAGATGTCAAAGGAAATTCTGTGGGAAATTCTAAGATCCACCTGAAATGGTAAAGCAAGTAGAAAGAGAAGAAGGCCTAGAACAGTGTCCTAAAAAAACACCAATTTAGAAGAAATGGGCAGAGAAGCTTGTGAAATAGACTAAGGAGAAGTAAACAGAAAACCAAGAAATTATTCTATTACAGAAGCTATGGGGAGAAGGGATTTCAAAATATAAATGAAGGAAAAAAACACAAATCTGACCCTGGTCACCCATTGCCTTTGGGTAAAATTCAAGCTTTGTAACATGTCTGATAAAACTCCCTGAGCTGCCTCTTTACTCGGTCTCTTCTCTCACCATTATCCCCACAGGTCCTCTTTAAAAAATAAAAAAATAAAAACACTAGATTGGTATTCTCCTAGTCACAATGATTTTGATGTTTCTATGTCTTTGCATACTTTATGTACTCTGCTTTGGTGCTCTTCACCCTCCCAGCTCTATATCTAACTCCTGTTCATCCTACAGATCCCAACTCAATTAGGAACTTTCTTATGTACAATAACAGCTTTCTGTGTAGCCACTTAACTTTCTAGAGGACAGAGAGTATGTCCCATTCATTTTTTTATCCCCAATACTTAACACAATATTGGCCTGACACATAACAGGAGTTCTGATCATGACTTGTTGACTGAGAAAGATGATAGTACTGAAAGGGACATCGGGTTCAGGGAGAATTAATAGGGTTGTTATTTTGGTATGGGAGAAATTTAAGCATGTTCACAGAAAGAGAAATGTTGGAAGCTAGTGGCATTAGGCACTGGAGATAATAGGAAAGGAACAGGGGAAAGAGTCCCATAAGATGGCCCCCATCACATCATCCAGCAGGAAGGAGCTTAAGTAGATGTGGCAGTAGGAAAGGGTACAGATAAGAAAAGCAGAGCTCACAACTGATGTGAGAGGCATCTCTTTGTCTCTGGAGATTAGTATAGCACCTGACACAGAGGAGTCACTCAGCAAATAGTTGTTAAATAAGTAAATAATGAGACCCAAGCAGAGAATTTTAACAAGGTAAAATAGTGTATGAACCTACAATAAAAAACCCAGGTCTCCTGATCTAGAGAGTCCCTATGTAGCTCAACCTGGGGTTAAGACAAAGGAGAAAGAAATAAGGTATAGGATTCTTTCTGAGGCACACACACCCATTTTCTCCAGGGACCTCATTAAAGGTGTTTAGCTGGGAAGGTGTAAGCCTAAGCCCTGGGAGACAGGGCAGGTCGCTGGAGCTACACTGCCTCCACCCTTCAGTAACTGTTAGCCCTGATTGTGTTGCTAAGAGCAGAAGTCACAGCTAGAGCTCAAGGACAGCCTCTTCCACACAGTCAGGCAATAGCCCCCTCCTCCACAAGCCACCTACAGGCAGAGAGGCCCTGGATATTGCACAAGCCAGCACCAGGCTACAGAACCATGAGCCAAGACAGCAAAGTGAAGACTACAGAATCCAGCCCACCTGCCCCATCCAAAACCAGGTGAGGAGTTCTGGTCCTTTGTGTCAGATCTATCCACCTCACTCCAAATGAACCTCATTCCTCTTCGTAGCAACTATCAAATGTCTGCTGAACACATGAGGCAGGATCTCTCCTTTTGCCCACAGGAAGAAGCTGCCTGTCTTGGATCCATCTGGGGATTACTACTACTGGTGGTTGAACACAATGGTCTTCCCAGTAATGTATAACCTCATCATCATCGTGTGCAGGTTTGGCAGGGGCGCTAAAACAGAGGCCTTAAGTAGGGATGAAGTAGAGCGGTGGGCATTTGGGCGGGGCCTAAAGGAGGGGCAGCACCCATTGTAGGGCCCAAGGCAGAATAGTATTTAGGGGCCCCGGCTTGAACCGCCTTACTCAGCTTGGCCTTTAAGCCAATCCTCTCTCCTCCCTTCGCACCACCTCTCAGAGCCTGCTTTCCTGACTTGCAACATGGTTATCTATTGGCCTGGTTCGTGCTGGACTACACGAGTGACCTGCTCTACCTTCTAGACATCATAGTGCGCTTCCACACGGGTCAGTGAGCCCCTAGAACTGACCCTTGGTTTCATGTTCCCTTCCCAAAGAAAGCCCCTCATAGCAGAAAGAACAGGGTCCCCTCAGTGGTAGCACTTTCACATGTGTCTCTCTGTGTTTGACAATATCTCCTTGCTCACTCCAGAAAACCTGAAGAGGGTGATGCTCACCTCCACCCTGTCCCTGTGTTTGTATCCCTGGCCTGCCCACCCTCACCTGCTGTTGATCTCAGTGCATCCCTCTCTTCCCTCCCCTAGGCTTCTTAGAACAGGGTATCCTGGTGGTTGACAAGGGTAGAATCGCGAGTCGCTATGTCCGCACCTGGAGCTTCCTGTTGGACCTGGCTTCACTCATCCCCACTGATGCTGTCTACGTGCAACTGGGCCCACACATACCCACGCTGAGGCTCAACCGCTTTCTTCGTGTGCCTCGCCTTTTCGAGGCCTTCGACCGCACAGAGACCCGCACAGCTTACCCAAACGCCTTTCGCATCGCCAAGTTGATGCTTTACATTTTTGTCGTCATCCATTGGAACAGCTGTTTATACTTTGCACTATCCCGGTACCTGGGCTTCGGGCGTGACGCATGGGTGTACCCAGACCCAGCGCGGCCTGGTTTTGAACGTTTGCGGCGCCAGTACCTTTACAGCTTTTACTTCTCCACACTGATCCTGACAACCGTGGGTGATACACCACTGCCTGCCCGGGAGGAGGAGTACCTCTTCATGGTGGGCGATTTCCTACTGGCCGTCATGGGTTTCGCCACCATCATGGGTAGCATGAGCTCTGTAATCTACAACATGAACACCGCAGATGCGGCTTTCTACCCAGATCACGCCCTGGTGAAGAAGTACATGAAGCTGCACCATGTCAACCGGCGGCTGGAGCGGCGAGTTATAGATTGGTGAGAATGCCTGGGTTCCACACCAGTAGAGGGAGGAGTGTGCTGGCAGAACAGGGTGGGGGGTGGGGGGCCACTCACTGACTGAGCTGAGAGGGTCTAAATTGGTCATTCATTAGTAAGTCTGCTGGAGGGCTTGGAAAGAAGTGTCCTCCTCAGAGGGAATCTAACCTGGAGAGAGGGTGGGTAAGAGACTGATAGGAAGAGGAATTCATGCAAAAAGAAGGACAACATGGTAACCAGGGAATGGGAGCTGCCCACTGTCTGGTAGGGCTTAAAAGGCTCTAGAAAGAGTGAGTGGAGAAGGGCCATACCACCCTCACCAGCAGAAGACCAACAAGATGATTGACTGTATCATGGTAAGTCATACTGTGTTCTAAACAAAAATAAGTGCCACAAAATTGGTGAGTCAGAGAGAAGGCTCTCGGAGAAGATGGGAGCTTGGTGACTGAAGTAGCTATCAGTGGAGGAGATACTAAACATTGATCATGTGTGGGATGGAGACTGACAGAAAGTAAACAGTGTGGTACTCATTGTCAAGTAGTGGAGGCATCCGTACCTTGGGTGAGGTCAAAGAGACCAAAACACATCTATAACCAAGAAAGGATATTAGCCAACTACCAGGTTCTTCCATGACCTCTGCAAGACCTGAGTGTGGTTGAGATCTTGGCAGATCTAAGCTCTAATGAAAGGGGTAGAGACAGGCTAGTGAGGAAATGGCACTACCCTTTCTCCCAGGTACCAGCACCTGCAGATCAACAAGAAGATGACCAATGAGGTAGCCATCTTACAGCATTTGCCTGAGCGGCTGCGAGCAGAAGTGGCTGTGTCCGTACACCTGTCTACTCTGAGCCGGGTACAGATCTTCCAGAACTGTGAGGCCAGCTTGCTGGAGGAACTTGTGCTAAAGCTGCAACCGCAGACCTACTCACCAGGCGAATATGTATGCCGCAAGGGGGACATTGGCAGAGAGATGTACATCATCCGCGAGGGTCAACTGGCTGTCGTGGCAGATGATGGTGTCACACAGTATGCTGTGCTTGGTGCAGGGCTCTACTTTGGGGAGATCAGTATCATCAACATCAAAGGTGGGTACCCCAGCATTTTTTCCAGGAACAGAGTTGAGAAAAAGAATGGGATAGCAGAACTCTGTGCTGGAGCAAGATGGTACTTCAGGGCACATTTAGATGAAGGAAACTTCACCCCTTCCTGAGTCTCTACAGGGCTCAGGAGAGAAGCTGGACACTGAGAAGAAACTGAGCCTAGGTCAATTGGCAGGGTGGGTCCTTAGAAGAGAGAGTAAGCATACTTTATGGGTACTGACTGAGGCACCAACAGACCATTGGAAAATGATGGAGGTAATAGTAATAATGAAGTTTATCTCATACTTAATACATCCCCTGCTCTAAGTGTTTATCATGCATCAGTTCAAATTCTCACACAGCTGTATAAGGTAGGAACTGATCTTCTCTCATTTTGAAGATAAAGAAATTGAAGCTTAGAGAAGTTTGGTAATTTGCCCATCTCTCTATTCTTGCTCCTCCTTCTGGTTAGATTGCTCTCCTCCCACTCAATTCCCTATTTCCCCGAATTACCTCCTACCCAGTTCAGGCATTTCTTCCTCCAGGCTTCCTTAAATTCTCTGCCTTACAGCTTGACAAGGGCTCTTTGCCTGTCTTCCCGTAGTACCTAATGCATATGTCTACACTGCACCAACCATACTGTTATATAACTATCCCATTAAATGTCTTTCTCCTCTAGATCATGAATTTTGAGGCATGTCACTGATACCCAACCAGCACAGAGTCTGGTCCCCAGTACATTATTGAATGAAAGAATTAGGCAGAATTGGAGGGGGGAATCCTAGTTCAGGAGTGAAATGGTACCTTCCCACATCCCTGCTAACTATCCTCCCTTCTGTCCACCCACGGGCCACAGGGAACATGTCCGGAAACCGTCGCACAGCCAACATTAAGAGCCTCGGTTATTCAGACCTGTTCTGTCTCAGCAAGGAGGACCTCCGAGAGGTGTTGAGTGAGTATCCACAAGCCCAGGCTGTCATGGAGGAGAAGGGCCGTGAGATCCTGCTGAAACTGAACAAGTTGGATGTAAATGCTGAGGCAGCTGAGATTGCCCTACAGGAGGCCACAGAGTCCCGGCTGAGAAACCTTGATCAACAGCTTGATGATCTACAGACCAAGTTTGCTCGCCTACTGGCTGAGCTGGAATCCAGTGCACTCAAGATTGCTTACCGTATTGAACGGCTGGAGTGGCAGACCAGAGAGTGGCCAATTCCTGAGGACCTGACAGAGGCTGATGATGAAAGCGAGCCTGGGGAAGGAACTTCCAAGGACAGAGGGGGAAGGGCCAGCCAGGAGAGACCCTCAGGACCAGAATGATTCCATCTCTGTCCCCTGGATACCCACCTTCCAAGAATTGTAGGAAAGCCTGCCTGCAAAAACAGCCATCTTATTTGCTAGTTCACAGAGACGGGAGTGAATTGATTTGTAGGTGCCCAGCTAGAGATGTAGGGGTATAACACACATTCATCCCCCAACTCAGCAGCGTATGCGTGCACATGCACGGGCACACACACACACACACACACACACACTGACCCAACATTATATATTCCATAGAATATGCTCTAGAATTCCCATTCTCAGAGCACACAATGCTTTTTCATAAGCATAGATATAAGTTATATCACATCACATAAGCACATTCAGTCATGTAGCCCCTAAACATATGCTGACAGTCATACACCAACAGACACAGAGATACTGCATACAGATGTGTACATTGCTTGTGAAAACATAAAAGTGCACCCAGAGCCTTGGTGTTCCAAGATGTCCTTTGAATGCTCCCCATATGGGTGGTTTGCAAATGTACCCTGCAAATTGCACTTCAATAAAGTATTTGCCTCCTCATAAGCATTTATGGGACTAAAAGTAAAAGGCAAAGCCAGTGGTGGGCCAGGATGAATTCTGTCTGAATTCTGAGTCACAGGGGTGAGGAGCACAGGTGTGTTCAAAAGAATAGAGTACTGAGGTAAAGAAAAGTCATCTTATACATGACATTGCTAACAGGTGTGCACATGCTTTCATAGATATATTCATATCATATGCTGGTCATTGCATTCCACACCATAGTGTATGTCCTCAACTCTGTGAGCTCTAAGGGGTTTGATCTAGTGTAGTGAGCCAGACCATATAACTCTGTTTTTTCCTTCTTCTGGACCAATCCTAGAATCTGGATCCAGGTCTTCCCTGTGTTCAGGGCTGTTTCCAAGGGAGAAATAGTTCCCAGAACCTGTCCCTGGCTATTCCCTATCCAACCAGTTGGTTGGATAGGGAATACCCAGGGACATAGCCTTGGAGCCAGCAGAAATCCAACCCTCCTACATTGCATGGTATTCACAAATATAGGATAGAGAGTAGAGACTAGGTACAGTGGAACATCATAGGGAAAATTAGAGATGAGTGTGTTGGGAGTTTTGGAGTAACTTGGTGTGCTTGGAAGGAGGGCTGCTGGTTTGGGGCTGGAAAGGCATTGAGTCTACAGAGAAGTCTGATATCAGCTCTGAATCACATTCACCCTGGCTCACCACTTCAGCTCCTCCAGGATAGGCCAGGCTTCAGGTTTGAGCTATGCCAAGAGATATATTAAAATGAATCTGGGGCTTGACTTATAGGTATAACTGAGCAGTAAATTTCTACTATCATGAGAGATTATTAGGGTCATTGTACTTCAAATCATTTTAAAATATGCAGGTATTTTGTGATTTTCTTCACAAAATAATAAAATTCATAAGTCTGGCCCTAGGTCTGTCTTGTTCATCTTTGTATTCCCGTGGCCCAAACCATGCCTGGCATATAGGTATATAAATATTTGCAAATCAAAGTGAAGAGAATTGAAGCACATAGAGTCCAAAATTGGAAGAAGGTGTGTGTCAGTTTCTTAGGAGATTTTAATGTTTTTCCATATTTTTATTGGTGCATTATAGTTGAACGTATTGATGGGATTTTTGTTACATATTTGTACATGCACAAAATATAACAGTATAATTTGGCCAATATCACTTTCCAGCACTTGCCCCTCCTCCCCTTACTTCCACCCCTGGTCCCTTTCCTCTTCTGATCTCCTTTTGATTTTCTTGAGATCCTTAAACCCTGTTTTAGTCAGCTTTTTCACTGCTGTGACCAAAAAACCTTACAAGAACAATTTTAAGGAGGAAAAGTTTATTTGGGGGCTCAGGGTTTCCGAGGTCTCAGTCCGTAGATGGCTGGCTCCATTGCTGTAGGCCTGAGATGAAGCAGAACATGGCAGAAGAGTGTGGTGGAGGAAAACAGGTTAGAACATGACCACCAAGAAGCAGAGAGCGAGCTCTGCTCAACAAGGACAAAATATATACCCCAAAGGCACACCCCCAGCAACATCTCCTCCAGCCACACCCTACCTACCTATTGTTTCTACCCAGTTAATCCCTATCAGGGGACAAATGCACTGATTACATTAATATTCTTGTAACCCAAATCATTTTACCTCTAAACTTTCTTGTATCATTTCACATGTGAGCTTTTGGGACACTCCTAATGTCTAAACCATAACCCTCACCCAGCCCGCATCTATCTTTTCTTTTTTTCTTCTCTAGTTTCCATATATGAGAGAAAACATAACCTTTGACCTTCTTTCAAGAGGGTTTTCTACCATCTCTGTCCTCAAATCATGTTGAAGTGGAATGGGTGGGTATGCAGTAAAGACCATATTGGTGGTACCAGATGGATTAGGGAACTCAGAGTAAGCTTTTTGTTGACATAATACAATGTGCAGGCTCTATTAGAACAAGTGATCACTCCCCCACTATAGAATCCTGGTCTGTTGTAGAGTAGGGGTGATAACTGACTACCAGGCATAATTTGGATGCAGAAGCAAAATTCTTCCAGAGTCAGATATGTATTTTGCTCTGCCTCTGCTATTCCAGATGAGGGGATCAGTTTCTTGTTTCTTTTTTATTATTATTTTTTTAAAGAATTTTTTTAGTTGGAGATGGACACAATATCTTTATTTGATTTATTCATTTTTCATGTGATGCTGAGGATCAAACCCAGTGCCTCACATGTACAAGGCAAGTGCTCTGCCACTGAGCCACAATCCCAGCCCTCTTTTTTTATTATTATTTTTCTTTTTCTTTTTTGGTACCCAAGATTGAACCCAGGGTGCTTAACCACTTAGCCACATACCCAGTCTTTTTTATTTTTTATTTTGAGACAGAGTCTCACCAAGTTGCTGAAACTGAACTAGTGATCCTCCTGCCTCAGCCTCCCAAGTTGCTGGGACTACAGGTATGCACTACCACATCTGTCAAGCAGATTCTCTGTAGTGGAACCACTATGCCTAAGACATCTTGAATGTCAGCAATTCCATACTGGGGTCCTCCAGTTAAGGAATAGTTTCCATCACTTTGTTAAAGACAATATTTTGGGAATCAAGCTGGATAAAGTAAGTTCAGGGTGGGCAGAAATGAACAAAATCTTATGTTCCTGAAATAACAAAATAATAAATATTTTCTGGTCTAAAGAATATTAATGTGTATCATGCACTAGGCTAAGTACTTACATATGTAGCAAGAAATTTTTATTGAAATAGTCATTTTGGGCTTTGAACATTTTATACCTCCACCTCTCAAAGAAGTTACCTAAATCTTTATATCCCTACCTAAACTTAAAAGTTTGTTTTTTGTTGTTTTTTGTTTTTTGTTTTTTGGTATGGGAAGGTCCAAGACAGAAATTGTCAGAAACTCTGTCTTAGACTGTTTTATGACTAGGGATCCTAAGTTTTGACAAACAATTCACTTAGAGGTAAATTGTTCACAGTCTGAAAGGGGTTAGAGTTGAAGAAATGGAAGCTTCTGGGCCTAAATAGGGAAGATTTGCCAAGACTAAGCAAAGAAATGGGGGTCAGTCATAGTGGTACATACCTGTAATCCCACTATTCTGAAGACTGAGGCAGAAAGATCCAAGTTTGAGTCCAGCCTCCGTAAATTTGGGATGGTCTCAAAATAAAAATTTAAACAACTAGTGATATAGCTCAATGGTAGAGAACTCCTACATTCATTTTCCAATACTTCAAAAGAAGAAGAAGGAAAAGATGGATAAGAGGAGAAAAGAAATGGGATTCTTAAATATTAGGCTTTTTTTTCTGTTTTAACATATTATACAAATTTAACAACTTAAAACACCACCCATTTATTATCTTGCTATTCTGAGTCAGAAAACCAGGCTTTGCTAAGAGCCTCCCAAGACCCAAATCAAGGTGTCAGCTGGGTTGAGCCCTTAACTGGGGGCTCTGGGGAACAATCTGCTTTAAGCTCATTCAAACTGCTGGCAGAATTCAGAACCTTTTGATTGTGTCCTTGATACAAGTCCCCTTCATCTTCAAGACAACAAAGGCATATTAAATCTTTCTCATTTTTTTCACTTCTCCTTTTAGTATAAGAGAAAGATCTTTAGGGTTCATCTGATTAGTTTAGGTCTATCTGAATAAGCCAAGATAATCTCCCCATTTTAAGGCCAGCTAATTATTAACCTCAATTCCATCTGCAAATTCCCTTTTGCTATATTCACAAGAATAACACCAGAAGACAAAGGTAATAGAGCCAAAATTGTGTATCACAGAGTCTCTGGGGAGGAAAGCAGCCTGGAATCCACTTCCACAGAGGACCCAGAATAGGGAACACTCAGAGTTAAGACTTTGGAAATTGGAGAATGGTCACTATGGTGGAGTAGACACTGGAATCTCAGAGCATGTCCCCTAAGGGTACGCAGGCTTGAACAAGACCCATACCAGCATAATCAGCATGGCCTGAAGACCAAAGGCCTGTTCCAGATATCCTGTCTAACATAAAACACCCAGAGATGTTTACAAGCCCCTAACTAGGGAAAGAGAGAACAGAAAGAATACCACAAAACACATCTGAGATCAAATTCCCCATAAGGTAGGTGGTTAAAAGCTTAAATGCAAATTGCCTGATTTAGAGAATCAAGGAAATGTATATTTTTATAACTGTCGTTGAATCATTCTAAACTGCTGTACATACATTATCTCATTTTGTCATTATAACAATATTAGGAAATTTAAATTATTATGTTCATTTTTCCTGATCAGGAAACCGAAGCCCACAAAGCAACTAAAAATATTAGATTTGGTTTGTTGAAGAGTTACTTATGCTAGGTCCTAGGCCAATTAATTGTTTCAATTAATCCTTACAACGATATGAGAAAGAGGCCACTATCATCTCATTTTGAAGCTCTGGAACTAGCTTTCCTACTTTCACAGGGCTCCTAAGTCACATGGAATGAAATACAAGTTTGTCATACTTTTTTTCATGGGGAGATAAGAAAGGGACTTCCTGAGCTAGGCAAGCTCCTTGCTTCCTGGGGAACGAAGGTTATAGGCCGTAACTGTGGTAACGGGGGAGAAGGATCCAGTTGTGAAAAGGAAAGCTTGTGAATCCCTAGCAAGTCTGCCCAATGTGCTGAAGTGTGATACCAGGACTGCAGCCAAAAACAAGGGACCACCTGCTGCCCTGGGGAAGGGATGCCAATAGCCAGGCCTGCACACATGCAGCTGTGAGAAAGGAGTTTTGGAGTCACTGCTAAATTTCTAAAGGGCTGTCAAGACTGCTCAAGGGCCCTCCTGCTGAGAACAAACTGTTGTTTTTTTGTTGTTGTTATTGTTGTTGTTTTAGTTCTTCTGCCTCCCACAGGACCTTAGGACTCACCCACTTCTCTCCTTAAGTCATTACTGTGGGATACCTCAGCAGGGCTAAGATTTTGGAGGTACATCCCTCTTCAGTGTTCCCAGTTAGCTTCTCTCCCACAAAAGCTTCTTCAGCCCAACCCACCCCACCTTTTTCTTTTTTAGTGTTTGGCTGCTAACCCCAGAAGACAGATGAAAATAAAAGTATCAACCTTGGGAGGAAATCAGATTCATAGGGACAGAGGCCATTCAACTGGAGAAAGATCTAGAGCAAGCACTAGGAGCCAGGAGCAGGAGGCGAGGTGGGTGGATTCTAGCTTGAGACTAGAATCAGAGATGGATGTTCAAGTTGGATTAGAGCTGGGAACAAAGTCATGGCCCAAGACAGGACAAGTGTTAAGCTGGCCTTAAAGTACAAAATATAAGAAAGAGCATGTATTTGGAATCAATCAGAGTTAGGTTTTGGTTCTGAAACATCACTATCTCTTCTATAAAACCTATCAGGATCATTAGTAGGAAATGCTATAGAATTAAAATGTAAATGAGATAATGAATGTAAACTACCTGCCAGTTTCTGGAAGATAGTGATTTCTTAATGATGAATAGCAGCTATGATGTTATTCGTGTCCCTCTGGTAGTGGTTTTACTTTGAGGGTTCTGGGGCATGGTTGTTCAGCTGTGCTTGGGCTAAACCTCCACTGGCTTCTGGGCTGTGCTGACAATGCCAGGTTTGGCCAGCAGAGCGAGCAAGGAACTCCTTCCCATCCCTCCTTACAACTCCCTCCCAGGCCTCAGGATTGCATTGCTTTTGAAAAGCTGAGAGAATTACCCAGGGAGAAATGAAATCTTTGGGACAAGGAATGATGTTAGGGAATTGTGATCTCAATTGATCTGTGAAAACCCTTCTTCCTATATTTTACACAAGGAGTAAAGCATATCAGTGGTGATGATAAGAGACATTACTGAGGAGATTGTGCCCAAATCAGCGTCTAAAGCAGCTCTGTTGAAGGTAGTACCACTAATGGCTGGGAACATTCAGGACTGAAATGAATGAAAATTCCCTGTACTTTTCACCCCTAAATTACACAGATCCTTTCCTGTTATTGCTTTTCCATTTTCAGTACCTTAGCCCGCTGACCTCAGTCTTTCCCCTCATCAACAGGTCCTATAGGGCCCTGGAGACTAATAACTCAGGGGCCATTTATGGAAACCCTTTCTGAATGACCTTCCTTTGGCTCTTCTATCCCTCAAGTGAAGCCCTGACTTGGCAGATCCAGACCTCTCTTAGCCTACCTATGAAGGCCTCTGTGTAAAGCAAAGTATAACCATCTAGCTAGAGTCAGCCTCTGGGGATATGCCTCTGCTCTCTCCCAGCACAAGCCCCGGGAATGTAGAAGTCCAGTCCTGCCCCTCGTTTCTTTCTTTTACCCAACATCCCTTCCTGCTCTGGTTCCAGCCACCTGCTTTCTCAGCCTGCTCCCTCCTTGTTTATTCCAAGAGAAGAGCCTCCTGTGTGGGCAGGGGTTGTGTAGGCAGAGAGTCAGCACAGAAGCACGTCTGCACATCATAGAAATGCAGTGAAGAGAAGGCCTTGAAAGGTGTGGAAGAGGCAACCTAATCAGACACAGAGAGAGAAGCTAAGCAAAGGGGGAAGGGGCAAGCAGGCACCCCCAAAGACTAAACTATGACTCTTAGCACTGGATCCAAGCTTCCTGGATGTTAAAACCAGGGTGCTGAAGGAAGAGCACATTACATGACTCTGGGTCATGAACACTGGGTTTCCTGGACCTACAAGCTAGTTGGAAATAGTAGTATCTAATAAAGCAAGTTATCTCTCTGTGTGTTAGGAACTACATTCTCCTTTCTTTGGCTGTTTCTCCTGAATACTTACTGAAGCATTAAGTGTTCCCCTTTATCTTAGTTGTACTACAGAATACTGGAAGAAAGGTCATGTGCCCATATTGGAGCACAGATGGCTGAAATTTCCCCAAAGGAGAGATAAATTGTTCTAGATATAAAATTGAAGATAGGTGGTCCAAAATCCCTCTCCAAAGAGCAAAGCAAAACAAAAGAAAACAAAAAATAGCAGATAACCTACGCAGGTCAAGGCTTGAGTTAAAGACAGCTTCACTCAGGACTGACCCTGAGCCTACTTCAGAACGTCTTGCAATTGTTTCCTGTGACTATCCATATTGACTTTGCATTTCCCTCCTTGCTCAGATCTAAACCCTCTCTGTTTCCTGGAGCTGAGCAATCTCATTCTCTCCATATGCTGGATTACTCTTGGCATAGATGAAATTTCCTGATTTTGAGATATGAGTGTCTACCCTCTTAACACTACATTTTTATCCCCTCTCTCCCTCTTCTGCTCATGGTATTTCCCCCTTCTCCACTATAGCTATTTCATCTTCTTCTTCTTCTTTTTTTTTTTTTTTTGCCATCCTTGTAAACCATCTTCATGAAATCAATCTAACTCACCATCTCCTGACTCTCATTTCCCATTACCCACTAGCATAGAATATGAGCAAGGTCCAAAGATGATGAATAATATTGAACAAACAAGAAAACTGAAGTTCAAGTTTCCTGAAGTCAAGCATGAACATTCAGCTGAAGCTAGAATCTGAGTGTAAGATAAAAAGACAGAAAACAAGTAATGAGAAGTGTGGGGAGTACTTTTGATAAACTATTGAAGAAAGGGGCACGTATTAGTCTGCCCAGGCTGCCATAACAAAATACCACAAACTGGGTAGCTTATACACCAGAAATACATTTTCTCGCAATTTCAGAGCTAGAAGTCCTAGGTCAAGGTACTTGAAGATTCAGTTTCTGATGAGAGCTTTCTTCCTGTTTTGCAGACAATTGCCTTCTCACTGTGTCCTCACATGATCTTTCCTCTGTGTATAGTGGAGAGGGAGACAAAGAGGGAGAGAGATTGATCTCTGGTCTCCTCTTCATTTTATAAGGACACCAGTTCTATTGGATTAGGAACCCACTCTTATGACCTCATTTAATCTTGATTACCTCTTTCAAGGCTCTATCTCCAAATACAGTCACAAAGGCAGGAAACAGAGCCCTGAAATAACAAGCAAAAAAACAATTACAAGGCATGTTATTGTAGGAATTACCATATCAAAAGATACAGGGTGTTACATACGCACACAGAGAAGGCACCTAATCCAGACTTGTGGGACTAAGAAAAGCTTGTCAGATAAATTTTGTTCCCTATAACTTCTTTTACAAAAGCCTAAAACTCTTATATTCTCAACTTCTTTGAGCACTCCCAACACCTGTACTAAAACTAACAGTCCCCTAAGAATGGTATATCTTAGGGGATATACCATCCCCTGCAGAAAGGGATAACTTCTCATCTCTCAACATCATCTATCAGATTTGGGGTCTTACATGCATCGTGTTGCTTCCTCATTCTCAATAGACCTTGAAACTCATAACTTTTCTTCCTCATTGCTGACAACTGCCAATCTTCTGGAACTCACCTATTTCTCACTTTAAGCATTGTCACCTCCTGCATAGTCTCTCTCTTCTCCATGTCCAGCAGAGATTTCATGGCCCATTATTTCATTCTTGTCCCTTTATTTTTCCATCCTACAACTGTGTTAAAATTCCAATTGTGAGTGCTAGGGTTGTGGCTCAGTGGCAGAGCACTTGCCTCGCACATGTGAGGCACTGGGTTCAATCCTCAACACCACATAAAAAATAAGTAAATAAAATAAAGATATTGGGTCCATATATAACTAAAAAATTTTTAAAGATATTTAAAAATCCCAATTTTGAATAAAGCAAACCATCAATATTCTTTATGTTTGCATCCAACTAGCTGATCTCTGCTAGAGAAATTGATACACTGGAAATGTATGGTCATCAACCCTCCAGTGGGCCCCAATATTTTCCTATTGTCTTACTACTTTCCTCTTGTCTCCATTTTCCTTCTCCCATTATATGGTTTTCTTGGCTTCTAAAATTTTAAACACACATCAGTCATGGATAGCCTAATCTTCAACTTCAAAGAGATAACAGAACTATAAGACATCAGCTTCCTACCAAATTTATAAATCTACTGTGTTAGTTAAAATGCTGGTTAGGTTGCTATGACAATAGAGAAAAAAATTACAGAGACGTAAGATTGTAGGGTTTTTTTTTCTTTTTCATGCATAAAAACCAAGAATGATAAAATGATTTGAGATGTCATTCTGCCATCCCTAGTGAGTTACCCTTCCTGCCTAATCAAAGATGGCTTCCTTCATATCCCCAATCAGCCTGCAAATGAGAGCAGTAAGGGGGTCTGTGGCTCTCCTTTAAGACCCTGACCTGGATGTTTCACTTTTCACTTCCACCTACAACCACTGTCCTAGTCATAAAGCTGCAAAAACAAAAACGGAAATAGAGTAGTTATGTGGTTGGCTGTGACTTAGTTTCATCTATAACTATCCTCTTCTACTAATTTTCTCTTACAATTGAGATTGATTCTCCCATCATCTCCACTTCTACTCTGGATTCTATACATCCTTTCCCTCTCAGCAACCTGGCATTATTAAATAGCCATTCTTTGGAAGATTCCTTGGAAAACTGGGAGTGGAACCACCATTTGACCCAGCTATCCATCTCCTCAGTCTATACCCAAAGGACTTAAAAACAACATACTACAGGGACACAGCCACATCAATGTTTATAGCAGCACAATTCCACAATAGCTAAACTGTGGAACCAACCTAGATGACCCTCAGTAGATGAATGGATTAAAAAATGTGGCATATATACATAATGGAATATTTCAGCAATAAAGGAGAATAAAATCATGGCATTTGCAGGTAAATGGATGGTATTGGAGAAAATAATGCTAAGTGAGGTTAGCAAATCCCCAAAAAACAAATGCCGAATATTTTCTCTGATATAAGGTGACTGAGCCATAATGGGGTAAGGAGGGGGAGCATGGGAGGAATAGACAAACTCTAGATAGTGAAGAGGGATGGGAGGGGAAGGGAGGGAGCGGGGTTAGCAATGATGGTGGAAGTGATAGACATCATTATCCAAAGTACATGTATGAAGATCTGAATTGGTGTGAACATACTTTATATACAATCAGAGATATGAAAAATTGTGCTGTATATGTATAATAAGAATTGTAATGCATTCTGCTGTCATGTATTTAAAAAATAAAATCAATTAAATATTTTTAAAAATTAGCCATTCTCTGTGTTGCCATTCTCTACATATCTATCAATCTTCAGACTTTTATATATATTGGAGTAATTCCATCTGAGAACAAGTTATAGTTCTCTCACCTTAAAAATCTTTCCTTTCACATCCATCTCTAGTTCTGCCCCCTTTCAATTTCTTAATAATCATACTTGCAGGACTGGAGCTGTAGCTCAATGGTAAAGTACTTGCCTCACATGTGTGAGGCACTGGGTTTGATCCTCAGCACCACATAAAAATAAATAAAGATACTGTGTGTTCATCTACAAGTTAAAAAATTTAAAAAAATAATCATACTTGCCTAATGTTACTCATCCCACCTCCTCCTTTCATTCAGTTTTTAGTGTACCCTCCTATCTTCTGCCTCAATGATCTCACCAAAATGGCTCTTTTCAAGGTTGCCAAGGATCTCCAAGTCACTAAATTCATAGTACACTTCTCAATCCTTGTTTGTTTGTTTAATCCAGGAGAAGCATTTGAACAAGATCAGCACTTTCTCCTTAGATCACTTCTTCTTTAGCTTTATGATGCTTCATTCTTTTTTTTTAATTTTTTATTGTTGGTTGTTAAAGAGAGAGAGAGAGAATTTTTTAATATTTATTTTTCAGTTCTTGGCGGACACAACATCTTTGTTTGTATGTGGTGCTGAGGATCGAACCCGGGACGCACGCATGCCAGATGAGCGCGCTACCGCTTGAGCCACATCCCCAGCCCAGTGCTTCATTCTTTTGTTTTCTTCCTACCTTCTCTGTCATAGTCTCTCTCTCTATCCAGCCTGGTCTGGATAGTCTTTCCCTATCCAGCAGGCTGGTCTTTATCCAAGCTTTGTTAAATGGTCTTCTTCAAGTCTGAATGTAGTAGCACGTGCCTGCAATCTTGAGAGACTGAAGCAGGAGGATTACAAGTACCTCAGCAATGTACTGAGACCCTGTCTCAATATGAACTGGGAAAAGTGGCAAAGTGCCCCTGGATTCAGGAATACCCAGTACCAAAAATAAATTTAAAAAGTCATCTTCAGATTTCTTTATAGCCTCTATGACTTTAGTTCTAGCCACCATCATTTCTCACCAGAATTACTATCATAGAATCCTATTGCCCTCCACACTAACTGCCACTGCAATCTTTCCAAATCTTTCTTTCTAAATCTCAACAAATTCCCAATGTTTCATTTCTTTCTTGCTTGGTTTATAAGGGTCTACACTTGCTGCTTCCTGAGATGGAAGGTATATCCTTTTTCTATTGCTGCTGTAGCAAGTTACCATGAATTTCATGGTTTAAACAATACCTACTCATTAGTTCACATACTTGTTGGCCAGAAGTCTACAGTGTAGCTGGGTTCTCTGTTCAGCATATCACAAGGTATTATCTAGACTAAATTTTCTTCTAGAGATTTGGAGGAGGACTGAAGTGTCTGTTCCTTTGCTGGCTGTCGGCTTGGGGCTACTGTCAATGAGAAGCCACTCTCAGGCACTTACCCCACATGCTTCCCATCCTCCAGTTAGCAACTTCCTCCTGCATTCCTCCAAGTGAGCTCTTCTATCTTCAAGCCATTGATAGTGTGATGAATCCTTATTCTACAAATCTCTCTGATTTCTGCTGCTGTGAGCAGCCAGAGAGAAAGTCCTTCAAGAGGACTTAGTGTGATGTGGTTAGGACTAGTTGGACAATTTTCCTAACTTGAGGTCAACTGATTAGTAAAATGAATTACATCTGAAAAATCCCTTTGGCACATAGCATAATCATGGAAGTAGTACCTCATTATATTCAAAGGTCCACACACGTTCAAGAGAAGATTCTACAAGGGTAATCATTTTGCAGGTCATCCCGTGATTCTATTTGTCCCAGGAGAGGAAGCCATGGAAAACATTTTCCTGAGGAATTGCTGCTTGAAAATTGAGATCCCATGGATGAGAAAAGAAGGAAGAAAGAAGTTTCCAGAGAGCATTGCAAAAGGCATATAACTGGGGGATGGATAACAATAAAAGTGGGGGGGGGACTAAATGAACACCAGTGTGTCTACAGAGGAAAGAAAAAAAAATACAGTGCCTTGAAAGAAGTAAGATAGAGAAGTAAGCAGGAGTCAGGCCATGAGGGTTTCACAGATCCTGTTAAAGGGTTTTATCTGTCCCAAAAGGAAAGGTCAGAGAGCGGCATAATTAATTGGCATTCTGAACACAGCACTATAGCTATAAGGTAGAAGGTGGATGCAAAGAGGCACCAGAAAAATGCAGTGGCCCACTTAGGAAACTAGGAGAGTGGTGCAAGGTAATGTCTATGGATGTATAAGCAGGCAGAATCAAAGAACACTCAGTAGCTAAAATCAGCAGCACTTCATGATTGATTTAATACAGGAGTGATGTAGTTATGTTCCCCAGGAAGCAAACTCTAAAACAGAGATTCCTGTAAAGGATGTTTACTAAGGAGTGCTCTTGGAGTGCAAGAGAGAAAATTAAAATAGGATTGGGCAAAGGGAGAAGCTGAGCAATAATTCAGTACCAACAAAGGCCTCAGTCAACCCCATGAGGAGCTCTGGGGCTGTGAACACATTTCAGAGTTGTCCTTTATTGGAGTAGGAGGACTGAACCCTTCTATCCCTGCACTGAGCAGTCAATGGAAACAGGAAGCCTCAGAAAGGGTACATGACCTTGGATGAGCTGGCTTTCTTCTGTTCAGACAACTCCTGATAGGAGGTTGACAGTTGAGGGCCATCTTCCAGAAGCACTCTCAGCAGCTGGAGAATAAATCCATCATTTTTGGAGAGGAGTCTAGGTTTTGCATCACAGCCTTCATTATAGGGGTGAAGGAGCATAAAGGAGGAAGGCATTTAGAATAATTCCTAAATTTCTGATTTATGTGTCTTGATGGATGCATTTATGACATGTATTGCAATCACTGGTTTACTTGGAAAAATCTCCATTAGAGCGGGAGCTACTTAGAGACAGAATATATGCAAGACAATGCACAGTGGTCCTATATCTGGCACATGGTTTGTTGGATAAGTGAATGCAATCTAATTCTGTTTCCATTCCTCTCTCCCTACATTTCCTTTGTCCCCATCCAATGTGGGAAAAGTTCAGCAGGTTATCTGTGGCTCCACCTGTGCTGGAGTTGAACAAATAGCAAATCAAGCTCTTCTGGTCCAGAGCTCTCAGAAGAGCAAGGCAGGCAGTGCCAGGAGAAAAGGAAGTGGAGGTAGGTGATGACCCCCCCACACACACACACCCCAGATTTAAGCCCTCCTCCAATTCCTCAGCCCCTATAAACACGGACAGGACTAGGTCCTCTCCAAAAGATTAATTAGATACATACTCTAAATTCCCCATAAACCCAGACCCCATCCCCACTCTAACCTGCTCGTCTAATGAAGCCCCCATCTCTTGCAGCCAATTCTGGGGGCCAGAAAATAGAATTTCCAGTCATACCAGAATTTTTTGGAATGAAAAACAATGGATAGGGAACGGGGCTCATACAGTAGAGGAGGCAAATCCTGCCCAAAGAAGCTGAACCCACTTCAGTCTTGCAGGGGCACCCTTCAGCTTCCTGCTCTACATCCAGTGGCCCGGCCACCTTTGGCCCCCGCTCGTGGGAACCTGACACTCTACACAGGCGGCTCCACCTGCGCTGAGAGCAAACAGGGAGCGTCAGCGTGTCGGTTGGGGGTGGATGCTGCCTGGAGACCAAAGAGACAGCCAGGCCTCCTCTCTTTTGCCTGGGTCCAGGGTGGGTGGTTAAAACACTACCCAATCCTATATATCCTAAGCATTTTTTCACCTCCATCTACCGCCGACCTCCGCACCCTAGTAAGACTCTTTCTTTGGGCAGCCCTTTCCCCTGCCAGGACTTCCCGGTGGAGAAACAACGCCCTCCCCCATGCCTCCCAGTTTCTGAGGGTTCCTTGGAACCCTTGAGTAAAAAAGCCTGGTGTTGGATATCAGATAGAGATGGGGTGGTTCCATAAAGCACTTGCAGAAGCTACCCCAGCCCCAACTCACAGCTGGGAGCTGCAAGGAACTAAGAAACTACCTTAAGTGTAGTGTGACGGTCACTGTAGCCACTGCGGCACAGTACCATAAACGCCGTGCCAAGCAAGCTAAGGCACCTGCGCTGCAGTGGGTGACCCCTGAATTCAAACCCACCTTTCCATCGCCACCTCCATGTCCCCTGACCCACCAGAGAAAGATGCTGGCCCGGCAAAAACTGCACACTGCCCCCTCTCGCCCTCCCTCTCCGGCAATCTCCCTCCGCCCCGCCAACACTAGCGCGCGCCAGCATATACACACACACACACACACACACACACACACACACACGCATCACACACGAATTCCCCAGAATTCATGGGGGCGTTGGTAAAGGGAGGTGGGCAGGAAAGACATCTCTAAGAGAAGACCAGAGATCTAGGGAGGGGGCGAGCCTGGAGGACAGTCACGCTGGAGGACGCGTAACTCCAGAGCGAGCGAGGGAGGAAGGCGGAGAGTCACCTGGTGGGAGAGGCAGACCAGAGCCTGGGAGGCACCAGAGCCTAGGCGGGGCGATCCCAGGAACTGAGGGCCAGGGGCCAGGGCTGAGGGCGGAGACCAGGCGGAGCAGGGGGTGGGGTAGGCGGGAGTCTGAGCCAGAATCTCGGCATGAGCAGGTGGAGCCTTGGCGGGAACCCGCCTGGCGGAGCAGAGTGAGGCAGCGGGCTCAGCTGGGGCCATGGAGCTGCTTAAGCTAAACCGGAGCGTGCAGGGACCCGGACCCGGGCCGGGGGCTTCACTGTGCCGCCCAGGTGGGCCCCTCCTCAACAGCAGCAGTGCGGGCAACCTCAGCTGCGAGCCCCCTCGCATCCGCGGAGCCGGGACAAGAGGTGGGTGCCTCCCTAAGCCCCCACCACATGCTCCTTTTCACCGCACCCCGTAACACTAATAGAGCCTCCCCCGCGACTTCTACACTGCAGCGACAACCC